>NW_020838016.1:4894387-5223562 GCF_003676395.1 Aethalodelphis obliquidens | reverse complement strand
AAATATATATATATATATATATATATATATATATATATATGTTTGTTGGAACATATTCAGGATCTAAGCATGTTATTAAAATGGGAAGGCATTTTGGAATTTCTAGTATTCCAAGCCGTCAGAAAGGAAATATCTAGCCTTAGACTTTTTCATTTAATAAACCATGTCTCCTTTATTAGCTTCTTTGTTGAAGTTAAATAACAATCTAGAATCTTTGTGTGTGGATGAAAGGCAGGGGAGAAACCATTTCCAAATAACCAGTTTGCAGTTTCCAGAATCTATTTTTGTAGTCAGAATTGAGACCATATAAGTCCATCTCTATTTAATCTCTTGACAACTTTCCTGGTTTCCATAATTCCATAAAAATTATCAACTGGTAAAATTGTTTGGCATTTTCCTCTCTTCTGTTTTAAGCTCCTTCTATGTAATTCACTTGGATCTGGAAGCATCCTCATGCTACCTCTCATCTCTCTTGGAATTCAGCTTTTCTTACTACCTGATTGAAGATTATTTCTTTTAATAGAGAAGGTAGAAGCCTTGTTAATACGCAAATTGTGGAAGAGTTGGCAGGTGAAGGATTACCTTATGAGTGGCTTATCTTGTCAATAAGAGAAATCCATCGGCTATGAGTCTTATGCTCACGTGGCTCTAAGTCATTTAATTTGGTGTCTGTTCTTCCTACCTTGACTTTCTGCATGATGTGGACATCTGGGTGCTTTTCAGGGGCATCTGCTGCTTCACGGCCTCTTTTTCCAGGCTTTCCCTGCTACTCCTGGGGGAGTTTCTCCTAAAGGAAGGTGCGCTCTATTCTCCTGATGCCTGAGCCCCATTGCCAAGCTCTCTATTTTACTGTAGTCATGGGGGCTCTTGGATCTGAGTTTTACAAACTGGGGATCCTGCTAAGCATTACAAGATCCTGGTCTGGGGCACACAGTTGAAGCTTTAGAGGTAAAATACTGGTGTGTGTGGGCAACACTGGGCTGGCTCCGCAAAGCTGGGCAGCAGAATAAGGATGAAGAAGTCAACCCGTGGTCATGGACTCTGAGGTTAAGCCCCACCAGATTTCAGGGAGAGCCAGCCACGGAGGTGCCTGGGTACCACAGTGATGCCCTGAAGTTTGAAGTGATAGTCCATTGTCGAAGGCAGGAGCTTTGTGGTTGGCTGAGGCCTGCTGCAGCTTTTAAGCTAGGGTTTTTTGGGTTTTGTTTTAGCTTTATGCTTCACCCATGTGTCTCTAGTTTAAAAGCAGTGGCCACACTGGTTTCCTCACGGGCATCACTCCTTGGCAAAGGCAGCCAATGTGGACTGAAGGGAGGGTCAAGAGGCCTCTGCAGGGACCCTGGCCTCCTCCTGTCATCTTGTTATTATTGCCACATAGAATTGGGCAGGGATCCTGCTCACGGGCTCCCAAGGGACAAAGGTAGATCACATTTAGGTAATGGAGGGAGCATTTACTTGAATTCTGTTGGGAAGTTATGACATCAGTAAGGGGAAGGAAAAGACGAGGAAGTGTTTTATCCCATTGCATGTTTTTGCAGCTGCAGCAGATGTGTGCTGGTGTCTGGGTGCAACGCACACGTCCAGCAGTACATGCCATGGTATCAGATTTTCTGTGTGCTTGTCTGTCTTCCCCTACTAGAGTAAGAGTATTTTTAGGTCAGGGACACTGTTTTATTTTTAAATCCTGACTGCCCCACTTAGTGGGTATAGGGCCTTGGGCAATTTCCTTATTCATTACAAGTCTTGGTTTCCTCATCTGTAAAATGGGAATGATAATAATAGTACCTACTTCAGAGTGTCATTTTGAAGATCAGAGCATGTCAAATGAATACACAATGAATGAAGTGCATTTTCCTTCCATTTTTATTCCCTTTCAGGAAGTTCAAGCCAAATGGTGTTAATGTTGTTAAACGGTGTGGGATTGTGTGTAATGGTCCAAGTTCTCCCATCAGGAGTGCTTGGATAGAGGAGTCAGTGACCCATTCTTTCTTGACCTCCCCATTTCCCCTCTCCCACCTGGATTCTCACGGTTTGGGAGTTGGGTAGGGATGGGGAACCCCATGCTGCTGAAAAACTGCCTTTAAAGTCTTTGGAATCAAAGGCAAGGAGTCAGAATCAAAGATTACCTTGTTTTTTGGAGTGTATCACTGGCTATTGTCCCCATCCAACAAAGCCCTTTCATCAGAGGTTCTTAAAACACTTTTTTCCCCTCCTTTATTTTGCTTTGAAATAAGCTGGGCAACAATTAATTTCAGAGAGAGAGAGAGAAAGATAATTCCACAAGGATCTATGACTACCCTCAGCTTCTATTGCTGTAATGAAAATCTATTTCCTTTCCCTTTTGTGTCCCATATAATTTAATGCCCATTTTATTAATGGTCTGAAATAATTATGGAACCCTTTGTGATTCTCAAGTATGTTTCATTTAATTGTGCAATAAATGCCTAATCTCTTTCTCCATCTGAAGCTATTATGGCGTTAAAATTAACAATTATGCAGCAATGCGCCGGGGTCCATAGAAATCACTCCAGATAACTAGACATATATAAATCATTCATGAGAACAATTTCTGAAAAGAGACGGAGGGGAAAAAAATTGTGTTGAAAATGACATTGGGAAGCCAAGGGCCCAGCCTGTAAGAAGATAGCAACACCTTTAAAAAATCTTTTTTCTTTCCTTTTTTGTTATTATTATTTTATTAATTGTGTGGCACAGCCCCTCCTCCCCCCCCCCCACTTCTATTAGCCTGACAGATATTTTCAGAATTAATTAACTGTTAGCTCTGAGGATAAATTGTTCATTATCAATTTCCCCCCCTCTTTCTTTCTTTCCTTTTATAGTTTTTCTTTTTCTTTCAGGCCAGCAATTACATTCCCTGCCTTTCTCCAACAGCTCCTGTTCTTCACAGCTATCCAAATGGGGAAAGTGCTTTTTCTTTCAGCCCCATTCACTCCTCCTCTTCTCCCTTTTGTGGGATTTAATAACCATGGCTGATAGGCTCACGCTGGACAGAGAGGTTAAGTTTGTCGTCTCAGCACTTTGCTGACAGGGGACAGTGCTGGAATTCTGTAACTTCTAACCAGCCCTGTGGGGCTGCCTAAGGCCTGGCCCACACGGGCATAGCCTGTAAACGGTGTTCAGAAACCCTGCAGCCCCAAACATCCTGCTTACCTAAGAGCACTTCCATTGACGCTGCTAAAGCCCGCCTCCATCTTTTAAAACATCCTTGAATCCTAAGAGATTCCCAGCAAATATCCTCCAGCCCACGTCCTGCCCCAGGACAGGTATGTGCATGCGTGCACATGCACATACACACACAAAAATGCTTGCTGTGGAGCAATGGGCAGGGTCAGAAAACCAAGTGCCCTCAGGGCTAGGTAGGAAATATAGGTGAATGAAGTGGGTGGAATGGGGAAAACTGGAGATCCCATGCCCTGCCTGAAGGGGGCAGCTGTGACCCAGCTTCCAGTGATTGCTGCCTTCTGGGCATGCGGGCTCGATGTGGCCAACTTTTTGATACTTCAGGAGAAGCCTGAAATTTTAATGTGTCAACTAATTGTTGGCAACCAATTTAGAAAAATTTAAGACAGCATAGGCTAAATGGGCAGGATGGATTCTGGCTGGGGCTGCTACTTTTGGGCCCCTGCTATAAAGGATTGATGCCTATTTCCCAAATTTGGTCCAGCAGAAGGTTCCTGGAAGAGACAGGCTAAGCACGCTGTCCCTTGGCTGTCCACACTTCACAGGGTCCAGGCTTGGGTCTTTTGGGTCTGAGGTTGCTCTGAAGGTTGAGCTCCATAATGAAGAGGGTATTGGGGGAGGGGACGGGGTCACCTTTGATGTCCTGTCAAGTGTCACCAATTCTAAATCATCAGTTTAAGTACTGAAGAATCATCAGGGTGGTAGTTAAGGGTGAGAAGTCCATCTATGCTCACGTGCCTGGTGACTTCACAAGTGATTTGGCTCCGTATTAATTGAGGGCTCATGGGATTTAGAGTCCAAATGTGCTTGGTGTGATGATGCCAGAAATTTGGGCTCTGTTGATGATAGTTAACATTTATGGAAAGCATACTACCTATTAGGCCCTAATCCATGTAATTGATATTGGATTAACTCACTCAATCTTCTTTGTAACCTTATTAGGTAGGCATTATTATCATTCCCATTTCGCAGGTGAAGAAACTGAGAAGTTAAGGAACATGCACCAGACAATTTAGTGTAAACAGCAAAGACAAGGTTAAAGTCATGGCCATCTGAGCCCAGAGCTTTCTTGACACTTGGTAGAACTAAGCAAGATCGAACACAAAGGTAGGACATGACTGGAGAAAATTTAGTAAATGATAGCAATCAAAGCACATCTATACAGAACTAAACAATTCATAACATGTTTTAATGTTCATTATCTAACTGGGAGACAAGTTTTAACTACTATGGACAGCACACTGATAAACTTCTCAATATCATTGTACTTCTTTCTTTATAGACTGACAAGATCATTTTCTTAAAAGTAAGTGATGGAGATGGAATTCCTTTATCAAAAGATATGGAAATTTGTAAGGATTTTTAATATATATTGTTGAACTGCCCTCCAGATTATTTGTATGTACATCCCCACCAACAGGTCTGCCATCACTTTCATTGGTTGTGTAGCATTCCTTCACAAGGTGGAGCTATACTAATGTCAGACTTCAGGTTTTCATCTAACTTTTATTTAAACCTTTCTTCTAAAACAAACTCTGATTCTTGCTCCCAAGGTTAAGTGAAGAGCCAACTTGATTCGTGCTGACACATCCTCATAGAATAAAAACATTGACTGGGCTGGCACTTTAGGACATCAGGGAAAGTTTGACACCCAAATCCCTAATAAGTGTCTTTCTACCATGTCAATATTCTTTAATTAACTGCTTATGTGAATAAAAGAGCAGGAGTTCTTAGTACTTCCAACTAGTTGTTTTACTCAGTTTTTGGCTCTTTTTATAAGTACTATCCCTGGTTTTCTCCTCCAGCAAAAGAAGCAGCATGCTGTCTGCAATTTGCGTGTGTGTAGCCTGAAACCACCTGTCGCAATGTTTCAATTCAGAATTTTGTGATTTTCCTGGTCAGTGGCATCTAGACTACTCAACAAACAGCACTACTCAATTTTGTTACCAAACTCCTGACTCAGATTTCTCACTCCGTAAATTTAGCGTGCAGATAAAATGTCTTTTAGGGAAACACATTAAACGTTTAAACAGAATATCCACTTCTAAACAATAAATCACCTGGGACCTGCTTTCGGTAGTAGAATATCTATCTCACCCCTGAAGACCTTTAAAAAATAGGATAATAATAAAAGCTGCCATTTATTGAGCACTTATGATCTGTGAGGCACTGGGCTTTGCAAGCATTAATCTATTTGCTTTCACAGTAATCTTACGAGGCAGGGTTTTTGCTTTTTTTCTTTTTTTTTTTACCCTATTTAACAGATAAGGAACCAAAGCTTAGAGAGTTTAAGTAATTTGCCCAAGGTCACACAGGTAGTAAATGGAAGAGCCTGTATACCCCACAAGCCGGTCTCTTAATCACTGTGTTACAGCACACAGTGTCTTGATTGGTATGGAAACTCTCCCAGGAACAAAGGCATCAGGACTTCAGGCCACAGAACATTCTGAAGTGAGTGCAGAGGCCCTTAGCTATGTGTCGCCCATGCATTTTGAGGAGTAGATATGTGGTTTTGAGGTCATTTAATAGCTTGACGGGACACCAGAGAATGGACATGAGAGCCACGGGGCCTGCCCATCCCAACGCTGTAAAGCCCTGGTGTCCAGAGGGGCTTCTCTGGGCCTGCTGTGATCTTGGGGATGGTAATATATTTCTCTTAGAGGCAGAATTCAGGGGTGACACGTTATTACCTTTCCTTGCAATTGTTTCTTTTAAATTTCCATTTGAAAATTTATTTCCTGTGAGAACGAACTGACTAGAATTCATTTGTGCCCGGGAAGGAAGGTGAATTTCTTATTAACTCTCCCAGGTAATGGACAGCTGCAGCTTGGGCTGTGGGGAGGACTGGAATTGCTCAGGGCTGGGGAGGGCGAGGGAGGGCTTGTGTGGGGTGTGATGGATGCCAGGCAGCCCAGAGGGGAAGCAGTGTGCTGTGGGCCTGGGTGGTGTGTTCTGGAAGGCAACACACCGGTGGAAGTTTCACACAAAAATCTAGAGGAGGCAACTCCTTCAAATGGGAAGAGAATGTTGTCTTTTCCCCTGGCTGAAACAGAGACCATATTAAGGACAACAAACAAAATGAATGTTTTTAAGCGATTATAAAAATCATTTTTTTGAAACAAAATTTATTTCCCTTCCTATGGTTGGCAAATGTGAAGCTGGTGTCGATTGAGACTGACATATACACACTACTATATATAAAATAGGTAACTAATAAGGACCTACTGTACAGAACAGGGAACTCTACTCAATACTCTGTAGTGACCTATATGGGAAAAGAATCTAAAAAAGAGTGGATATATGCATAACTGATTCACTTTGCTGTACACCTGAAACTAACACAACATTGTAAATCAACTATACTCCAATAAAAAATTTTTTTTAAATTTTCTCCAAAAGAAAAATAGGAAAGGAGTTTTATAAAGCAGCAAACGCAGGGAAAATGTCAGGACATCTTGCTCATGCCTTTGTCTGTGAACATGTCTGAGTGGGACCCTGGGCAACTGGATGTTTATTCTGCAGTGGCCTTGGCACTCCTTTCCGTGATGGCCTTATCCTTGGACAAGCTGGATGGCTCAGACCCTGCATATTGAAAACCTCAGAGCCTACCCTGTCAGCACTGCCTGCCAGTGAGTAGCCAAGTGCCATCCACCCTCCCTCCCAATGTACCTGGTGCCCATTGCTTCTGCATCTACTGCCCGTGCTTTGTTTCAATCTCTCATCCCCTTGTTCAAGAGACCCCATCCTGAGCCTCCTGCCTCCAGTCCATGGCCTTTGAAACTGTTTTACATGCTGGCACCAGATTCATCTTTCTAAAGCGTGACTTTGGTGATATCATGCTTCTTTAAAACTTTCGATAGCTTCCCATTGGGTAAAACAAACATCTTATCTTGATATCTAGTGATGTTTCAGCCATATTTCCCCATGATCTAGACTCACCTGACTCAAAACAGGTGCTCCTCTTGCCAGCATCCCTGAAAATGCCCCTGGCCATCATCCTCTTAAACCCAGAGGCAGAACTGAAATATCTTCAGGGGCCAGGCAGACCAGATAAGTGGTATCTAACACTTGGTCTCATGTTAGGGCAGAAGAAGAAAAGCTGTTGTGGACTCTGGAGAATTAAACAACACACATCCCACGTCAAGGGGGCAGCTGCTACTCAGACCCCGGTAGTCTTTCCACGTAAATATTCTTTTCCAGCTTTTCTTAGAAAATGTACATGTTTCTCTGGATCCTGAATCCTGAGAAAAATCAGTCAAAACATCAGGAAAATAAGAAAAAGTGTTAGAATTCTTCCGCAAGAATTAAAGTTAACAATCAATATGGAGACATAACTGGTTCAAAGGAATCCACTTCTGCCAAGTTGGAAATAAACAGGAAAGGGTGACATGTGGAATTGAGGGTTAAATGTGTGTTGGCCCTGTCTGCTGCTTAGAGTGTGTCAGTTTTGTAAATAAAATAAATTTATATGAATTGTATATTTAATACAAATCCTATGAACGGTGTTCCAAACAAGAACAAATGGAGAACAAAGTCAATTCTAAAACTGGCAATTTTGACATATGATTCTGTGTAGTGTCAGTAAACTTGATAGATCTACTTGAATACTACCAATGAGTTTCGCCGCTCTTTACCAGTCTTCATTGTGGCCTACATTTATATGTAAATATTGCCAAGCTTAATATTTATTAAACAAAATGTTTTAAAATATCCACAATAATAAGTAGTGATTTTGAAGAATTGTGAAGATATTTTAAGAATAACTTATGAGTTAAAGGAAATATTCAGGAATTCCCAGGGATTCTAATTTCTCCTGTTCCTGAATCCTGAGATTAATATCTATAGGGAATTTTGAAACCTAGACTCAGCTGATTGTTGCCAGATCGAATAAAGTGTGGGCTTAGTGCTGTTGGATCTCTCCTGACTTTATAAGAGATGTTAGAAATATGGACACTATAAAGAATATATATAAGAATATATATATATATTAAACTGAATCACTTTGCTGTACACCTGAAACTAATACAACATTGTAAATCAACTATACTTCAATTAAAAAAGAGTAAAAATAACAAAAAAGACTACTGCTAATCACGAAGAACAGATATCTCAAGTTGATGATTTTAGTACTTTTCTCTATATGGGAAGATTCAAGACTCTGGGGTCATTGAAATTTTTCCTGAGATATGCATGGAACTATCTAGGGGCCCTTTTATCAAAGGACAAAGTGCCGCATCCTGGTTTTCATCCTGAGTTCCCCTCAGGGTGCACTGTCTGTAGGTGACTTCTGTGGGTTGAGACTTAACCCTTGTATAACTGGTTGATGAGTGACGTGCTGTTCTTTTTTTGTCTGCAATCTCAACTTTCCCTCTACTTAGTACATCTTTTCTCTCTCCACACTTCTAGCCCTACAGACAAAATCCTCCCCATCTTTCAATCCCTTTCCTCTCAGCTGTCACCCCCTTCAGGAAGGCTTCCTCTTTACCCTTCACCCATCAAACTTTAGAGCTACCTGGGCAATTTCCGTGGTCCCACAGGGCATTGCTGATATCTGGGTCCACATCAAACAGCAGAGTTTAGATTCTTACCTGGCTGGAACTGTGCTGTCTTCGTATTTGGATAACCCACAGACCCAAACACTGCAGGGACTCAATAAATATTTGAGTAAATGGGTAAAAGAATATACGAAGCTTCTGGATTATAAACCCACAAATCCTAGATTCTGAACCCCCCCCCCCCCCGCAGGACTCATCATCAGACAACATACAATATTTCAATCAGTGACCTCTTCCAGGGAATGAAGGTTGGCCAAAGGCCAAACAGGGAATTGCAATTAACAAACTCATGAATATCTTGTTGACATTTCAAACAAGCTCATAGCTTGGTTTCTGCATCTAAAGGATTGTGCTTTATTTATAGACCACTAATGACTATTAATAAGTGGAACTGTGGTTGAATTTCACAAATGTTACAATCGGAGAACAAACTCAATCCACCTTGTTGTATGGAAATTACTCTGATTAGAGCATAATGGCTAACTAAAGAGTTATTTGTCTATTCAATTGCAGGGCAGAGAAGGGTAATGAGTTTACTGGCTCAGGCTCCATTCTTCTAGGAGTCAGTAGGAGGGAACTTTTGGTCTTCAGACACAATGGTCCAATTGTTGAGAAGTCTCAGCTGACTTCCCAAGAATCCACTTCGCTGGACCCTCTCCCTATAGGAACAGGAGGTTGATCATCCTTGTGTTTCATTCACATCCATCGCAGAGCCTTGAACTTAGTGGGTGTTTAAGAAACGTAGGAAAGAATTCCAGAATCTTATATTCTCACCCCCATTTATTTGGATCAAGCATTTACTATGTCCATACTGAATATTATGGTCTAGGGATACAGAGAGTAACAGGATATGTGTTTCTTGCCTTAAAAAGTTTACAGTCTCATATGGGAATGGACAGATAAACACACAGTGGTATGTAACTCAGTGAGGTAAATGTTAGGACTGTTCAGGACCTCATAACGGTGGGCGTTCCTCACTGTATCTTGTACACAACTTTAATAAGACCTTCAACTGCTCTGTACTTCAGTTTGTTTTCTCATTTGTTTCCCCCACTACACCAGGAGCAACTTGAGGACAGAGAACGTACCCTATATAATAGGCCCTCCCTAAGAGTTGAATGAATGGATAAATGAATGGGAATGTCACAGAGCTCTGACACTGCAAGCTCACAATGCCTGCAGGGCATGGAAGGAGCAGAGCAGCCCTCCTAGAAGTCTGCCAGGGATTGTGTGTCGGGGGTGGGGGTGGTCTATCAAGGAAGCATGCCTGGTCTTACAAGGAAGCTTCAGGGCCCACTGAGAAGTGGACATGACCACTAGCTTGCTGTAAGGCATGTGCCTCCAGACTGGAAGTCCTGGCCTGACATGACTCACTGTAATTTAACATACCAACATCCTAGGGACTCTGTGTCAGCTGTGACATGAATTGGTTTCCCTGAAGCCCCTCCACTTCTGACTCTGATCAGGTCAAGTATCCAGGCCGGCAAAGCTAAGGACTAGGTTTTGAACCCAGAAGAATAATGGGAGCTGGAATTGCTTATATTTCATCTTACATTGTTGCCTGAAGAAGAAAACCATTTGCAATAGGAAGGAATGAGGTCAACAAACAAAGAAAAGAAGAATCAAGAGTTGGCTCCCTGATAACATTGTTCCTGGATCTAGGTATGCCTGAAAATAGCTATCCTCTGGATTCTTCAGTTATGGCAACCAATAAATTCCTTCTCCTCTTTTTTTAGTTTGACTTTCTGTCTTCTTTGACTTCTTAGAAAATACCAGTAAAGGACCAGTGCTTTGGATTGAGACAAATCTGGTTTCAAACTCTGACCACTGCATTGTTGAGTCTCTCTATTACAGCAGCTCAGCCTCTTACCCTAACTAAATACACCAAGTGAAAAATGATTCAGGCCTGAAATGAGGTGGTGGCAGAGGACAGAAAGAAGGAGCTAGATTTGAGTGCCTTTAAGGAGTTAGGATTGACAGAACATGGGGTAGTTTATTATATGTGTGAGAGTAAAAGTGTGGGGGGAGGACTTGAGGAGAAGTCTTGGCTTGAGTGACTGGTGGACAGAGTGCTCAGGGCCACTAACTCCATGGGCATGTTTCTTTTTTTTATTTAATTGAAGTACAGTTGATTTACAATGTTGTGTTAATTTCTGCTGTACAGCAAAGTGATTCAGATACACACACACACACACACACACACACACACACATATATGTATATATATGCACAATCTTTTTTGTATTCTGTTCCATTATGGTTTATCACAGGATATTGAATATATTTCCCAGTGCTATACAGTAGGACCTCGTTGTTTGTACATTCTATATATAAGAGTTTGCATCTGCTAACCCCAAACTCCCAGTCCATCCCTCCCCAACCCCCCTTCCTCCTTGGCAACCACAAGTCTGTTCTCTATGTCTGTGAGTTTGTTTCTGTTTCATAGGTAAGTTCATTTGTGTTATATTTTAGATTCCACGTATAAGTGATATCATATGGTATCTGTCTTTCTCTTCCTGACTTACTTCACTTAGTATGATAATCTCTAGGTCCATCCTTGTGGCTGCAAATGGCATTAGTTTGTTCTTTTTTATGGCTGAGTAGTATTCCATTGTATACATGTACCACATCTTCTTTATCCATTCATCTATTGATAAACATTTAGGTTATTGTGAATAGTGCTCCTATCAGCATAGGGGTACATGTATCTTTTCGAATTATAGTTTTGTCATGGCCATGTTTCATATACTCCTGATCGGTCCTGTTGTGACAGACTTCCAGATGAGCTACTTTGCTCCTTCCATTCTCTAAACTCTTGAAGAGTCAGAGTTCTGGAAGGCCCATGACGCTCTTGCTCTTTTTTTTCATTTGTTCAACTCTTATTGAATACCTACTGGGTACTGGTTTGAGCTCGCACCAGGACACAGAACCGATTAAGGCACATTCTCTGCCTTCAAGTAACTCACAGAGTAGTGGAGTCAACTGATGAGAAGACAATAAACTCCAATAACAGAGAAGGTGAAGGTTATAATTAAAGTCACAGGGCCTCACTCTTGGTTTAATGCTCTGCTATTGCTGTCTTGAAATTCCTAAAAGTTTTTGAATGAGCAGCCCTACATTTTCATTTTGCACCAGGCCCCACACATTATGGAGCTAGTTCTGGTGTACCATTCATTGGAAAGGGCTTGATGGCAGAAGAACAGTTTAGGGGTGAAAGATACTGGATTTGGTTTGGAAGTTTAAAGGTTAGAGGCTGTTAGGAGTGGTCTGGGTTGTCTGAGTGAAGCGAAAGGGCAGCAGTGGGAATGGTCAGACTTCTCGAGCTTGAGGGGCAAGTGTTGTGAATTTCATGTGGGCCAAGAGGATGTGGAGTCCCTGAGCTGTTGTCTTGGAAACATGGGGATCACAACCCCTGTGGCTCCTGAGAGTGCTTCCTCCAGTTTCTGAAGACCCCATGGACACGTAACCAGACATGCTTATGGGAGACACATCAAGAGACTGAGGACAAAAACAAGGCAGCTTTCCGGATGAAGGTTTATAGAATGAAGGTTAATAGTCTCAATATCTTGCTCATACAGATGCTGTGAAAAGAACAGAAATGACTGCTCTTAATCTGCTGCTGTATTCCTTGGCAGATAATATTTTGTTTGTTTTTGTTCCAGCAATTTGACAGTTTGACTGTGGATAATATATCTCTCTGGCAGCAGGGCTGGAAGCAGTCCTATGCAGCTCATGGGGGAGTGTCCAATATTTTATTTTGAGAATTTTTTTAAAAAGCCTTTTGACTGATTTAATTTGATGTGAGCCAGAACATTCTGAAGCATAGTGCAAAGGGTCCTGGCTTTGAAGTCAGACATCTCAGTTTCAAATTCAAGTTCCACCAGTTGCAAGCTGAGTGAGCTTGGGCAAATCTCAGAGCATGTTTCCTTACCTGTGAAAAATACACACCTTGTGGGGCATGTGAGGATTGGAAGTGAGAGTGGCTGGATTTTGAATGGCTGACAAAGCTGGGGAAGATTTTAAGTGATCTTAAAGATCTTAGAGAGCCCTTAGCAGAGAAGGGCTTGCTAAGAGGTGGCCAAACTGATGCAGTAACCATTTCCTCCAGTAGCCTAAACAGTAGAAGCTTGGAGGGTACATTGTGGGAGAACCTTGGAGGGGAATTTGTAGGCATAAAGGATGCAGAGGGGAGGGTCAGGGTGGTTTTATCCTACCTCAGCCAAGTGAGGAGCACCCGAAAGAATGACTTAGCAAGATTGGGGGTGTCGAAGAGGAGGGGAGACCCTCATTTCACTCCCTGCACTGCTGGCAGAGTGTGGCTTGAGAGAGTTCTTGGGAGACCCTCATAGGCCACCTGAAGTTCAAGGGACCTGGAAACTGCTGGCTGGAGAGAGGGCAGCTGAGGGAGGGATTTTCACCTCACATGATGGCCAAGGGTTAGTGAACTTCCTTGTGGGCTATGAGGATGCCCCAGGAGGTAACCGGGCAAGAGCTGTCTTGAAAAGATTACAGCAAGAGAGCTATTTTCTGAAAGAGGAGTCCCTTGAACACCCTAATGCTTTATCATTGAAGCAAGAGCTTAGGATGTTTGCAAGCAGTCAGGTAAAGAGGACATCATCCTCATCAGGAAATGGGATGGTGCGCAAGTCCTCATCTGTGTGTTGAGCACTCTCTGAAAAAGGGGCAGGACTTGGACTCCTGCCTTGAGAAGGAATTGACAACAAAAGGAGATTTACCAATGGTCCCATCTAAGGTAGAAAGGTATTTGCCTATGTTTCCTCTAATTCCTCCTTCCTGATCTGACCTCAGGGAGGTTTGAAGGTGGAGGGGATCAAAGAAAATTTTTTAAAATATCAGAACTTGGACCTAAACTTGGAGGTTGGGAGCAGGGAGGTAGAAGAAAGGGTATAAATGAAATAACACTTAAGTTGCACTAAAGATTTTATTTAAATTGGACTTGACTTTTTCATTTTACTTTTAACTGTGGAAAATTTCAAACATATACAAAAGTAGAGTGAAGAGTATAATAAGCTCTCAAGTATCTATTTCCCAGCTTCAATAATAATCAATTTGTGGCCAATCTTGTTTCATTTATAATCCTAAGTACTCCCCATCTCCTGTATTATTTTGAAGCAAATCCTAGCCATCATACCATTTCATCTTATAGTTTTCGAGTATGTCTAAGGTATAAGAACTCTGTATTTAAGCATTATGACAATATCATTATTATACCCAAATATTTGACAATAATTCCCTAATGTCATCAAATATCCAGTCAGTGTTTAAATTTCCTCATCTGTCTCATAATATTTTTTTATAGTGAGTTTGTTTGAATTAGGATCCAAAGTTCATACATTGCATTTGGTTTATTGGTCTCTGTATTGGTTTCCTAGGTCTGCTGAAACAAAGTACCACAAACTGGGTGGCTATAACAACAGAAATTTATTCCCTCATAGTTCTGGAGGCCAGAAGTTCAAATTCAAAATGTTAGCAGGGCCCTGCTCCCTTTGAAGCCTTTAGGGGAGGATCCTTCCTTGCCTCTTCCAGTTTCTGGTAGCCCGAGGCTTTCCTTGGCTTTGGCAGTTCAACTTCAATCTACCTCTACCTTTGTGTGCCTTTCTTCCCTCTGTGGGTGTCTGTCTTTGTGTCTCTTCTCATAAGGATACAGTCATATTGGATTAAAATGACCACATCTCAACTTGATTATACAGTAAAGAACCTATTTCTAAATAAAGTCACTTTCACAGGTACCAGGGGTTAGGACTTTAACATGTTTTTTGGGGGGACACAAGTTAACCCATAATAGTCTTTTAAGATGTTTTAATCAATTGATTTCCCATCTCTCTTTTTCTCCCCCCTTGAAATTTTTCTGAATTTCTCACATTCCAAATTTTCCTATACATTCCCACAGTGTCATTTAGCACATTTCTCTATAAAGTACTTTTTATTTTTTATTTTATTTTATTTATTCATTTATTTATTTATTTTTGGCTGCGTTGGGTCTTTGTTGCTGCACGTGGGCTTTCTCTAGTTGCGTCGAGTGGGGGCTACTCTTTGTTGTGGTGTGCGGGCTTCTCACTGTGGCAGCTTCTCTTGTTGAGGAGCACGGGCTCTAGGCACGTGGGCTTTAGTAGTTGCAGAACGTGGGCTCAGTAGTTGTGGCTCGTGGGCTCTAGAGCACAGGCTTAGTAGTTGTGGCTCACGAGCTTAGTTTCTCTGCGGCATGTGGGATCTTCCCGGACCAGGGATCGAACCCGTGTCCCCTGCATTGGCAGGCAGATTCTTAACCACTGCACCACCAGGGAAGTCCCTAAACTACTTTTTAGATCTAGAAGCTTGATCTTATACAAGTTGGATTTTTCCCAAGAAGTGTTGTATTGCAAATGTTGTATTCTTCCATCAGGTGCCATGTAACTTTTAGTTTGGACTGGACTTTTCAATGTTGGAAAATAAGAATTTTATTATGTGAAAGAGACTAACAAAGTGTAGAATTTGCCTGTAATGTCATCCAGAGGCTGGGAAGGAAGTTCTGATATGGAGTGTGAGGGAAGTGGTACAAAAAGAAGTGTAGCAGTAGCCTTGCCGCATCGGACCAGGGTTCTCACCTCAACTCTGTCATAATCTACGTGAGTGCTCTTGGGTAAATCCAGGCAATTCTGTGTTTTTGTCCTCATTTGCAAAGTGACAGAGTAGCATAATTTCCATTCTAAAAATTAAATGCCTTATCAAAATGCCTATAACAGATCCTCACTCTGAACAAGCCTCATGGTAGACTAGGAAACTTGAAGAGTCACCTTAGACATACACCACCACTTCCCCATTAAAATATGGGTCTTCCTCATGCCTGATGATTTCTCAACCCTCTTTCTAGGATGACTCAGATCTCCACTTCAGGTTGGTAGTGATGCCAAGACCTGGGAAGAAGAGGAGGTAAATACCCCACATAATGATCTAGTCTGAATGCTAAAAATTGATTTCTAAAGGCTTTTATTTAAATTTATTTAATAAACACCTATGTTACATTTATTTTCTTCCAACCATGGTTCAAATGCTTTACAAATATTAACTAATTTAATTCTTACAATTACACTCTGAGATAGGTACTAATTCTAATTTTACAGATATGGAAGATAGGTACTAATTCTAATTTTACAGATATGGAAACTGAGACACATAGATTTTTAACATGTAAAGTCACACAGCTAAGGTCAAAGTATACTTAAAAACAGTTTAAAATATCTCATCTAAATATAAAGTGGATATGTATCAAAATTGGACTCATTAATGAGGAGAACAGCAGGATGGTAAATGTAGTTCAAAGAGCATTTGGAGAAGAGTTATTTATATAATTAGTTGGGAAAGCCCAGATAAAGTAAGTTTGCTAAATTACAGACAAAGCTGGTTAACGTCTTATAGGGCAATAAAACTGTAACCTTTGCAGTTATCTTCTATAAGACAGAAATTGTTTGCATCTCTGCTGACGATTTGTAAGTTAACACATAACACAGAGAGTCTGGGTCTTAATAAATAAAAAATAGTACTTCAAACAATGGTTGTTCTCCTAAAGAATTAAATAGTCCTCTGGTCTCCTGTTAGATGAGGCTCCAGTGTCATATCAAAAAGAGATGCATTTCTCCTTATGTCTCAGTTCCAAGTTTTGGACTAGAAAAATGGACACTGACCTTTAGTTTCTTAAAAATATTTACTGTGATTATAACATTGCATAAACAACAAATTGATAAATATTATATAAAAGTATCTTGTTGGCTGAAGTTTGACTGGTGGGAGTGATGGTAGCTGATGTGAGTATAGAGTGGTGTACTAAATAACAGTGAATTATTTATTTGTGAGAAAAAGAGGTCCACTGAGTACCTTTCAATATGTTCTATTCCCTAGAGATTTTTCTAAACCCAGACTCCTTAGTGAGCTGTCCTTTATCAGCTTAGTTGTTTAATTCCTGCTGCCCTTTTATTGATTCTGGCCATGAGTTATCTTCATAAGAGTTGATTTCTGTCAATTTCTTCTCACTCATTGTTACTGGGACTATATTTAAGATCTTCCATTTCTCTGGGCTTATTTGGGACCCACCACCAATTTCATGGAATAATTATCCCTTTCTTGACTTCTCTGTTGCTAAAGTGCCTAACAGTGAAAGGTAAGTGTTTCGTATCTCAACAAGGGGGTAAGTCACCACTGTTCATTGCCATATCTTCCGGGGACCTTGATTTCACATTACAATTTAGTCATATTATTATTACATATTATTATTATTATAAATATTATTATTATTATTACCTATTATTACAATTTAGTCTTGAAAATGTTTCCTGACAGAAGTGCAAATAGACAAAAAGATGACTTGATCCATTTGTAGAGGCCTGGAAACCAAGGACATAGAAGAAATTAAAGTTAACTTAAGAGGGAAAAAAATGAATAGTAGGTGAAGAAAGGATTTGAGGAAAAAACGTAAAAGATGAAATACTGTAATCATGGGCACAAGTTAAGTTATAGGACTCTAAGCAAAAATACAGAAAAGGTTATCTGTCCCTTGGTAAATAGGTAGCAGTGGTAGAGCTGTACTGTTTGTAAAAAAACAAGCAAGAGGTGGGCATGAGCCATTCTTCTTGCCTTGATTTGGGCTCGCTCTATTTATTTCTCATTTTATTCATTTTTCATTTATTAATTCACCATATATTGGGCATTCGGGTATAGAGCTAAATTCAGAAGGTAGCGATGACCCTTCTGCCATCATAGAGCTCATGGTTTGCTCCTTCTCACTGAATTTTTCAGTTTGTCCGTGCACGGCAGAAAATAATTATCTAAGAATTGGTCAACCTATATTTAAAATAGATAACCAACAAAGACCTACTGTATAGCACAGGGAACTCTGCTCAATATTCTGTAATAAGCTAAATGGGAAAAGAATTGGAAAAAGAATAGATACATGTATATGTATAACTGAATCACTTTCCTGTATACCTGAAACTAACACAACATTGTTAATCAACTGTACTCCAGTACAAAATAAAAATAAAAAAGTATTGGTCAACAAAATCCTATTATCAGGCTCAGTAATTTTGCTGAAGTATTACTTCAGCGAAGTAATACTGTACATATGTGTATCTATGAGTACATAGATACACATATATATATATATGTGCACACATATTTATAATGTATATATACATTTATAACATATAGTGCTTTATAAAGTTGTAACCTTGCAATGAATTGAATTTTTATTGAATTATTGATTATTGTTCCCATTTGCTCCCCATTAATTCACTCTGTTAATCTCTTGTGATATGACCTTTGAGAGGTCATGACTCATTTCCCGGTTGTCAGATGCAATGACCTTTTCCAGTTTTCTACTGTCCTTGAATAGGGGACATGTTCTCTGAAATGTTTTTGGAGCATTTGACAGTGTTGAATACCCATCCTTCCTAACCCCTCTTCTCCCTTCCTTGCGTCCCTATCCTGGGCAGGATCGTGGGCTTTAGCATCAGGCCAAACACACTTTGAGTCCTTGCTCTGCCACTTTCTGACTTTATGACCAAGGAAGCAGTCCCTTCATCTCTTGTGCTTCTGTTTGCTCATCCATCCAGTAGGAATGACATTACTGCCTATGTCACAGGGCTTCAGAGGGTGAGGATGAAATGAGATAACATATATGAACAATATAGTGAGACCTCTGGCTCTGTCTTCTTTCTTCCCTCCAAGTGCGTCCTTTGTCTAGGTCCTTGAATTTGAGCCTCAGTCATCTCAGCCAACACCCTGTCTTTCAGATCCTATCTTTTCCTGTGGCTTTGTTGCCCGCCCCCCCCATATGAATGAGAATGACTCTCCAATCATTATCTCTAATTCTAACCTCTATCCCAAGAGTCAGTCCCACCTCACTACCCAGAGTGCTCAAAGATAAGGACACAACCTCCATTTTTCAGAAACAACCTAGGATAGTGTTAGGGTTTCACCCCCATTGTACAATGATGGAGGAGGGGAAACCAGGCTGAGTATGATGGGCTAAAGTGTGGCCATCTGTCCCAGTTGCTCAGACCAGTCCTGGATAATGCGTGTTGTCCCAGTGTCCTTCCACTCTCACACTCAATAGCATCACAGTTAGGAGAATAAATTATTTGGCCACCTTAGTTAAGAGGCTAATGTTTGAACATAAATTGCTGGTTGAGTCCCTCATTTACTTGCTTATTCATTTGGTCTTTTACTCAACAAATATTGAGCTTTTCCTCTGGGTCAGGCCCTGGGGCCAGAGAACTGAATGACATGTAATCCCCACTTAAGAAATTCACAGTCCAGTGGATGGGACATATAGTAAGGCAATGATTATAGAATAGTGTGATCAGTGCCGTGACAGGGCTTAACCCAGAATGCCACAGGAATGTGAAAGAAGGAGAGACAGACAGACAGACACAGCCTGAGGGGTGTGTGAGGGGACCAAAGGGTACCGATGGATCTGGGGAGGGGCAGAAGGCTTTCCAAAAGAGGTCCCAGGAAAACAATGGCATTATGAGGTTAATATACTAGAGTAAAGGTTTAGGGAAGGGAGTTGGGAGAAACAATTCGGGCATTTACAAAAACTGGGGTTTTACCTAAATCACATCCCAGGCTGCAGAGAATCCCTTAGCAAAAGAAGAAGATTGCCACAACTCCAGGGATGTTTCCTTCCCTCGACAAGGCTCTTCACTTCCTCCTGCTTGATAGCAATGCCCCAGAGAGCTGCCTTATAAAGAGAAGTTTAAAAATGGCCTTCCAATTAAGACACAATTTCCACACCATTTGGAATTTTTTGTTAATTTTTAATGTTGTTGTCATCTAAGGGATTTTATTTTGCCAGTTTTCTCTTCAGAGGGAATAGGTGCAGCAAAATGTCTTCAGCCAACCCTGGTGATGTTTGGGGGATGGGGCAACGAATGAGGTTTTGTGCTCCAAATTGGCCACTGTCTCACATGTGGGTAGAACCCCATGAAGTGGTGCTTTACAGCCCATTAGTCAGCTCTGCTCCAACAGCCTCCATGCCCACCACACCTGAGACAGGACTGGCATTAGCTGCCTCCAGCCGCAAAGAAGCCTGGGGAAATGTTTGAGAAATGCCTGAATTCCACTTAATGAGGTTACGTGTCACCCACCAGCTTTCAGTGGGCATGCAGTTTTCTTTACTGACATTTTGTGGGGTTTTGATCTTGCTGCTTTTACCAGACAGAATTCTTGATCTCAAACAGAACCTGAGTGCACTGGAGCAGAAAAAGAAAATTTATTGGAAGGATATTGGGTAGATCACAAAATCTGTAGGAAGGCTGGAGAGCTACACTGAAAACTTGACAACCAAGGCCACACTCATGAGTCTGCTAAGGATACCACCTGACATAATGGCTAACAGCCAGCTAGTCTGTGCCATTGGATTGCCCTCTGCCCCAGAAACTCACCCCTGTACTTCTGAACCCTTGGCTCCCTCAGGGCCCCGGTGAACTCTCTCTGGTTCTCCCTGTGCCCTTGTGGCACTGCCAACTCAGCTCAGGCAGGATCATCTGACTGACTGAGCCTGGACTGCTCATGTTGTAGCTGTAAGCAGGCTCGTAGAAGAAAGATTTTCTCTTCCTTAGGATCTATTGCCCACCTGTCTTGGGATTTCTCCCCCAAATAGGGCTGTTTGTGATGTAGTAAAAAGAAAGAGAAAAACAAAACAAGATAATCCAGATGTATTACTGACCTAAATATGAAAAGTAAGACAATAAGTCTTCCAGAAGACAATTTGTAAAAGTTTCTTCATGACCTTGGAGCAGATTAAGATTCCAAAATAGGACACAACAAGCAGTAACCATAAGAATAGGTTGATAAGTTGGACTTCAATAAAATTAAGAACTTCTGTTCACCAAAAGACATTATAATGAGACTGAAAAGGTAAGCCACAAAGAAGGAGAAGGAGAAGATATTTGAGATATTTGCTATATATGTGCCATATATATAATACATATATAATATATATGTATATAGCATCCATCTATCTATCTATCTATCTAACATATGTAAAGAGCAAATAAAAGAGAGACAAACAATTTTTTTTAATGGGCAAAGACTTGAACAGGAACTTCACAGAAGAGGATGTCCAAGTGCCCAGTAACATATAAAAAGGCACTCAACCTCATTAGTCATCAGAGGAATGTGAGTTCAAACCACAATGAGATACCACAATATATATCAAAATGGTTAAAATAAAAAAGACTGAGAGTAGTGGGTGTTGGTGAGGATGCTGAGAAACTGGAACACTCATATATTGCCAATGGGATTTGATACAATCATGTTGAAAAACAGTTGGCAGAATCTAACATTCACCTACCTTATGACTCAGCAATTTCACTCTCAGGTGTAGAGCCAATGTGTACAGATGTCCACCAAAAGACAAGTGCACGAATGATCACAGCATTATTCATAATAGCCCCAAACTGGAAACAACCTAATAATGTCCATCAACAGAACATAAAAATACATTTTGGTGTATTCATACAATGGAATACTGCTTGGCAACAGCTACACACGCGACATGAGTTAATCTTACAGACATGATAGTAAGCCACACACACACAAAAAAGCCAGAAACACAAGAGTATACACTATATAATTTCAGTGATGTGATTTTCAAAAACAAGTGAAACTGTTCTATAGTGATGGAGGTCAGAAAAGTAGTTCCCCTTGGGGTATTTGAGAGAGGCCAAAGGGAAATCTCTAGGGTCTTGGAAACGTTTGCTATCTTGATCTTGAGCTGTGCACTTGAGACTTGTGCACTTTATTGTATGTTAGTTACACTCCCATAAAAATATTTTTAAAAGTTGGCTCACAAAAATGGCAAATGCTCTGTTTGGTTTTTGTCAAATAAATATGTCCACATTGTAATAATTAAAATAGGACAGAAAAATCTATACTGAAACTTGACAGTCTCTTATCCCAACTCTCCTTTTTTCTAGTACTAATGGCCAGATTTAAGTTTTAAGACAATTTCTTCTTTTAATTCTTCTGCCATAACTATAAATAAGTGCTTACACTTTAATTTCTTGATGTATATACTTTAGATAAGATATATGGATTTTTCACTGTGAATAAAAGATTTGGATCACACACATAATTTCCTCCTTCACTCTACCTAATATTTTATAATTTCAATATTATTATCTCTTCTTATATTATAACTTTAAATACTAAACTATCCTATCTTGTCCTGTCATTATTTGACAGTATCTCTCCATTACCAACTTTATAAGATAAGGATAATAACAGCCTACACTTTCTTTTATACTTTCTCCCCATTTCTACCTCCTTCCATCAGCTCACTTTTTTATTGTCAAGGTTGCTAAGGTTTACATTGTGTCCTGCAATCACAAGCAAGTCTTCTGTGCTTTGTTCACAGACAGACACTAAATATTAAGCAATAAACATTATTAATATTATTACTACTAGCACAGGGAATTATAGCTATTATCTTGTAACAAGTTTTAATGGAGTATAATCTGTAAAACTATTAAATCATAATGCTGTACACCTGAAACTAATATATTCTTATAAATCAGCTATACTTCAATTAGTTTTTCAAAAATATTACTACATAAATATTGAACTTTGATGGTCCAAGTAGTGGGCTAGAATTTTATTTCCTTCTCTATAGGTTCAATGCAATGACCACTATTGCATTAGATGAAGGATGAAGGATGATTAGATGAAGGATACTTCTAGCATTAAGGTAAAAACAAATGATTACACTCTATCAATCGCTTTAAAACATGCCTCCTTATTCAGAGACCTAAGAGCTAAAAAAACAATGTTCTCTTCTATGCCCAACTGACAATGATGACACACATATAGGATAATCAGAAGACAAACTGCCATTCAATAAGAGGAAAATTGGGAGCACAGCCAACACAAGTCTATAGCAATCCTGAAATCCTGTTGGTAGGTGCTGCATGGGATCAGACTCCTGGGGGATGAGTATGTTCCTGATCCTGTGCTTAGGGAGGAGCTCCCAGCCACTTTTCTCTGAGGTTCTTTCCCTTCCCCTATCCTTCTTGGCCACATTTGAAGTGGGCATTGGAGAACATGTCCTCCTTATTCTTTCAGCAGCTTTCTCAACCCCCTTCCTTCTACAGAATATTGGAAGCCCAAGCGCTGATTTAGGTCTTTAGCAACTCTTAATGATCTAGCACATTTTGGGGAAGGGGGAAATAAACACAGCTCTCTCAAGAATTTAGTCAGTTTCTTACCTATTTGATTCTAATTAGCATTGTAGGCCAATACCTACACCCAAAATTAAAAAAAAAGTTTTCTCCTACCTCGTCCCCGCTGTCTCTTTCTCCTTCTCTCTCTCAATTTATGGATGGGTATCCTGACTCTATCAGGCTTAGGTGGGAAAATCTTACCCTTGTCATCTTCTCTTTGAGTCATTTTGACCAACTGAAAGGATTTACTGGTATCACAGTCTCTACTGGGTATTTGCTGTCAGACATAATCCATTCAGAGGTTAACAATGGGTATGACAACCATATGTTTTGATTGCTTTTCTCTTTTAAGCTGCTTGTTCTCCTCTTTGCCTGGAGGTCTTTGTCTTTCTGTTTGTTCCAACAGGAAACCCGACTAGGAGCTCTGAATGTGGTGGAGGATGATGGCCATTCCTACTTCACTTTAGGAATTCCCTATCATTCCCAAAGGGATTGACAAATCAAGAGATATAATAAAACATTATTAAGAATACTTGAAATTCTTCACCCAGAGCAGTAAAGTCCATGGGGATGATACATGGAATGTGTGTTTATGGTCATAGTAGCAGTAAAAATGCCACCTCTGATGTGGTCCCTGTTTCTTTGTGTTTCAGCAGGAGCCCTGGTTGCCCACTGACCTCTGATTTGGGGCAGACAAGGAGGCAGAAGGGATAAAGATAGGTCAATAAGCTGAAGGATGGTTTGGCACTCTGGTAGTCCAATACAACCCCACAAGAGAGAAAAGACATTGTGATACAGTGGTTCTATACCAGGAACAACAGACCAGAGAGAGTGGTGGAATTTACACATTCTTGACACTGAAAAGAGACCCACTGTTTAGGGATAGCCTGGTGAGGATCTGTGCTAGTTTGTCAGACAACCAGAGACTGGATGTGGTGGATGGGGACCTATCAAGGTAAGGTGGTACATCACAGTAATCTCTCCACTCAGGAACCAGTGGGAGGAAATCTGCCTGCTGTGGGACACTGCCTTTGAAACCCAAGACAGAATTTATAGGCAGTATCCTAATGGGACCAAAACACAACCCCAGGGCCAGACACAGGGAGGTGAGTTGAGAGTGCAGGGCAGTGATGGGACTGGCCACTCTTGGAGGTGGGGGAGGCAGTGATCTATGAGCTGGGGGGTTGCAGACTCTCTTTTGTGGAACTATGTCCAGAGGGAGCAGTACTTGAGTCCATGGTACATGGCCAGTACTTGTCCAATGAGGAAAAGGGTATTGTTGAGGAAGAGATGGTACTTATCTCTAAGCAGGGGTTGATCCATCTCCTGAGGGAAAGGAAAAAGCATCCACTCCCCACTGGGGGTACTGGAAAATCCACCCCACCTCTCAGGGATGTGTGACGGCATGGCTGGTGGGGTGGGGGGCTCTCAGGGCCATAAACTGCCTGGTGTGTGGGAAGCAATGGAATAGACTCTCGTTCCCCACCTGTGGTGGAAGAGGCTGTGTGTCAGCCCCTATACCATCACTTGAGTGTGGTTGGATGGGATCGTCACTGTCAGGACAGAAGAGAGGAAGAGAGTGATTTGGGGTTGGGCAGCCTGGCTCCAATTCCAGTTTCAGGCCTTTCTGGTTCTGTGGCTTTGGGCATGAAGTTGAGGTCCTCTTGGCTTCCCGTTCTCCACCAGTGAAAAGCGGATAATAATATTAGTATCTAAATCACTTCACAATATATACATGCATCAAATCATCACATTGTACACCTTAAACTTACACAGTGTTATATGTCAATTATATCTCAATAAAGCTAGAAAAAAATAACAGTACTTACATCCTCAGGCTGTAATGGAGGTTAAATGAGGCAGTCAATGCAAAGTTCTTGGTACAATGCTTATCACATAGTAAATACAAATTAAATGTTAGCTGTTGTTCATATTTACCCCCGTACCTCCTGGAGCTGTGTATATCCTAGGCTAAAGCAATGAAAGGGTGCTGTTTGTAATTCAATTCAAAGCTGAGAAGGAGACAGTTACTCTCTTGGTAGTAAGGCAAGTCGAGATGTCACGGTTTTTCAGATGTGCCACTGGCTCACTAAGATAGCCTCCCTCCATTCCTCTCTCCCACTCTCCCCTTACCTGGCAGAGGAACTAGTAGGGGCAGAGAATGGCTAACAGCCCTTTCTGGGGTCTGTGGTACAATTGGAGGTGGGAGCTGGATGGGGGGGTTGGAGAAGGGCTTTGGGACTGGAGGGCTGTGGGACGAGGGAAATGACCCAAGGAAAGGATTCATGAGTGTACTGAGTATTTGACATCTGAAGGGGTGGGCACAATGCCTGTGGGGAGGCCCTGAGCCTGTGAATAGCACACTGAGGCAACCTGCCTCTGCCAGGGGCAGTACTCAGAGGAATAGTATCCAGAGGAACAGTACCCAGAGGAACAGCACTCAGGGGAACAGCACTCAGATGAACAGTACTCAGAGGAATATACCCAGAGGATCAGCACTTAGAGGAACAGTACTCAGAGGAATAGTCCTCAGAGGAATAGTACCCAGAGGAATRGTACCCAGAGGARTATACCCAGAGGATCAGCWCTTAGAAGAACAGTACTCAGAGGAATAGTSCTCAGAGGAATAGTACCCAGAGGAACAGCACTCAGGGGAACAGCACTCAGATGAACAGTACTCAGAGGAATAGTCCTCAGAGGAATACTACCCAGAGGAACAGTACCCAGAGGAATATACCCAGAGGATCAGCATTTAGAGGAACAGTACTCAGAGGAATAGTCCTCAGAGGAATAGTACCCAGAGGAACATCACTCAGAGGAACAGTACCCAGATGCAGCCAACCTCTACCAGGGTGGTCCCCAGGTTCTGTCACCCTTGGGTCTCAGAATGCAGTGAGCTAAATAATCTGTATGTGAAGGAAATCACTGATGGGACATTATTGTGGCTGTCACAGGACACGCTGATGTGGAGCGTGGGTTAGTGGCTGTTCTTCCTCCTCAGATCCCCCCAGCCACCTACGAGGATTTCTCTCGGGTGGAAGGCAGCTTGCAAAGAACCTGTATGGGCCGACATAATATCTATTTAAGTTACTGGATCTACCTCCACTTCCTTGTACATGAAAGGAATGCTGAGTTAACACAGGGAAAAGCACAATCAAGGGAGCTTAATAGAGAGTGGGGACCAAGAAGGGAAGGGAAGCTTCACTTAGGAATGGGACGTGGGGAGAGAGAAGGGCAAGCAGGAGTGAAATGTGAGGTAGTCGGGGAGTCTCACGTCCTCACGGGGGTGTAGGGACCCACCATCTCTGTGTGTTTCCTGCTGGCTGTGCTTAGCAAACATGTTAGCTTCAGGGCCTAATTTCTGTAGCAGCTGAGCTGCCTGGAACCACTACTGCTATTTATTTTCTCTAAGCCTGTGTTTAAGGCATGATGAAAAACAACTTAACGGCCCAAGCACGACTGCCCCATATTGAGAGACCATTAAGATAAAGTCCTGCGTAAGTGGCCCTAATAAAAGAAATTCATCACAAGACATGGAGAGGAAGGTGTCTTTATTCACTAGGTGAATAACACCAGGCATCGTCAACGTCGCTTTTCAAGGCTCAGAAATTATCATTCATTCTCCAAATTACCAACCGCACAAAAATTACTAAATGGTGCGTTATCACTCCCTCTCAGCGAGAGAATGTCTTTGTTTAACGTCTGATTACAAATGGCTTTCCTACGATTATCATCAATAAATCACAGGTAAGTGTAGCCGTGGCTGGGACCGAGGCAGAAAGACTTCATGAGCTACTGGGAAAAGGAAAAACAAAAAGCGTGCGATAGCTGACACTTCAGGGAGGGCTGGATATCTAGGACTGACTTTTTTGGGGGCCTTGTGTGGGTATCTCAGAAGCAGAGCATGGGCTGTGTCTATTCAAGGGAGGTGGGAGTTCTCTAGGGGTTTGATGATGTGCTTTGCGGTCCTACAGCATTTGCAAGTGGAGTTTCACCTCTGAGGAGGAGAGTGTATGCAGAAAAAAGTACACAGAAGGGAGAGAGGCCTTCGTCTGTGCAAGAAAGAGGGGACCTGGTCATTAAGAATCTTTGAGAAGAGAGAAAATTAAAGCAATGGAATTATGATCTCTATTGTTAGGATGGAGAGCGATTAGAGAATGTTCCATTATTTCATTCATTCCTTCATTCCTCCAGTCTTTCAGTCAGCAGATATTTATTGAAGTCCTACTATGTGCCAGGTACTGTTAAGGGGCTAATGTGGGAAAGTAAAGAGACAGTCCTTCCCTTCATGAAGCTCATGCTTCTGGAGAGAAATAAACAAATGAGATAATGGTAGTTTGTAATAAGTGCTATGGAGAAAATAAACAGGTTAAGGATAAAGAGTAACTGGTGTATGGAGAGCTACTAATACTTTGGTTACAGTGCTCAGGGTTTCACATCTCTGGAGAGGTATAATATTTGAACTGAGACCCTAAGGGTGAGAACAATGCATCTTCCGAAAGAACATTTCCAAGGAGTCTGAGGACACAGAGAGATGAAAGTTTCTAGCAATAATCTAGACGAAGTGATCAGCTTTGGACTCAGGTCTAACAGTGTCACTCAAGTGTCAACAGGCTATTTGGGAGACAACACTGAACATGGAATGAAATGGAATGAATCCTTTAACTCCTCACCTGGATCTGCTTACAGTGCCTCCAACTGGAGTGCCCACTTGGCCACTGCTTTTTCCCCAGGTTTCTCCAGACCTTCTTGGAACTGGGACGGTACCCATGTGGTCTCCCGGTGCAGGTATTTAACAGACGGGCTTCACCCTGATTCCGCAGTGCCTGCTGTTTGACTGACCCTCTTGTAAACGTGTTGCTCCCAGGCCTGGTTCAGGTTGTGTGACAGACACTACCAACCAGGACACTAGCTAAGGGGAGACAGTTATTTTGCCGAATTAGCAAAATATATGCATCAAGGATCAAAACTGTCACTCTCTTCCCTTTTGCCACATACATTTATCTTAAGCCTCTGCTTCTATTTGTGAAAATTTGCCAAAGTGTACTTTTCTTTCTTAACAATTTCAGAGATTGTTGATAATGAATTGAGAACTACTGACATGTTAAAATTAAATGTGGCCTAAACTCTCTGGGAACTCTTGAGAGTTTAAATCTGATGGATGTTGGGACTTCCCTGGCAGTCCGGTGGTTAAGACTCGGCGCTTCCACTGCAGGGGTCACGGGTTTGATCCCTGGTCAGGGAACTAAGATCTCACATGCCGTGTAGCACGGCCAAAAAATAAATAAGTAAGTAAATAAATAAGTAAATAAATAAATCTGATGGGTGTTTATGAGAGAGACAAAGGAACAAGAGAGCTAGAAGGATGGAGAGGGAGATCCAAGACCCTACAAAGAGTGAAGGAAGGAAAGAACCAGACTGTGAAAAAGAGACAAAGGGAGGTGGCCACAGAGAAGTACAAAAACGGTACAAAAAGGGGTCAGGGTGGAGGGAAAAGAGATGGAGAGAGACAGAGCTAATGGGGAAGGAGCGGTTGGGCAGCAGGGCTGCTGCCGTGTGAAGGGGACAGTGTGGAGATTAAGATCTCTATCTGAGCTTGTGGCTGGAGCGATTACAGTGTATTAGGGTCCTGTCAGTGTTGACAAACACTGCCCCAATTAGGAATTAGTTCCACAAGGCATCAGATATCGAGGCTGCTGTTGACCTGTAAATAGACGGGTCCTCCCTTCTGCCTCTCTTATTCAAATAGGAGCAGCTGTTTCCTAGAATAGCCCAGGAAGCCCAGCCCTCTAAGGCTCCTCCTACAGCAGTCCCCAGGGAACAGAAGTGAATATCATCAAATTTTTTTATTAAACACTGGTATTCTGGTAAATGCAAGTTCTTTCCCTAAGAATGCATGTTCAACAACCACAAGAGTTCATTCTCCCCACACTTCATCCAGCATCAATCACAAGACCCATCTTTTTACCACAGTTTCAGGGACGTGGAAGTACTGTCTAGGGGAGGTGTCTATTTCATGGCCAATAGTCAGTAAGCAATTTTAAATTAATTGCCAAAGACTGGATCAAGAGGGCAGTTGAGCACACACTGCAGACTCATCCTTACCCAAATCTGAGGAAATGATAGAAAAAGGGGATAGTTCTTGGAAAAAACACCCACAACCAGAGTGGACAATAAGAGGTTTCATGGACGCATCCAAAACTAGAGTGGAATCTCAGAGAGATGAAAGGTAGGTGAAATCAGACAGAAGCAGGAAATGTCTGCAGAAAAGCATGGCAGCAAAGGAGGGTGTGGCTGGTGGGGAGCCCCAAGCCTCCTGAGGCCAGATCCTCAGAACAGGAGCGCTGCTGGGTCCAGAGTGGGAGCCTCACCTGGCAGGAGAAACGTCTTCAACCCCCTACCCTCTCTCTTCTGTCAAAGCAGGCAGCATGGGGAGGGTAGGCTTTTGCCCAGAGAGGAAGGACAGCACCTCAGGAGGTTGGTGCTCCCAGAGAGGCTCCAATATTCAGGAACCCAACTAACTGGGTCACACTACCCAGCGTGTGTTCCATGCCTCTCCAATAACCTTTGGAGGCAGGCTTTCACCTGTAGGCTAAAGGGAATCGAAAATACAGACATGAACACACAACCAAGATTCATTAAATATCTGAGGGAAGCCAAAACTATGAAAGTAAGTACCAAACTCAACAAGTGGATGAGCTGATATCAGGAACTTGGGCTAATTAAGAACAAAAAGAATAAGATGTTAGAATAAGGATAATTAAAATCATTAGAGAGGCATAAAGGATATTATATTCAAGATAATCACCTAGAGACTTGGAAGTTAAAATTTTGATTTTTGAAATAAAAACTCAACAGACTGAATAATAGGATGGAGACAGCTGAAGAACAAGTGAGTAAGCTTGAGGACCAAGCTGAGAAATTCTCCTGGAAAGCAAAAATATGAAATAAAAATTAAGATGCATGGCACATGTGCCAACACACATCTAATGGAAATTGGGGGATAGGTCATTAGCATTAGCTCACAGCAAAGAGAAAACAAAAAGAAACACAAGGATCAATTGATAAATCCATAATTACAGTGAGAAACCTTAACTTACTGTGCTCACAATCATTAGATGTCGTAGAAAAAAAAAGAAATGAATTAAAGTATGTAGAGAAATAGAATGACATAATTATAACTGTATATCTTAACTTACTCCAACAGAAAAAACATATTTTTAAACACAAAAAAATCTTTCATAAAAAGTGATCATGTTTTAGGTTATAAAAGAAATCTTGATAAACTGCAGAAAACAAAAATCATATGATATGTATTTATTGATCACAAGGCAGTAGAAATATAAATTAACAACCAAAAGAAAGCTTTGTCCAGGAAAATTAAAAATCATGCTTCTAAATAATTTTGTAACAGAAAAGGAAGTAAAAAATGGTTATTACCAACTCTGCAAATGCACAAAATTAAGAACACACCTATCAAAGTCTATGGACTGGGCAGAGACAGAGGAGCAGGCATAGTATTACATGCATTTACTAGAACACAAAACACATGAAAATCAATTAACTAAGCTTTCAGTTTAAGAAGCTAGAAAAATAATAAAACAAAATGATCTCAAATAAATTAGGAAAAATAATTAGCAAAAATAAAAGCAGAAATTGTTAAATTACAATATCAAAAATAGAGGAGAGGAATACAAACAGAAGCTGATTCTTTGAAAAGATTAATAAAATATACAAATATTTGGCAAATCCTGTGGAGGAGGAAAAATAATTTTCCTTCTGCCCAGTTAAGGAAAACAGAAGGTAAAATAAACAACATAAATTTAAAAGGGATATGGCTACAGATATATAGAAAATAAAATTATAAAGCAAAACTTTATACCAATACATTAAAAATACTGTGGACAAAATTAAAATGCTTGGGAAAATATAAATCATAAAAATTTGCTTAGAAAACAGAAAATCTGACTACAACAATAATCATAGAAGACTTTGAAAGAGTAATAAAACAATGACCTATTAAAAGGGCACCAGGTCCAGACAATGTTAAGGGTTAGACTTACAAACTTTCAAGGAACAGATAATTTTCATGTCATATAAATTATTCAAAAACATTGGGAAGAAAAAGAGAGAGATTGTAAGAAGCCACCCAATTGTTTTATCAGACTAGCAACCCTAATGACAAATAACTATTATTCAGTGCACAGCACACTCCCACTGGCCCATGCAAGGCCCCTCAATTTGTCATTTGTTCTCACTTTCATTTTTTTCCCTTTGCCCTTCAACTCTGCTGCCTGCATCCTGTCCCCTCCCCAGCCCTTGTCATGGGTCAGTCAGCACTCTAGTATATTTTCAACCTTGTAAAAGGCTTTTGTATGCCTATGTTTTTAAATTCCACAAATGACATGCTGTAAAATTAAAAAAAAAAATGTACTGTAGGGAAAGAAAAAACTATTGGCTTATCTCATATCAGAATTTAGACACAAAAGTCTATCACAACTACTTTTCCAGTACACACCCTGGTATATTACATGCACTATTATGCTCAGATGTCCAAGACACAGTTCAGTAAAAATGTTGCAAAAAAAGTGCCCAATATTATCCAACTTTTTGTGTGTGTATCCTTGTAAATTTGTAAATTGCCCTTAAATTGCTAGAAGGCTACTCAAGAAACTGTTAGTAGAGGTTGCTTTGGGGCAGTGGAAATGGAATATTGAGTGGGGTGGTGTATTTAGGAATATTTCCTGTCACTTGTGTTCTTTAGAACTTTTTTTCTTTTTAACCATAAGTGTGTTTACTTTTAAATTTTAGAAAGAAAAAAAGGGGGGGGAATACAATGGTTTTTATTGTTCACTGATCTAAAGTCTGATTTCTAGAACCTTCTCCAAGACTTAATGATTCTTTCATTTGTGGGGTTGAGTCTCCCTAACTTGGAGAAAGAGACTTATTTTCTGGGATCCCGAGGAGCAGAGCTAGGAAGAATGAGTGGGGACTGTAAGAAGAGAGATGTCAGATCCCCCTGAGGAAACTTTCTTCAAATTACAGAGAGCCAAAGATAAAATGGACCTCCCTGTTTCTTTTTGAAACAATTTTGCCTGTCAGGCAGAAGTTGGATGAGGCCAGCTGGGAGTAGTCAGTTTAACCTTGAGGTTCCTAGTTCTTTCCTTAAACCCAATTATTCTGAGCTTAAAAAGTAGGTAAATATTTGTTTTGCCAGTTCTGTATGCTTGAAATTTCTCACTATACATACCCATATATATGACTACTCTGTGAAATTTAAAGTGCTATAAATCAAAGATACGTTATTTTAGCATATTAATCAGTAAGAGCCTTAATTCCCCATTTAATTCGTGCTTACATTACATTATTTGTAGGTTTTGAAAACGTACTTTTTTTTTTCCTACCGTAACCTTAAAATCCTTATAACAATCTTGTTAGGCAGACAGAATGAGTACCATGACCACTTTTTTGGAGTCAAGCCGCTAAGCTGCTCGCTCAGGTTCACCCAGCCCAGTTCTGGCTAGTTTAGGTGGCCACCACATTCTTAACTCTAAACTCAGGGTTCACATAAATTGCATCATTAGGTCGCAATATCCAATCTCCGTCAACAGAATCAAACAGACTGTCACAAATGTAATGAGTTGGTGGGATACTGGGAGCCAAAGAAAATCTGTTTTTGTTTCTTTATCCGTCTTCTTTCTGAATGATTTACCTCGGCGAATAAGGAGGGTTGTTGCCTAAGTTTTCTAGGCATTTTTTCGAAACAACGGTGGTTTACTTTGTACTGTGTAGACCTGCGCTGGCCAAGCTGCATTTCCGAGAGGCACGTAAGTCCCCGGGTCTGGTGAAAGCCAGGCTGTGTTGATCTACTCCTGTAGTCCTGGAGGTTTCAGACAATCCCCGGCCCCGCTTTGTCACTGGAGGATGAATCATTCATTGGAAGTTGCTAATAGGCTGGGAAACAGCAACCAGATCCGGTAAACGGTTGAGTGGTGTTATTCGCGCGTTGTTTACACGAGACTGTAGAATAACTCAGGGGCGAATTGGCCTTAAGTGAATTACTGACACAACTAGCGCTAGGCCTGAGGGAGCTGCAATTAACGCATTAATCGCGAGGAGCCACCGGGGCCCACGTGTTAACACGCGGGATTTAGTAGCACTCCACTAAGTTGTTGATGAGGCCTGCGGCGGGATGAAAACCCTTAGAATACAAATGTGACATCCCATGCCCCTTTATTTGTTAGTCAATAATCCGAATAACCCCAGTTTCACAGCTTCTGTGTTGGATTTGCTCTTCCTTTCTCTCCTCCGCTAATCGCCAGAGAGGCACGATAGGGTAGACTTTAACTTTGATATGAACCCCCTCTCCCTCCCCCTAAATAAAAGCACAGGTTTTTATCCACATGCGTATATTGCATAGACATCAAAGAAAAAAAAAAGCCTCATGCATTTCCATTAAAGCCGCGCGGACCAGGGGGAGGCACCAAGCTGGGTGCGGGCTTTTGAGGCGGTGGAAATTGATAAGGTTCATCTGCATACAAAAGACTGAATGGAGAGGCAGCGGGGTGAGCGAGGTCGGACACCCAGATGGATTTTTTAATTCTGGGGAAAATAACACCACGCTCACAAGTGATAACTGTGCCTTTCTTCCCAACTCAGACCAAAATATGATTTCCATTTGTGCATTGGAGGAGAAGAAAATTATACAGAATTTCATTCTGCAGCATAATAAGGCTTCACACTGAATAATGCTACCATAAGGCAGTGTAATTACTGAAGGGCAGAAAATACACTTTCAGTTTATATCTAATCACAATACCACATTGTCTGCTTTGGGAAAAAAATCTGGGGCGGGGGTGCTGCGCGTTGCTAGATTGTGAGTGGGACCGAGGGGAAGTTGTTGGTCTCGAGCTTATCAGAGTGCTGAGAAAAGGTGTTAGTGGGTGACTTGGCATCATCTAAGACTGGATGCATCCAGGAGGTATGGACTTCTTTCCTCTGAGGATCTCTAGATGTTTCTCCTCTTCTAAAATGAATTGTCCTGCTCTATGCTGACCCATTAAGACCATAGGTAGTGCACACAGTGATCAAATAAAGAGCTGAGACTCTTCGGGGACTGAAAGAGACAGAATCCGTCAAGTTATTATTACTGTTTGATTGTCCTGATTATTTGAAATAGCTTAAGAGGAGTTTTGGTTATGTGTTTCTCGCTGGTACTTGACCCACTACAAATTGTTCCTTCCATTTTGCGATCTATTTCTTATCCACTCTAAAGTAATATATGTTTATTATAAAATATTTTGAAACATAGAAAAGTCTAGTGGAAAAAAACCCATCAATTTTTCTACCAGGTGAAAAAATAAAACTTAATATTTTGGTGAATTTTTCTTCGTGGTGTGTGTGCTGTGTTTTGTTCTATTTCATCCTGGATAATAGAAAAGAGTTTTCACAGTGGCAGAACTTGTTTGCACAGTAGATATTAAAAGCAATTCTGGTTTGAAAGCAATGTATTTTAGAGTTATATTTTAGATGCAGTGTAAGAAGCCTCTAAGCTTAATAGTTTCCAGCCCAGTGGTTCTTAAACGTGTATACATCAGAATCACCTGGAGAGCTTGTTAAAACATAGATTGCTGGGCTCCACCTACCCAGTTTCTGAACCTGCAGGTCTGGGGTGGGGCTGAGATTCTGCATTGGTAACAAGTTCCAGGGTGATGTGATGCTGGTGCTGATTTGGGCACCACACTATGAGAAGCACTGCCTCTGACTGGTTGAGGGTGTGGTTGGGAGAACCACAAAGATTGTATAAACTCCCAGGGCAGAGAAATGCACAGATTTGGGGGAGGTCTTAAAATATTGAGTAACTGTTTGTGAAGCAAACTTACTGAAATAATCTCATTAGTAGTGTGGTAGACAGAGTAGTAGTTCCTCAAATATATTCATATCCTACTCGCCAGACCTTGTGATTGGCAAGAGAGAATTAAGGCTGCAAATGGAATTAAAATTGGTAATCAGCTGACCTTGAGATGCAGAGATTATTCTTGTTTATCTGGATGGACCCAATGTAATCAAAAGGTCCTTATAAGTGAAAGAGGGAGACAGGAAAGTCAGTGTCAGAGTCAGAGAGGGATCTGAATATGCTGTGATACTGACTTTGCAGATGGAGGAAGGGGCTACAAGCTAAAGAATGTAGGCGGCCTCTCTTGACTGGAAAAGGCAAGGTAATGTATTCTCTACTAGACGCTCCAGAAGCAATGCAGCCCTGCTGGCACCTTGATTTTAGCCCAGTGAGACTCATTTAAGACTTCTGACCTCCAGAACTATAAGATAATAAATTTGTGTTGTTTTAAGCCACCAAGTTTATAGTAATTTGCTGTAGCAGCAATAGGAAACTCATACCAGTAGCCATCCACTCACATACACACATACACACAATGTGCTATGACACATGGATCCCATCATTGTTTCCTGAGCAACTTTCTCCATCAGTTAACATTGTTTAGATTCACCTAGCACCTGGACTGGCCAGACCTGCGGAATCACCATTGCCTCATGCCAGTTATAAGGAAGGCTCAGAAGGCGTAGGCCAAGCCAGAGACCCTTACTGAGACCTGGTGTTCTTGGCCTGGTCCCTGGGCAAGTCCAGTTGATGTGCTCAAAGGCTGAAGGCTCCTCTGTCACCACTAGGGAAAGTGCTGAGTCCTAACCACTGGACCGCCAGGGAACTCCCTGTGTCACCACTAGGAATGAGCAAGATGTTTATAAACATTTTCTTACTTAAGGGACGCAAAGATTGGTGGCATGGATCATTATAGATGGTACATTAAGAAATTTGGGCCATATTGCACAGAGTTTGCTAAGGATTGGGGGGAGGATAGGGTATCATTTATTTTGGTCTCAGATTCCCCCTAGAAACCTTTTCCAGCACTGGTTATAGCAACTAGACCTAGCAGATCCCATAGATCTATGTGTCTATCCCTCCCCTCTGCCAGTACCAATCTTGATTACTGTAACTGTACAGTAAGTCTTAAAATTGGATAGAGTGGTTCCTCCTGCTTTATTCTTCTTTTTCAAAACTTTTAGCTATTCTAGTTTCTTTCTCTAAAATACGACTTTTAGAGTGGTCTTGTCTATAACTACAAAAAATCTGGCTGGTATTTTGATGAGAATTGCATTAAAACTATATATCGTTTGGGGAGGATTGACATCCTTTCTATGTTGAATCTTCCAAGCTATGAACAAGATTTGTCTCTCCATTTTTTGTCTTTTATTTCTTTCATCAGCATTCAAGCCATGTACATATTTTGTTAGATTTGCCTTAAGGATTTTCTTTTATTTTGATTATAAGTAGAATTGTATTTTAAATTTTGGTTTCTATATGTTCATCACTGGCATATAAAAGTACAACTGATTTTTGTATCCTGCACCATCCTGGACTTACACTTATACATCTAGGATTTTTTTTTTGTTGATTTTCTTTTATTTTCAATTAATTAATTAATTTATTTTTGGCTGTGTTGGGTCTTCGCCGCTGCGCGCAGGCTCTCTCTAGCTGCAGCGAACAGGGGGCCACTCTTCACCGCGGTGCGTGGACCTCTCATTGTGGTGGCTTCTCTTGTTGCAGAGCATGGGCTCTAGGCGTGCGGGCCTCAGTAGTTGTGGCTCGCAGGCTCTGGAGCGCAGGCTCAGTAGTTGTGGCACATGGGCCTAGTTGCTCTGCGGCATGTGGGATCCTCGCAGACTAGGGATCGAACACGTGTCCCCTGCATTGGCAGGCAGACTCTCAACCACTGCGCCACCAGGGAAGTCCCTTGGTGATTTTCTATGTAGACATTTATGTCATCTTCATATAGGGAATTTTATTTCTTCCTTCCTTGTTTTTGCTTTATTGACCTGGCTAGGTGTTCCATGTTGAATGACAGTGGTGAGAACAGACATCCTTGCCTTGTTCCTGATTTGGGGGAAACGTATTCATTCATCATTAAGTGTGAAGTTAGCTATAGGCTTTTGTAGGTGTTCCTGGTCCTTTGACTAGAGAGAGCAGGCTTTTGTTGTCATTGTTGTTGTTGTTTTTGTCTGTGCCCATTGGCATTTATGGTTTGTTGGCTTCTTTAATACCCAGTGGGATATATGAGGCAAAAAGAAAGTCCAAGGAACTTACCTCCTCAGGTCCCAAGATCCTTAGCCAATTCTCTTCCTTCTCTCCACCTTCCATGGCCTACTTATCATTATTTTATATAATGTCCAGGGTGTTTGGCTGTACTTAGTTGGGGGAACAGAAAAAAGCACACCTACTCTATCTTCCCAGAAGTAGAAGTCTTGGCACATTTTTATAATAGTCATTGTCAGATAATTCCAACCTCTGTGCCATCTGACACTGGTTTTGTGATTTTCTTTTTCCATGTGAGTTAAGACTTTCCTTGTTCTTCCTGTATATCCTGGACATTTTAATATTATGTTTTGAGATTCGGCATTTTGTCTAAATTATATGGAGAGTGTTGAAATTTTTGTCTTAGCAGGTATTGAGGCCACAACTTCAGATCTACCTTCTATGGGTTCCAATGTCAGTTCAATTTACAAAGCATTTGTTATGCTCTTCAGATCTGCCCTGTGTGTGTGTTATTCAGTGGCCAGTCAGGGGTCTATCCTGTAATTCAGTTGTCAAAGTCTAGGTATGTTGTTTAGGGTCAAATCAATGCATGCATCACTCATGTAAGCCCAGGATTTCATAAACAACTTTAAGAAGTCAATTTTCTGAGCTCCTCTGACTCTGTGATCTTCCTGGTATTTTCTGGTTTCCCAAGACTCTCCCTTTTTGACCCTCTGGCCAGAAGGTTGCAGCTTTATAATCCCGCTCAGATGTCCTCTTCCAATGATGATGTCACATCTCAGGCCAAATGGTAGGATGATAGGGAGAGGAAAAAGTTTTGAAAGTGTTCTTACTTCCTTGGGGAATCTCTTATAATTAGAGAGGAAGGTCACCCTCAAATTTTTTGCCATTTCGAGTTCCCCTTAATGCCACTGCTGCTGCCACTGTGAGATTGGTTGGTAGTGGGGACACAGAGAACACAGAAAAGAAGGGAAAACATTGGAGTTTCTTCTACTGTCCCTGAGTTTTAGGAGTTCCTTTATCCTGTTCTTTGAGCCAGAGATTGAGGGATTTTCCTGAAGCTTTCTCTGTCTGTGCCCTGGTGCCCACTTCTAGGTTTTGGGCTATGTTGAGTTCAGGCCAAAAGAAAAACAAACAGTAAACTTACCGCTGCTTTGGCGGTATTTTGAGTCTTCTTCTTAATCTGCCTATTACTTAACTAGTTTACAGAGACCACAGATACCTGCTCTCCATGCATTCTACTCAGGTTTTCTGATCATTATAGAGACAGGAGGAGTGTACCTATTCTATCTTACTTGGAACCAGAACACTTCCTCTAATTTTTTTTTGATTAGTGATTTCTAAGCTCCCCAATGATTTAAAAAAATCAAACCAGGACACATGGTGTTTTACCCCTCAGCCTTACTCTGGCCATCTTGTGAAGCTTTCAGTATTTATTACTCATAGTTATTATGCCGTGTTTATCTGTTGTTCTAGATATCAGTGAGGGTCAGGTTGAGGGTTGCAAGATAATGCTACAACAACATTTCTGAGATGTAAATTATCCCTGAACTTCTAAGACACTTGTTTGCAAAGTCAAGCAGGGAAGAGCTTAAATAATCAATAAAAACAAGTCAAGTTCTTTCTGGCCTTTTCTATGAGCCACTACTTAACATCATTAAATTGTGACTGGAGGTGTAGGTGAGTTTGACCATGTTTCTTTCTCAACATTAGTATTTTCTAAGTATATTTGATATGATGTTAATAGGCTGTATGTAAAAAGGGAACTCTTGGGTTACATAAATTAGTCAATGTTGGGAGAAATAAAGTTAAACAAATTTCTTTCCTGAGAACTTCTAAAAACATTTCATATGTTAATGTGAATTATGTGTCTTCCAGAGGCAAAATTGCAGTATGCAACATTGCTCTAAGAATGGAACAAGATGGCTGCTTCCCTGGGTCCCCTCTTAGAGGGGTAAGGAGTCTCCAGAACCAAGGATGTGTGCCCACCCACAGCCCACCCCTCTTTCTAGACCACACTCCAGTTACTAGGACCCTGGAATACACCACTCAGATGGTCCAAACTAGCTTCTAGAACCTGAATGGCCACTTCAGAGAGCAAATTTCTCCACCAGTGGGCCTGAGGCAAAGGGCGGTGTTCGGAGAAAGGTGTGGTTGGGATATGAGTGCACAGGTTGGAGTGTCTGTAGCCTCCTTGCCTTGTAGGATAAGAATGGGGGTGGGCGGTAAGGCCACAAACTGGGGACTGTCTCTCTTTACCCAACAATGTTCTGCGGTAAAAACTCCCAGTAGTCCAGAATTTCTAAATGTGAACTTGGCCTTCTATGTCATTTTGAGGGTATCTTTGTCAAGGTGAAAACATAGAACATACTATATTTAACAGTTTATTAGCTTGATTATAATCTATATTTTTAGATATATGATATATTTCATCATTTAGTGTGACCAACTGTCCCAGTTTGCTCGGGACTTTTTCATTTTAGCACTGAATGTCCCATGTCCAGGAACCTGAAAGAGTTGATCACCTGCCCCAGTTCCTGAAAATGTTAGAAGTGGGTGTGGCTGTATAAAACATTTCCCATGCTTACCTGATTTTGAAATCCTTTCCTCTTAACTCCCACCCAACCTCATGAGCATCTTATATAAGTGTAGAGACAAGTTAAATCTGTCATAAAGAAGCGCATCTTATAGAGAAACAAACTTTCAATCTATATTTTCCATTGATTGAACTTTGGCAACACTTCTCTAGTCAGAGTATTTAAGGCTCATGTAATTATTTTTTAGTTAATAGATTTATTTTTATTACTATAATTATAACTAATAATAACAACAATAATGTAAGATCTACCATTTTTATAAGTGCTACCAAGTGCTAAACACTATGTTAGGTGTTTTACATGCATAACTTCTAGTTCTTATAAACACCCTATAGGGCAGGTATTATGGTTCACATTCTACAGGTAAAAAACTAAGTGACAAGGATGGATTTGAGCCCAGATTTGTCTTTCTCTTAAGTCTATATCCTTTTAATTATGCCTGCAGGATGAAAAATAGTAGATGAGATTCTTAAATTGGATCCTGAAATCTAATGATTCCACATTGACTATGATAGTAGCAATGTATGCTTTGAAAAATATCAGCTCTGACTTATCCAGGAACTACACCAAGGTGAGGGGGATCAAGTGTTTGTTATATAGTTACAGTAACTCATAATTGCTCCTGCAGTTATATTTGAGGTCTGTGAAGGTAGTATGCCCTTCTTCTCTTCTAAAATTTCATATTTAGGGCCAAAAAGAAAAACGTGCCAAAAGCTTTGAACTTTAAGAAAATTTGTTCTCTCCAAAATCTTGTCTCTTCTAAACAAATAAGATCAAAATACAAGAGATTTGTTATTCAGACCTTTCTATGTATCTGTCAGTGAAATGTTCAGAGTTTTGTTATATGGCTCAGGTTGTTTATAGTTATTTTATTTGTTGGTGTTGCTGTAAAAAAAAGATTTCCATTACATATATTTTTTCTATTAGTTTTTTTATTATTTTAACCTAAGATTTATTTTTGTTTAACATCTGTATTGGAGTATAATTGTTTTAAAATGGTGTGTTAGTTTCTGCTTTATAACAAAGTGAATCAGCTATACATATACATATTTCCCCATATCTCCTCCCTCTTGCATCTCCCTCCCATCCTCCTATTCCACCCCTCTAGATGGTAACAAAGCACCAAGATGATCTCCCTGTGCTATGCAGCTTCTTCCCATTAGCTATCTATTTTACATTTGGTAGTGTATATATGTCCACGCCACTATCTCACTTCGTCCTAGCTTACCCTTCCCCCTCCCCGTGTCCTCAAGTCCATTCTCTACATCTGTGTCCTTATACCTGTCCTGCCCCTAGGTTCTTCAGAACCATTTTTTTTTAGATTCCATATATATGTGTTAGCATATGGTATGTTTTTCTCTTTCTGACTTACTTCACTCTGTATGATAGTCTCTAGGTCCATCCATCTCACTACAAATAACTCAAATTCGTTTCCTTTTATGGCTGAGTAATATTCCATTGAATATATGTGCCACATCTTCTTTATCCATTCATCTGTTGTTGGACACTTAGGTTGCTTCCATGTCCTGGCTATTGTAAATAGAGCTGCAATGAACATTGTGGTACATGACTCCTTTTGAATTATGCTTTTCTCAGGGTATATGCCCAGTAGTGGGATTGCTGGGTTGTATAGTAGTTCATTTTTGGTTTTCTAAGCAACCTCTATACTGTTCTCCATAGTGGCTGTATCAATTTACATTCCCACCAACAGTGCAAGAAGTTTCCCTTTTCTTACATTTAGGCCTTACATTTAGGTCTTTAATCCATTTTGAGTTTATTTTTGTGTATGGTGCTAGGAAGTTTCCAATTTCATTCTTTTACATGTAGCTGTCCAGTTTTCCCAGCACCACTTATTGAAGAGGCTGTCTTATCTCCATTGTATATTCTTGCCTCCTTTATCAAACATAAGGTGACCATATGGGTGTGGGTTTATCTCTGGGCTTTCTATCTTGTTCCATTGATGTATATTTCTGTCTTTGTGCCAGTCCATACTGTCTTGATCACTGTAGCTTTGTAGTATAGTCTGAAGTCAGGGAGCCTGATTCCTCCAGCTCTGTTTTTCTTTCTCAAGATTACTTTGGCTATTCAGGGTCTTTTGTGCTTCCATGCAGATTGGGAAATTTATTGTTCTAGTTCTGTGAAAATGCCATTGGTAGTTTGATAGGGATTGCACTGAATCTGTATATTGCTTTGGGTAGCATAGTCATTTTCACAAAGTTGATTATTCCAATCCAAGAACATGGTATATCTCTCCATCTATTTGTATCATCTTTAATTTTTTTCATCAGTGTCTTATAGTTTTCAGCATACATGTCTTTTGTCTCCTTAGGTAGGTTTATCCCTAGGTATTTTATTATTTTATTTGCAATGGTAAATGTGAGGGTTTCCTTAATTTCTCTTTCAGATTTTTCATCATTAGTATATAGGAATGCCAGAGATTTCTGTGCATTAATTTTATCTACTGCTACTTTACCAAATTCATTGATTAGCTCTAGTAGTTTTCAGGTAGCATCTTTAGGATTCTCTATGTATAGTATCATGTCATCTGCAAACAGTGACAGCTTTACTTCTTCTTTTCCGATTTGGATTCCTTTTATTTGCTTTTCTTCTGTGATTGCTGTGGCTAAAACTTCCAAAACTATGTTGAATAAGAGTGGTGAGAGTGGGCAACCTTGTCTTCTTCCTGATCTTAGTGGAAATGCTTTCAGTTTTTCACCATTGAGGATGATGTTGGCTGTGGGTTTGTCGTATATGGCCTTTATTATGTTGAGGAAAGTTCCCTCTATGCCTACTTTCTGCAGGGTTTTTATCATAAATGGGTGTTGAACTTTGTCAAAAGCTTTCTCTGCATCTATTGAGATGATCATATGGTTTTTCTCCTTCAATTTGTTAATATGGTTTATCACATTGATAGATTTGCATATATTGAAGAATCCTTGCATTCCTGGAATAAACTCCACTTGATCATGGTGTATGACCCTTTTAATGTGCTGTTGGATTCTGTTTGCTAGTATTTTGTTGAGGATTTTTGCATCTATGTTCATCAGTGATATTGGCCTGTAGTTTTCTTTCTTTGTGACATCCTTGTCTGGTTTTGGTATCAAGGTGATGGTGGCCTCGTAGAAGGAATTTGGGAGTGTTCCTCCCTCTGTTATATTTTGGAAGAGTTTGAGAAGGATAGGTGTTAACTCTTCTCTAAATGTTTGATAGAATTCACCTGTGAAGCCATCTGGTCCTGGGATTTTGTTTGTTGGAAGATTTTTAATCACAGTTTCAATTTCAGTGCTTGTGATTGGTCTGTTCATATTTTCTATTTCTTCCTGATTCAGTCTTGGCAAGTTGTGCATTTCTAAGAATTTGTCCATTTCTTCCAGATTGTCCATTTTGTTGGCATAGAGATGCTTGTAGTAATCTCTCGTGATCGTTTTTATTTCTGCAGTGTCAGTTGTTACTTCTTTTTCATTTCTAATTCTATTGATTTGAGTCTTCTCCCTTTTTTTCTTGATGAGTCTGGCTAGTGGTTTATCTATTTTGTTTATCTTCTCAAAGAACCACCTTTTAGTTTTATTGATCTTTGCTATTGTTTCCTTCATTTCTTTTTCATTTACTTCTGATCTGATTTTTGTGATTTCTTTCCTTCTGCTAGCTTTGGGGTTTTTTTGTTCTTCTTTCTCTAATTGCTTGAGGTGCAAGGCTAGGTTGTTTATTCGAGATGTTTCCTGCTTCTTAAGGTGGGTTTGTATTGCTATAAACTTCCCCCTTAGAACTGCTTTTGCTGCATCCCATAGGTTTTGGGTCGTTTTGTCTCCATTGTCATTTGTTTCTAGGTATTTTTTGATTTCCTCTTTGATTTCTTCAGTGATCACTTCATTATTAAGTAGTGTATTGTTTAGCCTCCATGTGTTTGTATTTTTTACAGATCTTTTCCTGTAATTGATATCTAGTCTCATGGCGTTGTGGTCAGAAAAGATACTTGATACAATTTCAATTTTCTTAAATTTACCAAGGCTTGATTTGTTACCCAAGATATGATCTCTCCTGGGTTTGTATTCCTGTCTTGCTAGTTGTTTGGCAAACGTTCCAGCACTGGAGCTTGCTGGTCATTGAGTGGAGCTGGGTCTTATTGTTGAGTTAGAGATCTCTGGGAGATCTTTCACCATTTTATATTACGTGAAGCCAGGAGTTCTCTCGTGGACCAGTGTCCTGAACTCAGCTCTTCCACCTCAGAGGCACAGGCCTGACACCTGGCTGGAGCATGAAGACCCTGTCAGCCACACGGCTCAGAAGAAAAAGGACAAAAAAGAAAGAAAGAAAGAAAAAAGAAAATAAAGTTATTAAAATTTTAAAAATTATTAAAAATTAAAAAAAGTAAAAAGTGAAAAAGATAGAAAGAAGAGAGCAATCAAACAAATCCACCAATGATATCAAGCACTAAGAACTATACTTAAAAAAAAAAAAAAAGAAACAGACAAACAGAATCCTAGGACAACTGGTAAAACCAAAGCTATACAGACAAAATCACACAAGGAAGCATACACATACACCTTCACAAAAGGAGAAACAGGAAAAATATATATATAAATATATATATAAACAAACAAATAGAGAAAACAAATCAATAAACAAATCTACCAATAATAATAAACTCTAAATAATAAACTAAGATAAACGTAAGACCAGAAACAAATTAGATGCAGAAAGCAAACCCCAAGTCTACAGTTGCTCCCAAAGTCCACCACCTCAATTTTGGGATGATTTGTTGTCTATTCATGTATTCCAGAGATGCAGCGTACATCAAGTTGATTGCGAAGATTTAATCTACTGCTCCTGAGGCTGCTGGGAGAAATTTCCCTTTCTCTTCTTTGTTCGCACAGTTCCTGGGGTTCAACTTTGGATTTGGCCCTGCCTCTCTGTGTAGGTCACCTGAGGGCATCTATTCTTCGCTCAGACAGGACAGGGTTAAAGTAGCAGTTGATTAGGGAGCTCTGACTCACTCAGGCCAGGGGAGGAAGGGCTACGGAATGCGAGGCGAGCCTGCGGTGGCAGAGGCTGGCATGAAGGTGCAACAGCCTGAGGTGTGCTGTGTGTTCTCCCAGGGATGTTGTCTCTGGATCACGGGACCCTGGCAGTGGCGGGCTGCACAGGCTCCTGGGAGGGGAGGTGTGGATAGTGACCTGTCCTTGCACACAGGCTTCTTGGTGGCTGCAGTAGCAGCCTTAGCATTTCATGCCCGTCTCTGGTGTCTGCTCTGATAGCTGTGGCTCTCTCCTGTCTCTGGAGCTCATTTAGGTGGTGCTCTCTCCTCGTGCACCCTGAAACAATGGTCTCCTGCCTCTTAGGCAGTTCCAGACTTTTCCCTGAACTCCCTCCCAGCTAGTTGTGGCACACTAGCCACCTTCAGGCTGTGTTCATGCAGCCAACCCCAGTCCTCTCCCTGGGATCTCACCTCCAAAGCCAAAACCTCAGCTCTCAGCCCCCATGAGCCCTGGCAGGTGAGCAGACAAGCCCCTCAGGCTGGTGAGTGCTGGTCGGCACCGATCCTCTGTGCGGGAATCTCTCTGCTTTGACCTCTGCACCCCTGTTGCTGCGCTCTCCTCTGTGGCTCTGAAGCTCCCCGCCGCCCGCACCCCGTCTCACCAGTGAAGGGGCTTCCTAGTGTGTGGAAACTTTTCCTCCTTCACAGCTCCCTCCCAGAGGTGCAGGTCCTGTCCCTATTCTTTTGTCTCTTTTTTTTTTCTTTTGCCCTATGCAGGTACGTCGAGAGTTTCTTGCATTTTGGGAAGTCTGAGGTCTTCTGCCAGCGTTCAGTAGGTGTTCTGTAGGAGTTGTTCCACATGTTGATGTATTTCTGATGTATTTGTCAGGAGAAAGGTGATCTCCACGTGTTACTCCTCTGCCATCTTGAAAGTCTTCTCCTCCATTATATTTTAAAAAGCAGTGGGTTTTAAATCATACTCCATGAAGACCTGTTGTTCTTAGGAGTCCCTTGGAGGAAGGGACAGGGCAGGGGCAAGCAGGCTGGACTCTGGGTTCCTCACACCTGCTTCAACCAAGCAGCGCCATGTTTCTTTACATTCTGAGAGTTCAGATAAACTTTTGTTTAAAGTTCTTTGTTGGAAGAACTATAAGCAAAATATAGCTTTAATTCATTCTAATTATTTATTAAATTATAACAGAAAGCTATTCCCTTTGAGATATTTATTCCTTTTAATCAGCTTTATTGAGATATAGTTAATATCCACTCATCTGAAGTATAAAATTCAATGGTTTTTAGTGTATTCACAGAACTGTGCACTCATCACCACAATGAATTTTAGAAGATTTTCATTACCCCAAAGAGAAACCCCATACCCCTTGGCCATCATTCTCTAATCCCTCCATTTCCCTCAGCCCTAGGCAACCACTCATCTATTTTCTGTCTCTATAGATTTGCCTATTCAGGACATCTAATATAAATAGAATCAAACAAGATATGGTCTTTTGTTACTGGCTTATTCTGCTTAGCATAATGTTTTCAAAGTTCATGCATGCTGTACATGTATCAGTACTTCACTCCTTTTTATTACTAAATAATATTCTATTATATTAATATGTCACATTTTGTTTATCGGTTGTTTCCACGTTGAGGCTATTATGAATAATGCTGCTGTAAATATTCACATATAAGTTTTTGTATGGACATATGTTTTCATTTCTTTTGGGCATATGTCTACGAATAGAATTGTTAGATTGTATCATAACTCTATGTTTAACCATTGAAGAACTGCCAGACTGTTTTCCAAAGCCAGCTTATCATTTTGCATTCCCACTAGCGGTGTATGAAGGTTCCAATTTCTCTGATTCTAGTATTTGACTATTTAGGTAAGCTGCCATACTAATTTTATTTCAGTTATTGTATTCTTCAGTTCTGTTTGTTCTTCTTCATATTTTCCAAACTTTCGTTAAACTTTTCACTGGGTTCATCCATTTTCTCCTGATTTTGTTGAGCATCTTTATGATCATTACCTTGAACTCTTTATCAGATAGATTGCTTATCTCCATTTTGCTTAGTTCTTCTTCTGGGATTTTGACATATTCCTCTGTCTCCTTATTTTGCCCAGTTCTCTGCTTTTATTTCTATGTATTAGGTTGGTCAGTTACATTTCTTGGTCTTGGAGAAGTGGCCTTATGTAGAAGATGTTCTGTGGGGCGCATTCTCCTCTGGTCACCAGTGCTATATACTCTAGTTGTGCCCCCTGTGTGGGCTGCATGGGCCCTTCTGTTGTGGTGGGGCCAACTTTGCTGGGTGCTCTGGTAGGTGGGGCCTGGCTTCGGCCCAGTCAGCTGCCAGGACTTGCTTGGTGTGGTGGTTCTTGGCCATCTGAGGGTCCCTGGGCTGGTGCCAGCCCACTTGTAGGCAGGGTCAGGTTCCAGGGCACCGTCATACTAATTTTAATAGTTCATCAGTTCTCTTGGCTTTTATAGTTGACAGTGATATCAGCTCTAAATAATATCCAAATTCATGTCTTATTGCATTGGACATAAATTTTATATTAATTTTAAATAATAATGTTGTTAGACTACCTCTTAATTGTTCCTGATATTGCTGGGATTGCCACTAGTGAACTGGTCCTCAAACTTTGGTGCATATTGAGATCATCTAAAAAGTTAAAAAAAAAAAAAGCGCTAATGCCTATGTCCCAGCCCTAGCAATTCTCATTAGTGTGTTTTGGGCCCTGGCACTTTTAAAAACCCTCTAGGTGATTCAGTGGGAGACAAAATTTGAGAACCACTGCTCAAGTGCACACAGACCTTTGTCATATCATTTGTCATATTAAACTGTAATTATTGATTTCTTTTCTTTTGTCTGTTTTCCTCAGGAAGGTCCTTAGGGGCAGAATTTATGTTCTATTTAACTTTCAGGTTTATTTTCATTTGATTATTTTCTCTATCACTGATTTTTAAATTATTGCTCATGTCTTATTTGACATTGTACCTTTGATGTCAGCACAGTGCCTGCAAAGTGGTAAAAACCTCATAAAGGTAAAAACTTCAAATATGAAGAGAAGGGTCAAATAATATCCTTAATCTTGAATAGTAATGATTGCAACAGTACATTTTTAGGGCAAGTTTTAAAGGAAAGGGCAGAGAGTAGTTTTGGGGGGAGGATCAGATATGAAAAAGTTTGACTTTAAATGTCCTTGGTCTGGTGTGTCTGGTCAAAAAACCATGGGCTTCCCACTGTGTTTCCCTCTAGTCGGGCATGTACAATTTCTCCTATTTGTAAGTAAGAAGGAGTCACAGTTCTTTCCTTAGATGCAGCCTCTCCACTTACCCTCGTTGTCAGAAAACACAGAAAACTGTTCCTTAGGTCAGCCTCTATGGGCAATGAACATTTGATTATTGAAAAGAGACTAAGTTTTGGACATTTGGTAGCAAAACTAAAAAAAAAAATGTTCCTTTATCAAGGAAGATCAGATGAAAACAGGAGGATTGTGTTTGTTTTGTTTTGTGCTATTCTTTTATTCTTTAGTATGAACCTGGAAAAAAGAGAAAAAGTACTTCAGAATTATGCAGACTTTATATTTTCTACTTTTCCAAAATCAAGTACAATTATATTTATAGTGGAGAAACCATTTTAAGTTTATATTTAAGATGGAAATTTTATTAATTAGAAATGTGTTCAACTGAAAGTATAGAAAAGTCCACTATAGTGGCTAGAACAAAAATAGCTTTAATCTTCTCATCTAACAATAAATCTGGAGGTGAGTGGCTGTTGACATTTGTTGTGCTGTTAAAAGTCCCATTGAGAAAGTATCTGAACCTTCCTAGTTTTAGTGAGTTGACTTTTATTTCTATGCATATTACCTCAGGTTAGCAAGGTGGTTGCTGAAGATCTGGAGAGCTAGTCTGTCTTCAAGACAAGAAGAAGCAAGGACAAAGAGCAGCACCAGCAACTTCTGAAGCCCCTTTCCTTCTTTTAAAAAATCAGAATACAACAGCTTTCCAAAAATCCTGCAGAAGACTTCATTGTCATGGGCCAGAACTGTATTACATGGCTACATATAAGGGAGATTAAGAAAGTGGATATCTCACTTGGGACTGGGAACATGGCTACTCCAAACCAAGCTGAGCTTTGTCAGCAAGGTTAAGTAGGGAACCAGTGTTGAGAAAGCAAATAACAGCGTCTAAGTCAGGCATTCTGTTTAGTTGAAATACATATCAGAAGTTTTCTCCTACTTCTCTGACCAGTTCTTCTTAGTTTCTAATTTACCCTTCTCTACCAGACTTTTAAATGTTAGAATTCCTTAAATATTGGTCCTAACCCCTCTTATGTTTTCACTTTATACTCTCTACTTAGGAAATAGCATCCCCTACTATGACCTAATTACCCTATAACTTAATGATTCCCAAATTTATGTCCTCATTCTTGAACTCTCCTATAAGCTCCATAGTTAAAAATATATTTATTTTAAAAAATGAATGGAATAATTACATGCTTAATATCTGTCTCCTCTACTGAAAGGGATAATACCAAGTCTCTTTTAATCACTGCTCCATCTCAATGCCTAACCAGTAACTTCTATGTTGTGGGTACTCATGAAATATTTCATAAATAAATTAGAAAATTTTCTAAGCTACTGACCATGGGCTGCATCCCTAGCCAGCAGCTGGCATGTATGGCATGGTAAGGAATGCCAGTTGATTTCTGCAGGAGCCAGTAGAGTCCTGAGTACTGCAGTCATGCCACTTGGAGAAGGGGGAGAACAACATCCACTAGTCTCTGCATGGCTACTCCACACCACATGGAAAAGAAACCCCTGGAGGACAGCTCTCTCCATACCTTTTATGGCCATATCTTCCTTAAAATATTACAATGAAACTCCAGAAAATGTCTCTCACAATGTCTGAGACTACAATAATAGAAACAGGTTCCTCTGAAACTGACAGAGCCCATTTGCACTCACAATATTGGAGAAACATAAACCTCATCTCGGTAAGAGTGGACAAATAAAATGTCACTAGTTATGAAAAGACCTATCATCACATAAAAAGGGGACTAGAGCAGAAGTACAACTTGATATGGACTTGTATCAAGATATAGGAGTAAATATCAGAAATTTTTTATTTTAAATTGCAATGAGATTAGAGAGAACATTATGTTTATAAAAAGGGACCAACAATTTGAAGTCTTTCTCATAATTGAAATTCAAATGTTCTGGTGAAATTTTTAAATTACAAGGATAAAAATCTACCCTTTAATATATAGTCAGAAAAAAATACATAAAAAGGAAAATAAAATCTTATTATCATTGGGATTTTCATTGATTTCATACTAAATACCAGGAAATGGTAGACCAGTATCTAAAAAGTTTGAGAGAGAGTTTGTGAACCAAGAATTTTCTATACCCTTCAAATAAGAAAGCAACAGGAAAAGATTAGATTGAAGATTCTCAAACCAGACACTTATATAGCCTGAAAAGAAGTGTTGCCATATGATTCAAAATCAAGGTCTCAAGTATGGGCAGAACATTTACCTGTTCACCAGACATTTATGGACAGCACAAATTGACATAGTGATTTATATTATTTTCTTCCTGCCCCATCTCCCAAATCTTGGCCCTCATTCCTCTTCCAAACAGGTACCCATAATACTTTAATTTTCTTTCCTTAGGATTTTTAAAAGAATTTTCTAAAGCTTTTCTAAAGTTAGTTCTGTACAGATTAGTCTATTTAGGAATTAACAACCATGAGAGTATTACAAATTAAATCTATGGGACACGGCCAAATCTGAACTTAAGGCAAATCCACAGGCCTACATAGAACTAGAAATGCTTTAGAACTTGAGAAAGTTTGAAAATAATAAGTTTTCAATTCTAGAAATTAGAAAAAGGGCTGAAAAATCAATTGTAAAAAATAAGGAGAAGAAAAATGAGGGCAAAAATTAGTGAGAAATTAAAAAAATACAACCATTAAGAACAGGGGCAGAAATTAGTTTTATTCAAAATACTAGTGTGTATAAACTCAACCAGTTATACAAATTTAACCAGATATCCAAACCTGGTGATAATTGTGGTAGAGAGAAAAAGAGAGTTCATACAAATACACAATGTTAGGGAATATCATCATGTAAAAAGAAGAGATCAAAAATTTTTAAAGAAATCACCCTGTACAACTTAATCCTAATAAACATTCTGGATGAAATGGATGATTTTCTGAGGAAATTAAAAAATTATTAAAATGGACTCAAAGGAGGTAAAAACCTGAATGGAAAATTACTATGGAAGACATAGTAATAATAATAGTATTAAAAATTGTCACAGGGAATTCCCTGGTGGTCCAGTGGTTAGGACTCAGTGCTTTCACTGCTGTGGCTTGTGTTCAATCCCTGATCAGGGAACTAAGATCCCACAAGACGTGTGGCATGGCCAAAAACAAATTGTCACAGAATTATTCATAATAAGCATGCTAGACTCGGATGATTTTTGAAGAAAATTTCAGCACACTTGCAAGAAACATATACAACTTTCTATACTATTTAAACTGCTCCAAGCAAAGAGAAAAGGGTGAAATTTCCAATTAATTTTACAAGGTTAACAGGAACCCAGTGCCAAAGCCTAATGTTAAAAGGGGTATACATAAACACAAAAACTACAGAACAACAGAAGTTAACAGTGTATAAATAAACCACTGGCAGGTACACTCAGGAATGTATTAAAAGGGCAATACACCTTGTATTAGTTAGGATTCTCCAGAGAAACAGAACCAATAGGATAGACACACACACACACACACACACATATTTATCAAAAGGGATTGGCTCATGCAATCATGGAGATTGACAAGTCCCAGGAACTGCTGTCAGCAATCTGAAGACCCAGGAAAGCTGGAAAGTGTAGTTCCATTCTGAGTCTGAAGGCCCAAGAACCAATGGTGTAATTTCCAGTCTGAAAGCTAGCAGACTCAAGACCCAAGAGAAGCCAATGTTTCAGCTAGAGTCCGATGGCAGGAAAAGACTGATGTCCCAGCTCAAGGCAGTCAAGCATGAGGAGTTCTTTCTTGGTCAGCTGGGGCTGCCATAACAGAATACCATAGATTAGGTGGCTTAAACAACAGAAATTTATTCTCTCACTGTTCGAGAGGCTTGAAGTCCAAGGTTAAGATGCCAGCATGGTCTGTTTCTGGTGAGACCTCTTTTCTTGTCTTATAGACAGCCACTTCCTTGATGTGTCCTCACAAGGCAAGGAGAAAAAGACAGCAAGCTCTGTGGTATTTCTGCTTATAAGGGCACTAATACCAACGTGAGGGCGCCATTCTCATGATCTCATCTAAATCTAATCAGCTCCCAAAGGCCACATTTCCAAATGCCATCACATTGGAGGTTAGGGCTTCTACATATGAATTTGAGGAGGATATAATCCAGTCCATAGCACACCTTAACTGAGTAGGATTTATGCCAGGAATGTAAAGATGATTCAGTAGTTGGGATATTTTGATTAAATTCATCAAATTAAAAGGTTGAAGTTAAGCTCAATTAACACAGGCATGGTAAGCTTCAACATCTATTTCTTCTATAAGATGATAGAAGTGCTTTCTGAAACCAAAAGCACTTGTCATCTTAAGAGTACAACAGAAAATGACAAGGATACTCACTATTATTCAAAAATTTTTGAATGTTCCAGACAGAGTAATAAGAAAAGAAAAAGCAGCAAGAGAGCTAAGAAAGACAAAATTATCATAGTTTGCAGATTATGTAATTATCTAACAGGAAAATACTAGAGTCAACTAAAAATCTATCGAAATAATACCAGTTGAGTATGTGACCAGTATACGGATAAATGGAAACAAAAATCAGTAGGTTTCCTATATCAGTGGTAACCAGAAAGTATGAGAAAAAATAATTCTATTTATAATAGCAACAAAAATATGAAACACTTAGGAATAAACGTAGCAGGAAATGTGTAAGACCTACATGAGAACACTTCAGAACTACTGAGGGCATAAAAGGAGATCATGTTTTCAGAAGGAAAAACTCAACACAGAGACTCTGAGTTAAATGTAGAAGCTGCTCTCCAGGATAACACATTTTACAGCAAACAATCTTACACAGCTTTTGAGATCTTCTCTTTCCTTTGGCATTCTGAATTTCGCAAGGAATTGTCTAGGTGAGATTCTATTTTTTGTTCATCTTGCTCAGCACTGAGTGGGCTCTTGCAATTTAAAGATTGTTGTCTCTTTTAGAAATTTTATTCTTCAGTAATTTCCTCCTCTCTGTTTTTTCTATTTTCATTGTTGGAGAAATTTATTATTTGGTTGCTGAACCACCTGAATTAATATTCTATGTTTCATCATTTAGAATAGCAACACAGTAGATAAATTATCCAGGAATAAATTTAACAAAAGATTTATGTATGGTATTAACATTAGGGGAAACCATACTTGGGGTTGACTCAGCCCTTTTGTGTTATCTTTGTTACTTTTCCGAGAATCTAAAATTATTCCAAATAAAAGCTTTCTCATCAAGGATGTGAAAGAACTATATGGGGAAAATATAATACTTTGCTGAAAGACATTAAAGGAAGCTGAAACAAAGAGAGAGATACATCATATTGTAGAGGACCCAATAATGTAGAGATGTCAGTTTTCGATAGATTTGGTACAATTTCAGTAAAAATCCCCACAGGGTTTAAAAAATCAATTTGATAAGGTGATGCTTAAATTTATATAGATGAGCAAAGTCCGGAGAATAACCAATACACTCTAGAAAAAGAAGAAGATGGAAAGGGTGGACTTGCCTTTCAGATGTCAATAATTATTATAAAAGAATTAAAGCATCTGAAATTAAGACAATGTGGTATTGGTTCAAGGATAGAAAAACAGATGAATGGAACAGAACTAAGGGCCAAGAACTAGACACTTCATCATATTTAAACTTGATATTGACCCATTGACCTCAGAATGTGACCTTACTTGGAAGTCAGTAATTTGCAGACGTAATTAATTAAGTATCTGGAGATGAAATCATCCTGAGCCCTGAATCCAATACCAGTGTCCTTACGAGAAGAAGAGAGAACACAGGCACAGAGAAGAGGGTGATGTGAGGAGGCAGAAATTGGAATGATGCGTCTATAAGCCAAGGAACATGAAGGATTGCAGGCAACCACCAGAAGCTAGGAGAGAGGGAAAGGGTGATTTCTCCCTCAGAAGCTCCAGAAGGAACCAACTCTATTGACACCTTGGTTTCGAATTTCTAGTTTCCAAAACTGTGAGACAATACATTTCTGTTGTTTTGATCCACCAAGTTTGTGGTAATTCTTATGACCCTAAGAATCTAATATACTCATATTGCAAATCAGTAGAGAGAGGAGAGTTATTTGATAAATGATGTTGCGATATATATTAGGAATTTGGAAAAAATGGAATTATATCTCTTAGTTACACTATATATATATATATATATATATATATATAGTTTTAAAGTCCCTGATAGATTAGACTTAAAGGTGATTGTAAAACTTTAAAAACCTTTATCAGAAATGCAGGAGATACTTTTTTACCTCAAGATAGAGAAAATACTAAATAAAAATTTGATGAAGTTGATCATTTTAAATTTGAGAGCCTCTGTTCATCAAAACACATCATTAATAAAGTGGAACAATCAGCCCCAAACTTGGAAAAGATATTCACATAGCATATTATTGGCAAAGTGTCATTTTCTAGAATATAAAAAGAACTCTTACAAATCAATAAGAGTAGTAAGCCAAAACCTAATAGAAAAAATGAGCAAATCATATAAGCAGGATTTTATAGAATTAGGAAACATAATTGATGAATATGTTGAAAGATACTCAACTCATTTGAAAGCATAGAAATGCAAATTAAGATAGTGAAGTATCATTTTACTCTCATTGAAGAAGAGAAAATTAGGAAACCTGACAATACCAAGAGGTTGAACTCAACGGAAAATTTTACATCCTGTAAAGTGTTTATCATTTTGGCAAATAATTTGGTGATTTGGTCTTATCATGTGAAGTTGCACATTCTTCTATGCCCAGCAGTTCCATTCCTAGGCATACGAATGTATGTTCTAGAGAAATTTTTGCATCCATACACCAGGAAACAGGTATAAGAATGCTTATAGCATCATAGATTTTAATAGCAAAAAAGTGAAACAACCTAAATGTAGATTGATAGAATGAAAAGGTAAAATGCAACATATTCTTATAATATAATGTTTTGCAGTAGAAAAAAATAATGACAACTACATGCAACAAAATTGATAAATCTTAGAAACATAAAATTGAGTGAAAAAAGTCACAGAAAGCAAAGTACAAAACAATAGGGACAATGGTTAATATCCACATAGCAGTTACTCTGTGCCAGGCTCATTCTAAGCATTGTATGTGTATTACTTCGTTCAATCCTCATAACATCCCTTTGAAAGAGATATTATTATCTTCATTTTGCAGGTGAGGAAACCAAGGCTTTAAGAGGTATGTAACTTGTGTAAGTTCACCTCGCTTGGGAGTGGTAGAGTTGGCGTGAAATGGCACTCCAACCTTTAATCACTGTGCTTTGCTGCTTCTCAATCTAGCCTTATGTCTGTCTATCTTTCTCTATCAATCTGTCAGTATGATGCCATTTTTATTAGGTTCAAAAACAAGTACAACTATTGTTTAAGGATACATTCATATGTGCACAAAATAAAATTTCAAAAACAAGGTCATAATCAATACAAAATTCACAATTACACTTACCTCTGGTTGGGAGGTAGGAGATGGGACCAGGGAGGGAGTAAGCAGTTGGTGATGCTCTGATTCTTGAGTTGGGTGGTGGGCCCACTGCTGTTAATTTGATTATCATAACTTATATCTATGCTACATATATTCTTTTGTATCTGTTAGATACCCTATGATACAAATTATAAAAATAGTCTCTCTTGACTTTTCCCTCATGCTTTCAATGTCTGTCTTTTTGTTCTACTTTGCAGGAGATTTCTTTTTCTTCCAGTTTTTCTGTAGCACTTTTAATTTTGGCATCATATTTTTAATTTCCAGGATTTCTTTCTCGTTTCCTAGTTGCTCTTTCAACATTGCAGCCTAAATGTACTTTGCAGCTGCAGCATCTTCTCAAATCTCTCTAAAAAGATTCACTGGGACTTTTTTTTAAGCTCTTTACTGTTCTCTGAATTGTGTCTGTTTCCTCTGGGGCCAGTTGTTTGATTTGTCAATGTGGTCCTCTTTCATGCATGCTGTTGTTTTCCTCATAGGTTTGGTGGACTTTGGTTATGAATGAAAAATTAGGTGATGCATGAGGGAGCCATTGTGGGCCATTGCTTCTTAGGGGCAACTTGCTTAGGGCTCATTCCTGGGATCATGGGAAGAGTGTATCTGTTCAAGGACAGGAAAGCTCTTTCTTGAGGCTTCTGTTTTAAATTTTATTCCCCTGGCAGGCTCAAACCCAGACCCAAAAGTGAGCATGAACTCCCATTTTTTTCTTATTTATGGTCTGTAAAAATTTTTCTTTCTTTCTTTCTTTTGAACTTGGCTATGTATTTTAAAGTTTATTTTTAACAAAAATTTTACCATATAGTCTGTATTTGGAGTGGTGGCAGGGGTTCTCTTGTATAAGCTCAGTAGACTGTCTTGGCAGGAAATCTGTACTATGACCTCTGCAATCCTATTAGAAAATGCCTCTGCTTATGTGATATTTAGTCTATCTCCATGCACAAGGAACTGTGGCACACATGGTGAGAGAACACATCAGAAAAAGGCAGGATCCCTACCAGATCCTCTAGTTATAAATCCCAGAGTTATCTACCCAACCAGAAGCTAGGTTTCACTCTTCTTCTAAAAGCAGTCCTTTACTGTCTAGAATGTAGCTTGTCTCTCTCTTCCTAGTTCATGGCTCACAGTCCCCTGTGTTAGTTTGTGGTTTTATATAATAATGCTGAAGCTCTAAACATAGAGACTCTCCAACCCTCACCATTGGCTCAGACCTGGCCCACACTTTGCTCCACAGGCAAATAAAGAGTAGATGTGGTTGTGCCACATTTACTCCCCTTGTCTGGTGCACTGGGGACAGATGCTACCAGGGCTATAGCCACTGTCTAATGTCCACCTTGCCAGCCCATCCACAGGTCTAAGCATATGGTCTGCTTTCCCACCCTCTCTGACTTGAACTGTCTCCTGTGACACTTGGCCTACATTTTCCAGCCCCTTCTTGGGGCTAAATATTGTACGTTGTATCCTTGGCTCTGGAATACGTTACTGTTGAAAAGCCAACAGTTTTTATCTTCACTTATTCAGAGATGACTCCCAAATTGGTATCTCTAGCCCAGCCTATTGGATTTCTCCAGTAGCCTACCCAAGAGGCCCTCAAAATCAGCATTTCAAAAACAGAAGAATAGTCTTTTTCCAAGCACTTCTCTTTTCTGGTGTCTCTGTTTAATAATCAGATTTGCCCAAGCCAGAACTGTGGGAAGTATCATAGACAGTCCTCTTATTCAATTCCCACATCTAAGCAATCGTCCTACTGAGCATAACTCCTAAATATTTCTGTTTGTCTCTTTCTCTCCATCCTTACTATTACAGCCTTTGCTGAGTCATCTTACTGTGACAGAAGTCTCATTTCTTCTTGTAGAAAGTCTGAAGGGCTCCCCACTGCCTACAAGTCAATGCCTGAGCTTCCTGTAATGGGATGAATTGTAGCCCTCCAAAAGATATGACCACCCAGAACTTGTGAATGTGAACTTATCTGGCAAAAAGGTCTTTGTGGATGTAATTAAGTTAAGGATCTTGAGAGGAGATCATCTTGGATTAGGGTGGTCCCTAAATCCAATGACAATTGTCCTTATAAGAGAAGAGAAGGGAAGAAACCACAGAGGAAAAAATGATGTAAAGATGGAGGTAGAGGTTAGAGTGATGCTATCTACAAGAACACCAAGAGTTGCCAGCAGCTACCAAAAGCTAGGAGAGAGGCATGGAACCAATTCTACTTCAGAGCCTCCAGAAGGAATTAACCCTGATTTCGAACTTCAGATCCTCAAATTGTGAGAGAATAAATTTGTTGTTTTTGTTTTAAATCACCTAGTTAGTGGTAACTTTCACAGCAGCCCTAGCAAACTAATGTACTCCCCAATATGGTGAACACGGCCCTCCAGTTCAATTTCTGCCCACTAACAAGGCTCAGTACTCCTTGTTTTATATTTTAATTAACTGCATGGTCCATGCTTTTCCACTGCACGGACTACATTTTTGTTTGTTTCCATAATTTTACTCACTTCTTACTGAAATCCTGCTGCCCCAACAGTAACCCAGACCCATTTTCTGGACTCACATTCTTCCTTCAGTGTTTGTCTTGGGCATTTTCTCCAGGAAGCCTGCTGGGACCTCTCATGTTGGTGCATCCGTCCCCTTCTCTTCACAGTCACGTTTGGAGCGCATTCTCATTTAAAAACTAATAATGAGAATTCAGGAGGCAAAGGAGCATTCCTTTTTCCCCTTTTGAAAGGCCAAAGTAGGTTTCTGCAAAAAAGAAAACTAGCAGCCTTTTGGAAATTACTCCAGTGTCTGACAAGGGATAGATTGAGTCTGCAGAGAGTCACCCCTGTGAAGAAGACTCTGATAACTTTAGCTTCCAACGTGAAAAATAATATGACTGCAAGATAAGTAGGTGAGGGAAAGACTCAGAGATTTACTTCCCTTTGTTAAGAAGGGGAAAGAACAAAAAAAGGAGTGGTGCATCAGAGCACTGATATTTAATTTCTTTTTATTTTTTATTTTTTGCGGTACGCAGACCTCTCACTGTTGTGGCCTCTCCCATTGCGGAGCACAGGCTCTGACCACGCAGGCTCAGCAATCATGGCTCATGGGCCCAGCCGCTCCGCGGCATGTGGGATCTTCCTGGACCGGGGCACGAACCTGTGTCCGCTGCATCGGCAGGCGGACTCTCAACCACTGCGCCACCAGGGAAGCCCTAGATATTTAATTTCTTTAAATGTTATTCTAAGTTATGTATGCTCTACTTCTAGTGTTCATGGCCAGGGGTTCTAAGCTTAAACTATGCTTATCAGTCCTATTGGTTCTATTTCTATAAGAAATACACAATTGGGAAGAAAAGCATGCTCTTCTTTTAACTCCATTTGCCACCCTTAATGAGAAGAATGGCTGATTAAAAAGGTACTATGCCACCTGCTACTGAATTTCCAATGTATAAAGAGAATTTGGATGGAAACAAATTGATATCTAAATGTTTTCTTCTTGGTCAATACTCAGTTGAGTTGTGGCAGATATCATGATGGTCATACTTATAATAGCAGAGTTGGAAAATATAGAAAGTGGGACCAATATCTTGTTTTTTTTAAGGTAGCCATGTGGTGGTATAACTTTGGTGTACTGTCACTTGGTACTCAAAAACACAAGTTAATATATCGTGTGTCATAATTATTTTGGAATTTCTATATTTTAATTGCTCCTTGTGCAAGATTACCTTAAAGCCATGTCCTGAAACAGGAGTGCTCTTTACATTATGAATCCGTGAGACCTGAAATTAAACATGGAACATCTTGGGGCATCGATTTTCCTCATTTATTACACCACAAATATATTTTGAAGTAAAACCAACAGGATTTCCTGACAGGCTGTATGTGCATTGTGAACAAAAGTGTGGAATCAAGGAGAACCCCAATCAGGGAATAATATTATTTCCTGAGATCAGGAACATTGTTGGGAGAGGATGGTGAGAAGCCAAGGGCTTGTTTTCTGCATTTTAAATATGAGTTTCCTATTAGATATCTGAGCAAAGATGTCAAGTAGGCTGTCAGATGTATAAGTCTGGAGTTCAGGGGAGCAGTTGGCTTGGAGATTAACACCTGGAAATCATCAGCACAGAGTTGGTTGTTAAAGTCAGGAGACAGACAGAAATTATCTACCAAGAGTGTGAGAGTAAATAGTGACTAGGACTGAGCCCTGCAACATCCCATAATTTAGAATAAAAGGGGAAGGATCTAGCAAAGGAGAACAAGAAGCAGGGACCAGTGTCAGGAGAATGTGGTGTCTCTGAAGACAAGTGGCAAAAGTGTCAAACGCTGATGAGAAGCTAAGTTGAGACCTGAACTTTATTTGGCCAGGTAGAGATTACTGGTGATATTGACAGGAGCAATTTCAGTGGAGTGGCAAAATAAAAGCCCAATTGGAATGGGTTCAAGAGAATCTATGCAAAGAACTAATGGATATAATGAATATAGACAACTTTAAAAAGAATTTTCCATAAAGAGAAGTGAGAAATGGAGCAGAGGTGGAGCAGAATGTGGGGTTAAGGAACATAATGCAGCATGTTTGTAAATTGATAGGGATTTTGAGGCTACTTACTATTGTAAGAAACAGTAGATTAAATTCTCAAAACATCAAAGCAAGAATTCCAAAGAAATTCAAAGCATAAAACGTTCTTTCTTGATGGCAAAAAGTTAGGCATATTTCTTTTAAACAAAGATGCCTCATTCCACAGTATAACAGAAGTCCTTGCTGCACACAATGTGATTTCTGTATTCACAATCTACAAACTTACAAACCATTGGACTTGAAGAGTTCAGTAAAGTTGTTGGATATAAGATCAATACACACAAATTATTTGTGTTCCTATCTGTCAGTAACAAAAATACTGGATTTTAAAATCCATTTTAAAATGGATTTTTAATATGTAACACCTAAAAAAATAACAAGACAAACAAACAAAAAACCCTAGAAAATAATTCAGAATTTATGCAACCAAAGATGTATGGAACATGTATGTACTGATATAACATCAAATTTACCCAAAAGACATAAAGGATCTATGCAAAAGAGATAAATCTTGTTCAGCCCATTAAAGGAATGATTTAGTTCTTGTAAAGATGGCAATTCTCCTGAAATTAATCTATTCATTCAATACAATTAAATACTTCATCAGATGTGTGTGTGTATGAAACTTTACAAAGGGTCAATGATAGCCAAGACAGTTTTGAAGTAAAATAAGAATAGAGTAGGTTGTCTTGCCCTATTATAAAGCTATAATAATTAAGGTAACATTGGCACAAGGATGATCAAATAAAACAATGGACCAGAATAGAAATCCCAGAAAAGGTACTATGTATATATGGAAAATTGATATGTGGCAGAAGTAGCATTTATAATTACAAATCTTTTTGGAAATAATTTTCCATTGATTAATGATAATGCTTATCCATATGGAAAGATAAAACATCCCTACCTCACACCATATGTAAAAATATATGATTATAAACCTAAAAGAGAAAAGCAAACAATTTTTTAAAAAAGAAAATATAATTATGTATTATTCCTACCATAACCAGAATCTAACCCTGAGAAAACATCTGACAATTGAGGGACATTCTACAAAAATAAATGACCTGTACATGTAGCAAAAAAGAGTCCATGTCAGTCAAGACAAATAAAGGCGGAAGTATTACAGATTTAAGGAAACTTAATAGACATAAAATTAGATGTAATGTATTATCATGAACTGGATATTATACCAGAAAAAAAATTCCCAAATTTACGTCGTTATAAAAACTGACAAAATTTGAGTATGAACTATAGATCACAGTTTTTTATCAATGTTAAAATTCCTGATTTTGATAATTATACTGTAGTTATGCATGTGAATGTCTTTGTTCTTGGGAACTATGCAGTAAAGTATTAAAGAGGCATGATGTGTACAACTTTCAAATGATTTAGAAAAAGTATACTATCAATAATGCATACTAATTAAAATAACAGTGATTAATATAATTATATAATGTGAATTATATAATTTATTATTTTCTATTATATTTCTATTATTTTCTATTATATATTATTTCTATTATATACAACACATAATTATATTAATGTGCAATAAAGTAATTATGTATATATATAGAGAATAATAAAGCAAATGTGACAAAATGTTGGCCATTGGTGAGTCTGGATAAAGAGTATCCAGAATTTGTAAGTTCTCTGTGTTCGAATTATTTTAAAATGAAAAGTTAAACAAAGTAAATATAGGAGAATATTGTACTTATAAATCCAAATATCAAATATGCATCATGAAGAGAAATATCCAGAAATTTGACTACATTAAAAATTTCAAAAAGCATCTGTGTGAGAAAAGACCAAGAACAAAGTGCAAAGATGTCACATATTGAGGGATAGTTGCAAAACTTGCAGCCAGTTAGGATCTAAAATATATTAAAAATCCTAATAAGTTAGCAAGAGAAAACTAAGAAGCTTAAGGATATAAACAGGCAATTCACAGAAGAGGAAAGCTTAATGGCTACTAACTATGCATCATTGTTCAACCTATTCAGAATAAAGGAAATGAAAACTGAAGCAACAATTTCACATCAACCATATAGGCAAAAAACTTAAAAATTGGACCATGCCAAATATCAGCAAGGATACTGAGTAGTGTAAACTCTAGGACAGGACTGGTGGGTGTTTAATTTATTATTACTAGTTTCGGAGAGCAATTTGACACTAATCCTACAAACCCAATCCCCATATTCCTATGTTAACACATCAGACAAATGATCACACAGGTGCACAAACAACATGTAAAAAGTTTATTGCAGCACTTTTTGTGATGTTAAATTACAGAAGCAACAAAATGCCCATAAAGGAGAATGGATAAGTAATTGCAGTATGTTCATACAGTGGAATACTATACTATACATTTGTTAAAATGAACAACTTACAGTTACATGTACTGAGAGAGATTAATCTCAAAATTATTAGTAAAAGAAAAAAAGCCAGTTGCAGAATAATATCATTTATGTAAGTTTTAAAACATCCAATCAATTCCAGATATTGTTTATAGATACTATTATGGATTGAATTGTGTCTCCCAAAAAGATTTGTTGAAGTCTCAGAATGTGGTCTTATTTGGAGACTGTATTGTTGTTAGTCATTAAAGTCATAATCCAATATGACTGGTGTCTTTATAAGAAGAGAAGACAGAGACACACAGGGAGAATGCCATGAAGGCAGAAACTGATGTTAAAGCTACCACAAGCCAAGGAACACCTGGGGTTACCAGAAGCTGAAAGAGGCAAGGAAGGATTCTCCACAAGAAGTGTGGAAGGAGCACGGCCCTGTTAACACCTTGATTTTGGACTTCAAGCCTCCAGAACTGTGAGAAAATAAATTTCTGTTGTCCTAAGCCACCAAGTTTATGATACTGTGTTACAGCAGCCCTCAGAAATTAATACAGATAAATTCACATCTATGGATACAAAATGGAAAATGTATATATAGTCACACATGCAAGGGGATAGTAAGTACCAAATTCAGGATGGTGTTTATCTCTAGGGAGCAAGGAGAGTTTCACAGATGGCTCTAATTATAACCAAAATGTGTTATTTCTTTTAAAATATAGCAAAATAAGGTTTGACATAATTTGGTAGAGGGTCTAAAAGGGTTTGTCATATTTTCTTGCATGTATAAAGTACAGTATAATACGAAAAGAAAAAATTGTAAATTTTAAGAAGTACCTGGGGCATGTGTGAGTGGGGCATGAGTTCTTCTGGAGTCAGTCTAGCAAGGTTGATGCCCCATTTGGATGGGGATAACTGTTGGGAGGATGTGGTGGGGAGGAGTTATTGGATATAGTGGTTTGGTGCCCATTGGTAGAGGCTGGGCAGTGACAGAAATTCAGTGATGTTGGTTACTCTCCAAGACTGGCATTGCCTTTAAGATACATGCAGCCCAAGTGAAGGTAGATCTTTCTCAAAAGAATTATCAGAAATTAATTTTTATTCATTACCTTAGGAGAGAGTCTGCCTCATTGTTGAGAAGCTCTTGTTAATAATAAGAACTTTTAACTGTACAGTTCTTTAAAGTTTAAAATGTAATTAGAAACTAGTTAAAATATATTAAACTGGATTTTTCTTGCCTGCAACTTCACCTAGCAGTCCAGATTCTGTCTTTATAAGCAGAATCCTTCTTTGCTATCACTTGATCTCCCTAGATCTTCTCTCCCCAGACTCAATGCCCCTACTCATTTTGTTTTTAAAGACAGCCTCTAGGACTTCCCTGGTGGCATAGTGGTTAAGAATCTACCTGCCAATGCAGGGGACATGGGTTCGAGCCCTGGTCCAGGAAGATCCCACATGCCACGGAGCAGCTAAGCCCGTGCACCACAACTACTGAGCCTGCGCTCTAGAGCCTGCGAGCCACAATTACTGAGCCCACGTGCCTAGAGCCCATGCTCCGCAACGAGAAGCCACTGCAATGAGAAGCCCGTGCACTGCAATGAAGAGTAGCCGCCACTTGCTGCAACTAGAGAAAGCCCGCGCGCAGCAACAAAGACCTAACACAGCCAAAAATAATTTTTTTAAAAAAGAATAAAATACCTAGGAGTAAGCCTCCCTAAAAAAAAAAAAAAAAGACAGCCTCTAGTGTGCAGATCCATCTTCAAACTAATAAGACTATAGGTGTGTTCAAAACTTTCAGTGTGCAGCTCAGAAGCACAAAAACTGTTTCAGCTTTCTTTCTGACTTATGGTTGTTTGCTGAGGTGAGGACCCAGGGGTCTGAGCTGGCAGTGCCATTGTGAAGAGTGCTGACCCTCAAGTCATACAGGCTCTGTGGCCTTCATTCTCCTCATCTGCAAAATGGAAATAATTCTAAGCTAATAGGGTTGCTATATGGGTTAAATGAGATATTGCAAGTAAAGTGTCTGGTGTCTAGGAAGACTTAGTAAATGTCAGCCATTGTTATTTATTTTACTGGCCCCTAGCTCCACAGAAGTGGGTGTTCCTATAGTATTGGCAAGGTCCTCATTAACCCGAGTGGACCATCCTAGGAAAAATATCACAGAGGATTTTTGGTCTCTACAAATGAATTTATCACTTAATTTCATGATTCAAAATGTCTCACAGCATGAAAATTTCTTTTTTTCTCTGGGTTTATTGAGATGTAATTGATGTATAACATTACATAATTGACGTTTAAATTTAAGGTGTACAAGGTGTTGATTTGATACACTTACATATTGCAAAATGATTAACACCATAGCATTAGCTAACACTTCCATTAGCACAAAAGTTTCTTATATTGAGGCTAACGGTGAAATAGCATGATTTAGTTCTTGTTACTGTTTTCTTTCTCTGAATTATCTCACCAGGTGTTGGTTCTACACACAGAAAACCAAGAAGATGTGGGGTTTCTTATTATAACTGAAGCCTTAAAGTCTACCTTCTCCTTCAGTGTTAGATTAGGGGAAAGTTTTTAATCCTGTTTCCTAGGGAAAGTGGCCAGCATCTTCTAGTCTATGGGACTTTCCTTAGGGACTAATATTCCTGTCACCAATTTTGAAAAATTTGAAAAAATCCACAATTTGGGGAAAAACTGCTCCATTTTACTTTAGGCTAGTTTAAGATTATTTTTTATAATGAGAAAATCCAGTGTCAGCAGGATGACATTGAAATGAAATAGTCTCATATACTGCTGGTGACAATATGAATTAGAAGACTTTCTGGAGAGTAATTTAATAACTCGTGCCAAGTGCCTCAAAAATGTTTTGACTGTTTGGCCCAGCAATTTTATTTACAGGAAAATTGAGCTTTCTAGGGAAAGATCAATGAACAAGTATGTCTAAAATACACTATTTATAGCTGGGGAATTTTTAAAAAAAGAAATGTTCAAAAATACAGCATCAGTTAAATTTTGTCCTGTCATCAGATGGACTATTATACAGCTAACAAAAATGTTTATGAAAAGTGTTGAAAAGTATGGGCTTCCCTGGTGGCGCAGTGGTTGAGAGTCTGCCTGCCGATGCAGGGGACACGGGTTCGTGCCCCGGTCCGGGAGGATCCCACGTGCCGCGGAGCAGCTGGGCCCGTGAGCCATGGCCGCTGAGCCTGCGCGTCCGGAGCCTGTGCTCCGCAGCGGGAGAGGCCAACAAAAGTGAGAGGCCCGAGTACCGCAAAAGAAAAAAAAAAGTGTTGAAAAGTATGAAAACCTCTGCTTATAAAATATCAAGCTAAGAAAAGATATAAATTATATTCAGAGAATGGCTTATGTTGTGGAAAATGATACACACAGGAATAAAGAATGGCTAGCAATAGATGACACTGGATGGTTAGTTTTTAATTTCCTTTTCTAAGTTATTATGTATCTTCCAAATCTTCAATAAGCCTGCATACCCTTTGTTACCTGAAAAAGTCCATATAAAAAAGAGCAAAAAAATGTGTCACCCAAACATAACTTTTATGTTTATCAATATATTACCTTAAGTAGTCAAATAGTGCTAAAAATCTTATAACAAAAAATAGTCACCTGCCCCTCTCCTCACCTTCCTCCTGCATCCTGTAAAGAAGTAACCACTTTAAAATTTCTAGCTTCTTTTTATGGCATTTAATCCATATATCTACAGAGATTCCTTGTTTCATCACATTTATACATTGAATTTTTATTACAGTAGATGAAGATTTTAGGATGGTCAACTATCCCCTTTAACCATTCCCTTTCTTCCCTGTGTATATATACCAAAATTTTCAGTTGAATACTTTCTATTCCTATAACTGTGGAAATACTCTTTCTTGCTTTGCCAGGCAGGGTATTATAGTGTATCTTATATTACAGTTTTATACTGTATTATAGTATATAGTGTATATGTTCTGTTTCTTGTATGACTTATGATTTTTCTTGAAATTAATTATTGTCTTATTTTTTTATTTGCTTAATTTTCTTTGGCCTAATGGCTGTGTTTTTCAACACCCTCCAACTACTCAGTAAGCCACCTCTAAATACAGTTCTCCCCATGATAAATATTTTTAGATCATCTCTTTGCTCATCCTGCCTGACACCTACCTGAGACCTACATCCTACCTGAAGATGAGACATCCTACCTGAAAGCCTCTGTTTTCCAGCTCACCCTGGACTGGTTCCTCTGTAGTCCTCTTGTGCATCCTGGCAGTTTCTATGCTGTCATAATGGATATTCATGCTCTTATATTAGATACCATATTTCTAGGATCTGATATCCTCCCATATCTTTTCTTCATTTTGTCAAGGTACATTCACCAGGGAAAGGCTTAATGAAAGATAAAAATGTGATACATTACATGTGTAAATATACTCATTCTATCTTCACTCATAATTGATACTTTTGCTGGGTATAGAATTCTATGCTGAAAACCATATTCAATCAGTTGCTGTTGAGAAGGCCCATGGCTTCATTTACTTGATTCTTTGTAGGTAATCTGCTTTTCCTCTTTGGAAATTCTTTGGGTCTTCTCTGTACGTTCTTGAATTTTATAATTATGTACCTTGGCACGGGTCTAATTTTGTTTATTGGGCAAGTACTGAGCAGGCTCTTTTAGTCTAAAAGCAAGTGTCCTTTAGTTCTTAGACACTTTCTTGTATTTGAAAAAATAATTTCCTTTCCACCATCTTATTTGATCTCTCTTCTTTAAATTATTCTTATTTGTATATTAAAGCCCCAGAAATGATTTTCTAATTTTCTTACTTTTCACATTCATTTTTCCTCTTTCTTCTTTTTCGTTCTACTTTTGATCATTTTACCAACTTTTAAATTTTGACTAATTAATCACATGTGTAATTTCTAAGAGCTCTTTCCTTCTGTGATTATTCTTTTCTAAAGTTTGTTGCTTTTATCTCATGGATGTAATATTTTCTCTTTAAGGATATTAATTATGGTTCTTTGGGAGTTTTCATCTGTTTCTAGCATTGTCTCTGTTTCCTTCAAATTTCCTTTTGTTTCTTTGTTTTTGATCCACCCCCACTTTTTTTTTCCCGTGGTAAAGTGTTGTTATCCATTTATATCTAAGAGTGAGTTTCCTAAAACCTCATTGAAAGTTCTGTGGATATGGGTAAGGCCTTGCCTCTGGAGTAGTTTACTTTCTCCAGAGAAGAGTCCTTCAGTCTTTTGCCTGCATGTATGAGCCTAACTGATAGCATTCTGTAACTGGGTGGGAAAGAACGTTGGAGAGGGTTTTCTCTATTCAGTGGTTTTCACTTAATCTTCCTTCCTGCATTCTATCTGAGCCAAGTCCAGAGTTCTCTTGTTCAAATTTTTCAGAGAATATATTTCTAGTACTCTAGAGGTAGGGGATTGATCACTTGACTATGAAGTGACATAAGCTTGGAGATTCTAATTGTTTCTTAAACAGACTAAACAATCCCTGTTTTCAGGTCCCCCTCCACCCTATCTTCTGAAGTACATGATACTTACTGAGTCTTTCTGGGGTTCTGTGGTAGTTTCTCTCTGCAAGTAATTAAATTGACCTTTCCATTCCTCAAAGTAATTTATTTTACTTACCCATTGCTTTCCCTCTGTCTATATATTCTACTTCAAGTGTCAATGAAAATGAAGTTTGTTTGTTTGCTTATTTAATTTTTCTCCTTGGTATTTGGAAGTGATTTTCAAGCAGGAAGAGAAGTGAAAACATCTTAATTTCACTTTTAAATGTAAGAAAATGTATCCTCAAAACGGACACCAAGTTAGCCTCTTTCCTCATGCCTCCTGCATCTTCATGGGGGCAGTAGAGGACCAGCTAGTGCAGGGTTGAAAGGAAAGAACAGGGGCAAGCTCTCTGCTGACATGTTCCTAAACATAATGAGAATATGCATCCAGTGTTGGACAAAACCTGTTTTTCTTTCTCTCTCTCATTTTTTGATGCTCAAATTCAAAGGAACTTATATTCCAGGTTTGCATGTACCTTGCAATATATAACTGACTCTGTTTAGGATGATTCTTGTAAATAAAGTGAATAGGGCAAGCAAAGTGATTTTTGTAGATGAATTAACATTTTTAGACACCCATGGGAACTTGCTTTAAGAGTAGTAAATCCTTGCACAGCATGTAGATGGAATTTTTAAAGGAAAGATTTTCTTTAAAATATGCTACATTCATGCAGGTACAGAAGAAAGACCCAGTAGCCATTCTTTCTTAACAAAATTCCAAGCTGGGATTTCTCTTTTGTTCTAAAGCAAAGACTGTTCATTAATAGGATGTGCATTTGTCCCACATGGGAGATTTCCCTCAGGCAGACACTTCCCAGTGACTGTCCTGCGTGGATGCTGTAGTCAAGTGTGTCCCATATGAATTTCTCATATGAATATTACTAGCAGTCTCATATCTGTGTTGGGGGTTGAGAGTCTTTATTTATTTATTTATTTTTGTGGTACCCGGGCCGCTCCCTGTTGTGGCCTCTCCCGTTGCGGAGCACAGGCTCCGGACGCACAGGCTCAGCGGCCATGGCTCACGGGCCCAGCCGCTCCGCGGCATGTGGGATCTTCCTGGACCAGGGCATGAACCCATGTCCCCTGCATCGGCAGACAGACTCTCAACCACTGCGCCACCAGGGAAGCCCGAGAGTATTTATTTTGAATAATCTTGATACAGTTCGTAATAGGAGACCAGTAGAACATAGTACAGCTCCTAAGCACTTTCACGTTTATCTGGAACTCAAAATATGGATGTTAAAACAAATCTCACTGTCTTAATTTACTTCTTATTTCTATACATGTGATTCTCAGATCATGTCTATTTGCATCTTTCTATCTTGAAGGACCATCTAGGTATTTTGAAAACTCTGAGTTAAGAGAAAGGGTTAGGGTCTTAAATATCTCTAAATAAAATATTTCCATTAACGCCTGCAAACAAAATCCCACATTCCAGCAGCAAATATAAAAAGGATGGAGGCAGGAAAGAATGGAGAAAGGGAGAAGAGAAATCCCTTTCTTGGGAAACAAATTGTTTTGTGCCTGGGGGCAGAGACTGAGGAGGAACGGATATTTGGCTGATTCCCACGCTGGGGCAAGCACTCCTCTCTGCACTGTATAACATTAAATCACTACATCCACACAGGAGTTCTGCAAAGCAGGTATCTGCATCCCCAAATTGTAGGTGAACAGACTGAGGCTAGATATTTTATGTAAACTACCTATAGTAATTCAAGTAGTAAACAAACCTTCTATGTAAGTAGTAACGACAAACAAATAAAACAACAAGAGCAACAACAGCAACAATACCAGTCAAGTTTCCCTAAGACTAATCATGAGAGCTTGGAGGAGCAACTTGGATAATTTAAACCATATTATTCAATGAACACCATAACTGCTTAGTGCTAATGCTATGTTTATACACTCCCTAGTACATAGGAAAATGGAGAGGTTGATGACATTGAGGTTGACAACGAATGTTGTCTTGACTAAATGTTCACTTTATCACTGAGCATAACTTAAACAACTTTTCAAACCCATGTGGAGTTTGTTATATGTTTACAGCCCTACAGCATTAGGATCTCGCTGTCATGGAAGACACTTGAACCCTGAACAAATTTAATTATCTATGAATTCCTGTTACAGAAAGGGGAGAAAAAAATTATTGGGTCATAGTCAGGACATCTGGATTTAACCTTGACTCTTACATTTAATAGCTACATGATTATTATAAAAAATAAACAAGACTGCTTTGGGTCTTGATTTCTTATCTGTATGATGAAGACATTGTAATATGAGATCTGTTATAATTCCTATATTGTTAGAGTACATCCTTCCTGCTGGACAACTTTCCATCAGAAAGAATTCATGGATGATAAGTTTGTCCTTAACTTTCTGAAGATGTATTTATTTTGCCCTCACTCTTAAATGATAGTTTGGGTGGGTATAACATTCTATATTCAAAAGTATTTTTCTTTACAACTTTGAAGACACTGATTTTACTGTCTCTCTCCACCCAGCATTCCTGATAAGTCTCATTTCAATTTTATTTAACGAACAATTGTGTAGAATATACTATGTGCCAGACCTTGTTCTATGTGCTTTCTAAATATTAACTCATTTACTCCCTTAGCCACCTTAGGAGGTAGGTATTATTATTATCCAATTTTACAGATAAGGAAAATGAAGGACTAAGCATAAAGAGCTTGTCTGAAGTCCCACTGTTTGCAAATGGTAGAACTAGGATTCAAATCCATGCATTTCAGCTCTTAACTAGCATGCTTTTTTGGCTCTTTTTATTTGTTTATTTTTTTGGCTGTGTTGGGTCTTTGTTGCTGCATGTGAGCTTTCTCTAGTTGCAGAGAGTGAGGGCTACTCTTCATTGTGGTGAGCAGGCTTTTCATTGTGGTGGCTTCTCTTGTAGCATGAGCTCTCCATGCGCAGGCTCAGTAGTTGTGGCACATGGGCTTAGTTGCTCCGCGGCATGTAGGATCTTCCCGGATCAGGGCTCGAAGCTGTGTCCCCTGCATTGGTAGGCAGATTCTTAACCACTGAGCCACCAGAGATGTCCCTTGTTGGCTCTTTTATTCCTGTTTCTTTGTACAACATCTGTTTTATTTTTTGTAAAAGCTTTTAGGATCTTCTCTTTTTCCTTGGTGTTCTGAAATTTCATCATGATATGAATAGGTGTGTATGTACATGTGTGCGTGTGTGTTTAATCTTTATTATACTTGCTAAGCCCTTTTAATCAGGTGGGCTTAATAATTTTTTTAAATTAATTTTTGGAAATTTTATCTATACATTCATGTATCTACTCCCTTACATTCTCTTTATTTTCTTTTTTGGAACTTCTTTGAAACAGATGATGAAACTTCTGGCTCTTTTGACCCTGTCCCTTCATTTTGTTTTCATACTCTTACATCTTCATTTCTGCTGCATTCTGGTAAGATTCCTCCACTTAAACTTCCAGCTCTTTAATCATTCTTCGGCCAAGTGCATTTTGCTTTGTAGACCATCTACTGAATTTCTTCAACAATCTAATTTTTTTTTTCGGTACGTGGGCCTCTCACTGTTGTGGCCTCTCCCGTTGCGGAGCACAGGCTCCGGACGCGCAGGCTCAGCGGCCATGGCTCACGGGCCTAGCCGCTCCATGGCATGTGGGATCTTCCCAGACCGGGTCACGAACCCGTGTCCCCTGCATCGGCAGGCGGACTTTCAACCACTGTGCCACCAGGGAAGCCCTCAACAATCTAATTTTTAGTACCTAGTACCTTGAATTGATTATTTCACATGCATACATAAGTGTGTATATACATATATACATCCACAAGCACTATATTTTCCACATGTTTCTGAGGAAATTAATTGAAGTGAATCTACTGTCCTGCTCTACTAATTCTATTAATTATTCTTTCTTAGGTAACATTTCCTCCATTTGTTGAGGTCACTGGCACTTGTGGTGTTGGGTTTCATCAAATATTTAGTGATTTTTGTTTGAGAACACATTTTTATAGTGAAATAACATGTTAGTAGAGTATCTTCTAATAGCCATGCTGGAAAAAGTAAGATTCCCTTGGTACATTAGAAACCGTGAAAGATTTCTTGAAAGATGCATGTCCCATGAGAACATATTGAAAGCAAACCATGTTCCAAAAATATGTACAGAAGAGACAACTGCAAAAAGTAGGCGTGACAGGCACTAGGAAGGCTCTTTATGCAGTGGGAATAAGAGGGATGCCAGGGAAAATAATAGGAAAGTGAATTTCCCACTGGGGTCTTGGTCCTCCCTGGGATCTTAGGATGATATTTTAATAACATCTCTGGTATCTTGTCCTTGGACCCTGACTTAGTTCTTTGATTTTTAAATTTAATTTTATTATTATTTGGCTGCATTGGATCTTTGTCACTGACCCTGGCCTTTCTCTAGTTGTGGCGAGTGGGGACTACCCTTCATCGTGGTGCACGGGCTTCTCATTGTGGTGGCTTCTCTTGTTGCAGAACATAGGCTCTCAGTGCATGGCCTTCAGTAGTTGTGCCTTGTGGGCTCTAGAGCACAGGCTCAGTAGTTGTGGTGCACAGGCTTAGTTGCTCCACGGCATGTGGGATCTTCCTGGACCAGGGCTGGAACGCACGTCCCCTACATTGGCAGGCGGATTCTTAACCACTGTGCCACTAGGGAAGTCGCCTGACTTAGGTCTTAATAACGTTTATTGCTTCTTCTCTCCCAAGTTTCTCTTTCAAATTTCTCTTGCCCTTTTTGGTGATTGCCCCACACCCTTCTGCCCACATCCTCCATGATGTTCATTTCACTATGTGATAATTTTTTGGGCAGCTGCCGTATAACCAGAGTAAAGATGCACAAGTGTTTGACAGGGAGGAGAGAGAACTGGACTGAGAGCCACAAGACCTAGTTCTTAGTCTCAGAATTGAATTGAATTTTTGTTAGGCTTTGAGTTTCTGATTTTTTAAAAAAAGATAACTTTATTTATTTATTTATTTTTGGCTGCAATGGGTCTTCATTGCTCTGCCTGGGCTTTCTCTATTTGCGGTGAGCGGGGGCTACTCTTTGTTGCGGTGCACGGGCTTCTCATTGTGGTGGCTTCTCTTGTTGCAGAGCATGGGCTCTAGGCACGTGGGCTTCAGTAGTTGTGGCTTGCGGGCTCTAGAGCTCAGGCTCAGTAGTTGTGGCGCATGGGCTTAGTTGCTCTGCGGCATGTGGGATCTTCCTGGGCCAGGGCTCGAACCCGTGTCCCCTGCATTGGCAGGCAGATTCTTAACTACTGCGCCACCAGGGAAGCCTGATTTTTTTAAATTGACTGTAGTAAATATACTTGGAGGATGAAGATTTATATAAGTTTTATGTTCAGAAATTTTTAAAACTGTAATGTCAAAGTTCCCTACTTTGTTCCAGCAATGTGAGACTTAAAATATATGTTTTGCTCAAATGGACCATTAATATCTTTAATCCAACATATATAATGAGATAAATGTAAGCATAACATTAGAAAAAAAATGAGCTGTGCATTAAAATTAATTACAGCTTCTTCAGAAACATGTCAGTTAAACTGTCAAATTATCATTAAGGATTAATCATATATGAGCTAAAAATTGCTAAAGAAAATTTAGGCATTACAAGTAAAATTATGAAGATAATGAAATAATAGTCTTTAAAGGGAAAAGTCACTCCAGCTCCAGATTCTGAATTTACAAATGGAACAGATTCAGGTCAAGTCCTCTGAAGGGAAGAATGAATGGCATGATGAGCTTGGGGGAGAATCTGGTGGAGGGGAGAATGCAGAGTGCAGAAGCCCTTTACAAAAGACTCTGCCTCTGATTCAGTGGAGTTTATTTCTGCTTCACTTTCCAACTTCACACCCATAAAGGAAAGAAGCTTCTGTGGGTTGTATATAAAGAGCACTGGACACAGATTCAGGAGCTGGGATTCCAGTTCTTATTCCTCCATGTGGTTGCAGAGGGAGCCTGGATGCATCCTAACATCTTGGGACTTATGCTGCCTTAAGCACAGAATGAGAATACAGGGCCATGTGACTTTCCTTCTAGGCTTGAAAAGCTGGGAATAACCAAATGGGAACATACTTAAACATTTTAGACAACTTATGAGATCTAATCTTTCCTTTTAGTTTAAGTGAAATTACAAATGAAAGAAGTCAGGCAGTGTCCCAGATTTCAGAAAAACAAAATTATTTCAACTCTCCTTCCCCAGCTCTGTCAATGTGCTGTGTCTATTTCAAATCCCAGGTCATTTTTGGCAACCCCTAGGAGAGAGGATTAAACACTTTCCCCTAATCTAACACTGACAGAGAAGGTAGAAGTTAAGCCTTCAATTGTAATAAGAAACTCCATCCAAAGTTGACTGTATGTAGAGTGGTATGCTGTATAAAAGATGATGGTGGGGCTTCCCTGGTGGCACAGTGGTTGAGAATCTGCCTGCCAATGCAGGGGACACGGGTTTGAGCCCTGGTCTGTGAAGATCCCACATGCCGCGGAGCAACTAGGCCAGTGAGCCACAAAGACTGAGCCTGAGCATCTGGAGCCTGTGCTCCACAACGGGAGAGGCCAGGACAGTGAAAGCCCCGCGCACCGCGATGAAGAGTGGCCCCCGTTCGCCGCAACTAGAGAAAGCCCTCGCACAGAAACGAAGACACAACACAACAAAAATAAATAAATAAAAAGCAGGTTCTTTAAAAAAATAAAATAAATAAGAATAAAAGGTGATGGTGACTATACTTTGGGTGATAATGATGACTGTTCTTTCTTTCCCATGTTTTCAGACCTCTCTCATGCCTCCACACCTGTCATTCTTCTCTGTCTTCCCCGAGACACATCTTTCCACCTCACCTCACCTTCATTTAAATCTACCTCCCTTTCTGACAGATCCCAAATTTCCAACAAACACATTTTGCCAGGATCAAAGGCAAACACATTTCCATAGCAGTCGAACCCTGCTCAGTGAACTTCACAGTGCATCCAAGTTGTTTAGCTGAAGTGGAGTTCCATAGTGAGCATGGTGCTGGAGATCTCACTCTCATTGTGCAAACGCTAGAGCAGACAGGGAGCTGACAGGTGTATAACTCTCATTGAAATGGCACGTTTTTCAAGGCTGCTCTGAAGCTAATAGAAGGAATGAAGAAACAGTACAAACGTGCTGCCTTTGCACAGTTGGCCTCAAAACATTAGATATTATTATTTAGTTGGGTTAGCGAGGAGAGAGATAGATAGAGAATACGCAAGCGAGAGAGAGAGAGAGAGATCTCTAATGGAAGGGATTTAAATATTCTATGTGTTAATAAATAAGGGGGATTACAGGGTCCTCAAACTCTGCCATGAAGACTGTAGCTATAACTTAGCTTCCTACTTTCCTTTCCTCCCTTCCATGTGAAATGCAATAAGCACACAATTGGGCTCTTTTTGTTTTTTTTCTCCTGGGTTTGACTGCAAATGGCTAACAACATATAAAAAGAGATTCAACTTTAATGACTATTTCACTAACCAGGTTGGCATAGCTTTTTAAAAGTGCTACCCAGTGTGCATGAGGTACAAGAAAGTAGGCATTTTTCATGCAGTGCTAGTGGAATTCCAGATTGTTATAACATTTTTGAAGGGCGATTTTGCAGTTTGTGTCAAAAACCTTATAGGTACTCACACACTTTGAGTCAGCAATTGTACTTAAAAGTACAAATATGCACAAAGATTTAACTTTAAGAATGCTTATCACAGTATTGTTTATAGAATTTAAGCACTTGAAAACAAAGTGTATGTTCAGCATAAGGGGAATAATTGAATGAATATATATCATACACAAGAGGAAATGCTTTGCTACCATTAAAACAATGTGAGGACAAGGAGTTCTTGTTGACACTGATAGTATGCCTGATACATGTTTAAGTTTTAAACACAGCATATGATGCCATTTTGTAAAAAATTGAAAAGGAGTGCATTAAAAACATTGGAAGGATAATACATCAAAATATTAAGTGGTCATATCTGATGATAGGCTTATAAGAGGCATTTACTGTTTCCTTTTTTATATCTTTATTTTTGAAATGTTTAAAATAAAATGAATTAATTCAGTAATAAAATAAACTGTTTTATAAAAGAAAGATTGAGCTGGGCAGAAATATAAGATAAATCAGAGAGGACGGAGATGAAGGAATACAGTTAAGAAGATGTTACAAAAGCACATCATGCTGATGGCTTGGGCTAGTCTGAGAGTAGGAAGGAGGGGCGATGTTAGAGACATTTTTTAAAGGTAGAATCAACTATATTTCATGACAACAATGAAAGAGTGATAGGAATGATGACTTTATGAGATGTGTGTGTGTTTATATGTGTGCTTACTATTGTGAGAAACAACAGTTTATTGTATCGATTTGAGGTGGTAGAGAACATCTAAAGAGATGTCCTACAGATAGTGGAAGAAATGAGACTGTGTTAGGTGTAATGTCAAGGGAGGAGGATTTATTTTATCAGCACACAGCTGGAATGGTAAGAGTTAACAAAGGAAAAGACTGTAGTCATTAAAGACCCGTGTATAGGGAGATTAGTGAACATGGAGATGAAGAAAAGCCAGTAAGAGAAATAGATGACTGCCTAAAGAAATAGAAAGAAAACAACCTAAATGCAGCATAGGGGAGGGGACTGTAAGGAAAATGAGGTGGAAAACAGAATACTTTATTTCAGAAAGATCAAGGAAAACAATGACAGAGAAAGGGACACTGAATTTGAGAAAGTATTCTTATTAGAGCCATTAGAAGAGAAATAATCCATCTCTGGAGATTGATGGAAAGAAGATATCAAATTGTAGAGAATCATTCATTCAAAAACTGTGCCAGTGAAAGGAAAGAGAGAAAGAGGGAGGTCTTTAGAAAGGTGAGCAGAGCCAAATAAAGCAGAGTTCTCCAAGATAGAGGAGAGCTGTGTGTCTTTGAAGGAAAGAACTTGCAAAGAGAGCTGGAAGTAATGAGTGAGGATGATTTGAGAACAAGTTTTCTGAAGAGGAGGGAATATTCGGGCTGCAGAGTACAGATTTCACAATTCATATGATAGTAAAGAGACCATCTCTTTCTATTAGAAATCAAGGAAAGATAAGAGAATGAATGTGGACAACCACAAATGTTGAGGGGTGAAAACATTGGGTGAATAAGTACAACTTGGATAGCCTCAAAGTAGGATTTGGGATCCTTTATTCACCTGTAGTGAAGTCCTGAAATGTGGGCCCAGGAAAGCAAAGGGGGCTTAGAGTGTTAGTTTTAAGTAGGGGAAAATGAAGAGATGAATAAAATTTTTGCCAAGCATCACACTTGAGGAGAGAGTGGCTGGTGTCGTTTGATTTCATTGTCATCTTCTGCAGGTCTAAGTCAACTTAATATGTCTGTACCCAACAGTATCACGCAGAGAAGGAGGAGGGAAGAGTGCTGTGAATCATGGTTTGTGAGGGAAGAAATATGGGAATCTGGGGTGGCTGAGGGCTGCCCCAAGAGTGAAGACTAAGCATTGCCAGAAGGGGCTCATGAAGTTGGTGAAATCAGATGAGATGGTAAGTCAAATGAGTGGAGATCAGGGAGGGGCATAGGAGGGAAGAGATGGTGAGAAAGGCTTCGTGGAAATGGGGAAGTAGGAAAGGTGAAAAAGCTGTGGTCAAAGATAGCACGAATTTAATAACTGGAAGATGGAGCAGTGGAAAAGGATGCAATAATATTGGTGGGACACATGGGAGCACAGAGAGGCAGAGAGGCTGATTTGAGCAGAAGGTGGGTGTAAAACTGGGAGATAAGTGAATTGAAAGTTCATGGAGGTGAATGTAAAAGTGGATATGAATGCTAATATCAGGGGTCTACCTCATGAGGACACAAACTCATCATAGGACTAGAAGTAGTGTAGCTAAATGATATATGAGCATGGGCTTTCCCACCTCCATAACATCCACGTTATATGACCAGGTGGATGGAAAAACACCTCTCTAAACCTCAATTCCATCATCTGCAAAATAAAACTACTGATCTCATTCTTATCTTGTGAGGACTGAATGAAATAATATAAGTGAAGTATCTGATATAAATGTCAGCTATGCTGACGGTGATGATGATGATGACAGTGGTGTTGAAAGTCTTTTGAGTCCCAGATATTGACACCTTTGAAGACACTTGGTAGAGTGTCCAAGTCATTTAGGAGTTCCTAGGATATGGGGCTGATTATCTTATTCCTCAGCCACTTAAAAAGGTGGCCTTAGCACAGGTAGGAATGTTTATTGTTGTGAATGGCATGGAGGAGGAGCTGTCCGTTGTCCTTAGATAATCTTTGCCCGAACTCTAACCACTCTCCAATTATTCTCTGGCCCATTCCCCACTGCTCTCCTCAACACAATTAAACTTAATCTGGCTGCAGATTTCTAGTTTCTGCCCCCATTATGTCTACAAATGTCACTTGTCTGACTTTCTCTATGGATTTAATCTCCAAACTATTGTCTTTGTTCTGGCCTTAATCCTTGAGAAATTTTGATTGCAGCCATATTTTCTTTTTTCGTTTTTAAAAATAAATACTGCAATAATTAATGATAATAATAGTAGTCCTGAGTGTTTTAGAAGTCTTTATGTCCACTTTTCTCTATTTGAGAAGAGCAAGGAGGTATATAAGATACTATAGGCCTTTTATTTCATTACAATAGTTGAGAGAAATGATACAGTAATTATTAGGAATAATAAGTTTGAAAATTGCTGATAATTATAAATAGAAAAGTTGTTGTACCAGTGTATTCTTAAATTAGGCTCTTATTTTTAGTATGACTTTTAAATTTAGTCACTTAAGTAAGATCACCCATGTTTTGTCAGATTTTATGAAAATTACCTGGAAAAGCAGTTCAGGTAAGAAATACAAATTCTGTGCCATTCACATATAAATTTAAGCATTTTAATTCTAATAATTATTGCTGCCTGACAGTAATAGAGGATGTAGATCACACCTCAAAAACATGAGTATTTTCAGGGGTTAAAGTGTAAAGATGATAAATAAAATACTTATAGTTTTTTCTCATTCATGGACATGATTCTGTCTCCTATATACATATAATTTATAATTAGCCATGGACTATATATGCATGTGTTGAGGGAGGTTAATCATAGGTCAGGCTTGGCATTAGGTTTGAGGTTATAAGAAAAAAGAAAGAGTATTTGAAGCTATTGAGAGTTGGCATGGCTGGACAGGAAGTAAAGATCAAAGCTGCTCAACATTAAGATCAGGTTGATTTATTAGATGGGAAAACAATGAAGGCTGGACTTTCTCTCCACTCCCCCCTTTTTACTCCCCAGACTATTAGATAAATTATTTGCATAATTAAATAGCTAAGATCAGCTAATATCCACAGAAATGAATAAAAATGTAAACATGAATGGCTTATGCCTTTCTATTCACTTTGATCCACAAATCTCCTTATCAGTTTCCTTAATTAATATCTTCTTTTGATTGGAGACATCAACACAGAAAAGTATTTGAGTCTTGTTTCTTGAAGTGAAATGAAACACCTTAAGATATGTGGAAATATAAATACAATTTGTGAATTTATTACCTCACTTTGATGGAGCAGGCTCTATACTCTCAAGGGCATGATTAACAAATGAGGACTTAAATGTGCCCACGAGTCTAAAAGTTCATGATTCAAGTACAAGAGAATGTTAGAAAGTCATTACTATGACAAAGCATTTATGAAAATTGCCAACTAATTTATTATGAATTTTAAATACTTTTGGATTCAAATAAAAGAGAAGTTTGGAGCCATCACTAAAACAAGAGGATCATTGATAGACGAAAATATAACCACTTAAATTCTTTTGGTTCAAAGGCAATGCAAGTTTGCCATCTCCCTCTGAATTTGTGTGAAATTACTGGAACCAAAAGAAAGTTATTAAAGAAACGAAAACATCTAACTTATTCTTTAATGTTTCTATTCTGTCAGTCCATTTGGAGTGTGTTTTGATTCTCTCTGGAACCTATACAAATGGAAATGTATGTGCGCACCAATGTGCTTTTCGGTGATTTGTAGTCTTTCATTTTTTGAATTCCCATTACTGCACCACCCAAACATCTGTTCTTACCCTTATCATGTCTGCTGCCTGTATTTGGCTAACCCCTAACCGCTAACCATTTTCAACTCAAGTGCCTCTGCTTGGTACTAAGCAGCTAGCTGAGAATATTCTTCCCTCCTGATCAACACAACCATAGCACGAAATGAAGACACGGAATGAGGTAGAAAGAGAGGAAAAGAAGGGGAGGGGGCACTATTTCTATTTAAAAAATCCTCTGACTTCTTATGTGTTCTGGAAGGACTATTAATATTTCTTCCTAACTCCTCCTGCACTGCTAGGCTTCCCTTCTCCCCCACCCTCACACCTCCCAATGCAGGCAAAGTCTTGAATCAGCAGATTCAGTAAAGAGCTATTGAGGGACACACTCTGATAGCATTACGGCCAAACATGGAACCATTTTCTGTGGCTAATCGCTGAGTTCTACCTGGTTATCTCTTGCCTTGCACATCACTTCCAAATGACATGCTCTCAGTCTGGGCAAAAATGAGAGTTTTTTTAAAGAAGTGGGATTTCAATAATACGTGACGAAAGGATGAGATTACTTTCTGAGGTAGGGAAAGGCAGGGAGGAATGAGGGAGGGGGGAAGAGGGAGAGGGAGAGAAGTGGGGAAAGCCGAGAGAGAAAGAGGTAGAATTGTGTATCCCTTAGGGCACTTGATACATGCGTCTCTCTAGTTCTTACAACCAATCTTTCTGTAACTTCAGGAAGTCAAATAGAACAAGTCATTTTAATTTGCTTTATTTGTCATCTTTCCTTCTCCTGCTTCTCTCACTGGTGGCAACCGAATGTTGTAGATACTTCAAATACTTGAGTTATTTATAGGAATTACTGTAATTTGACTGCTACACAGTTAAGGATGAAACTAGTACTACTATGCATTCTCCAAAACACAGAGAGTGAAATAGGCAATAGAACCCTTCAGGGAAATATATCCAACTGTGTTGGTCAATTGGGAAATTTTGAAACCAGCACTTTGAGAAATAAAATTAGTAGCCAGCTCTCGTCTCTGCTTATAGGAAGAGAAAAGCAGTCCTACGGTTCCCAACACCCTCCACTGTCCTGAATGCCTGCTACCTCATTCCAAAGGCTTCTAGAAGAAGAAATGGAGGCACATTTGATTGCTTCATATCTGTAATCAATTGGCATTGTTATGATGTGAATTTCTTTTCATTTTAATCAAGAAACATAAAGAGATGATGAATGAAAGAAACATCTTTTTGTGTATCCTTGTGAGATTTTTTTCAGAAATCAAACTGAAAAAGGCAGTCTGTGACCATAAAATTTTCTTCCACATATTTCCTGCAAAAGAAGATACATTTTCATTTGAATTTGACAGTGACATATATTTCTTTCAGTTAGGGATATAGTCTTATGGCCTGAGATGGGGTTTGCAGGGTCTAAACTGAGGTCCTTCCTAACAGCCTTCAGAGATGCAGTAAGGAAAATAAGGACAAGTAGTGAAAAAGATTCCTAAGGTTTCTCTAGAGTCTTCAATGGACTCATATCCTGGGAGAGGTATACAATAATAAAAAGGACCCAATAGAAGAATGAATTAGAAACAGGAGCAGAACCCTATCAAAAAGCATTACAGAGAACACGCTTCAGAATGGGTCTTACCATTTAATCCCTAACATATTTTGAGCAATGTGCATTACTTAGGGTTGCTAGTGCAATGTTTACAAATGACAAAGAGAAGTAAAATCTATTGTTCCAAGTACATATATGCATACTAATTGAAAAATCACTCAAAGTAAGTATAGTAAAGTGTAAAGGTTTTACTTCACCAAATCCTTCACCTCCACCCCCGATATAATGTCTTTTCCTAGGAAAAAACTACAGTTAAGATTTCTATGAATAGTCTACCCTTGAACAACACTGATTTGAACTGCACCGGTCCACTTATATGCAGATTTTTTGCAATAGCAAATACTACAGTACTGCATGATTTGTAGCTGGTTAAATTCACGAATGCAGAACCAGGGATACAGAAGGCCCACTATAAGTTATACACGGATTTTCCACTACATGGTGGTCGAGCCCCTAACCCCTGTGTTGTTCAAGGGTCAACTGTATATCTTTTCAAATTATTTTCTAGAAATTTGTTATATAGAGTCATATAGAATTTTTTTCTTTGTTTTTACATAGATGGATCAGAGTTGGCATGTTGTTATATAGCTTGCTTTTTAACTTAGCAATACATCCTGAAGAACTTTTCTCAACAGGAAAGAATGAGGTACATCTTATTCTTTTCAAAGTCAGCATGATATTTCTTAATTTGAATGTAGCTATTTATTTAAGACCTCTCTTAAAGATGCCTACGTAGGTCATTGTGAACTTTTGCTCATAAGAACAAACGTTTCAATATCCCTTTTAGAGACATTTATACTAACAAATGGCTTTACCACAATTTGTCCATTCATAGGAATTTTTCACCTTTTAATTTTGAAATAATTTCAAATATATAGAAGCGTGTTAAGAAGAGTACAAAGAGCTCCTACAAGTCTATCAAACCTGAACATTTTTCTGCATTCTCTCTTTCCATATATATTATGCACACACGTTATTATTATGCTATTATTTTTTCTGAATCTTTTGAGAATGAGTTCCAATCATCACACATTTTCCTTCCCAAATTCTTCAGTGTGCATTTCCTAAGGACATGTATATTCTCTTTCAGAGCTGTAGTACAATTGCTAAATTAAGAAAATTTAATGTTGATATAATACTGTTATCTAAATCATACTACTCTGATTTAATTTACAGTTTCACCAATTGTCTTAATAATGCATTTTATGCCAATTTTCTATTCTGACCCAGAATCCAATTCAGGATCATGCATTGCATTTAGGTGTCATATTTCTCTCTTTCTCTCTCTTTTTGCTTTGTTCATCTTATTGAAGCATAATTAACATACAATAAACTGCAAATTTTCTGTATATAAAGTGTATAATTTGATGAGTTTTGACATATGAGTATACATCTAGCAAAGTCTCACAGCAATTAAAATAATGAACATGTTCATCACTTTCCAAAGTTTCTTTGTACCCTTTTGTAATCCTTCCTTATTCCCTTCCCTTCCTCCAGATACAACCCCAGGCAAAAACTGCTCTGCTTCCTGTTACTATAGATTAGCTTGCATTTTCCAGAATTTTACGTAAATATAAAAATGCACTATGTACTTTTATTTTTTTGGGGGGTCTGGCTTTTTCACTTAGTCACTGGTCTGACTCTTCATTTGCCTAATGATTAATGATCCTAAACATCTTTTCATGTGCTTATTTGCCATCTTCTTAGATTAAGTGTCTGTTAAAATCTATAGCCTATGTTTTCTTTGGACATTTATGTTTCTTTTGTGTGAGTTGGTTGATTATTTTGAATAGGTTGATTATTTTTTATTGACTTGGAATTTTTTAATGTGTTCTCAACAGTAATCCTTGGTCTGCTACATGCATTTTATATATTGTTTTCTCCTCCACTACTTATATTTTACCTTTTTACATATAGAAAATTCTAATTTTTATGTGGTCAAATTTGTTTATTTTTCCTTTAGGCTTCTGGAATTTTCTTCATATGCATAAAAATCTTCTCAATCCCAGTAGTTAAAAAATATTCTTCTATATTTATTTCTTGTACTTTTCTAATTAAAAAAAGATAGATCACTAATCCTTCACTGGTATATTTTTATATGAGATTTAAGGTCTTATTATTTTCCTAAAGGCAACATATTTTTTGTATTTCCAGTTATAGATAAATTTTGTGTTCTAGAACTTAAATACGGGATCTTAGAACATTCCCCTGATTTTTAGGAAATTATAAAAAATGGCAGATAAGTAGAAGATTAGAACCATGCCTTAAAATGATGATATCAGAGTAACCTACATCCAAGGGAGTAGAAGTAAGAGAACAAGAACCTTGGCAAACTAACTTATAAGATGCACTGATTAGGATGTTTCTGGACTAACATTGGCTTAACTAAAAGGAGATTATCTTCGTCACATAACTAGAAGTCCAGAGATGGACAGTTACCACATATATTCAGCAGCTTAACCCTGCCGCCAAGGCCCAGACTTTTTGCCTATGTCTGTTCCTCCATCCTCAGCATCCTCACGACTAGTGCTTCATGCTTGTGAGACAACCACTGTGGCTGCAGGCATCACACCTGAGTTAAAGATAGGAAGAAGGGGAAAAGTGAACAATGCAGGTGGATATAGCTCTTCTATAAAAAAATCAGAAGTCTCCAGGTGAATTTTCCTTGTGTCTCCTTGGCCAGAACTTGGCCACTTGTTTATTTCTAGATTCAAGGGAGGATGGGGAAGTGAACATTTGGTGTCCTAGCATCATAGTGGGAGGCAGCAAGGAAGAACGTATGGAAAACTTTGAGATTGGTTGCTGGGTTAGCCAACATGTGGAGCTTAGCACATATGACAAATGTGAAGAAACATGTCTGGTCACATTTAGAAGTATTTTATTTATTTATTTATTTTTACTTGAGGTATAATTAATATTGCAGAAGTATTTTAAGAAAGAAATTCTAGATGTGTCTTTCAATATTTAAAGGATTGGCATATGGAAAAGTCAATATTTTCTATCGCTGAGCGGGCCAATGCATGGACTTTTATAAGGAGGCAAATTTCAGCTGAATATACAGCAGAGAAGGGGGTCTAGTTTTAACCTCATAAGCTAGTAAACTTCTGCATTTATTTAATTATTCTATATGCTTTCAATATTATTCATTCAACTCCATGAGGTTGGGACTGTTATCTCCTTCATATAGATGAGAAAACCAAGGTTGGAGATAGGATTATCTTTCCCAAGGTCACACAGCTAGTGAGTGTCAGACTGCGACTTGAAACCCAGGCTACCTGGGTCCAGAGTTCCTGTTCTCACACAATCTACCATACTGACCTAGGGGAAGATTAGATCAGATTACAACAGTGTGGTCCCTTCACAACACTCGTAAAGTTAGGTCCCTCTTCCTTAGGTGTTAGGTGTATGTCTCACAAAGCCACACCTATTATTTATCATTCTTTAATAAATTACTTTCCTTACTCAGCTCAAGAGAGAAACCTTTACTCTCAGCTCTTTTTTTGTAGATATGTTAGTATACAACTCTGTGTAATTATTTCAGCGTATCATATATGCTTAATGTCAAAGCTCCCTCACCTACCTCTTCGTAATTTAGCAGTATAAAGTACTCATTTACTTCCTTTACTACCTCTTGATAGCCCCTTTTTTTTTTTTTTTTTTTTGCGGTACGCAGGCCTCTCACCGTTGTGGCCTCTCCCGTTGCGGAGCACAGGCTCCGGACACGCAGGCCCAGCGGCCATGGCCCACGGGCCCAGCCGCTCCGCGGCATGCGGGATCCTCCCGAACCGGGGCACGAACCCACGTCCCCTGCATCGGCAGGCGGACTCCCAACCACTGTGCCACCAGGGAAGCCCGATAGCCCCTTTTTAAACAATCATTGTCTCAATACTGTTTGATATCACTTCTCTGTGGAATCTATTATGACACAAATGAACTTATCTATGAAACAGAAACAGACTCACAGACATAGAGAACAGACTTGTGGTTGCGGAGAGAGAGGTGAGATGGGGAGAGGGATGGATTGGAAGTTTGGGGTTAGCAGATGCTATATATATATATATATATATATATATACACACTGGATAAACAACAGGATAAAGGTCCTATTGTATAACACAGGGAACTATATTCAGTATCCTGTAATAAACCATAATGGAAAAGAATATATAACTGGATCACTTTGCTGTACAGCAGAAATTAACACAACATTGTAGATCAACTATATTTCAATAAAATAAATAAGAAAAACAATCACTGTCTGTTATTTAGGGAGCAAAACAAAACCATTTCAGAACCAAGATATTTAGTAGTTTCTTCACAGGTGGGAGAAAAAAGCAGACCCAGAATACGTGTAGTTTTGCGATACGTACGCCATAGGTACTTCAGCGTGAGATAAGAGTGCTGAGTCCTTCAGAGTCCTGCTTCTTCCAGCCAGGGCTCTACAACTGGTCCCAGGTAACAGCATCAAAAAGACCACCTGCAAATCACTTCACTTATAAAACTTCTCCTGAAGAGATGCAATCAGGGGGATTACAGACTCCGGATTGATTTGCAGCTTCTACTTAAGGTTAGTGAAAGGTTGCAAATCCTGCACTTCCAACTGTCTGTTGAAATGATATCTTTCAGTGGTTGCCCTTCCACTGCCCACAGGAGAACAGGGCAGCACAAAGGCCACAGGAGGACAGTGCCCGGCATGAGGATCTGGGCCACAGCCAAGAAGGCGCTCAGTTCAAGGGTGGCAGCAGGCTGGGGTTCTGCGTGGCATCTGGAGGGAGGGATGGGGCTTCTCTAGTGTCAGAGGGCTAGAGAAGCTGGGTCACAGGACAGAGACAAGGCCGTTCCCAGGAGACTGTGGTGTCAGATGGGGGCAGTCAGTCACAGCACAGCAGTCCACACCTCAAGGGCTAGAATGGGCTTTTGAAAGAAGTGAGGTGCTCAAACCAACTTCAGTTTGGGAATACTTTAGCAAGAGTAGCTTTGTGTGAGATTTAGAGTATGGAAAGAAGGGCCTCCCAAATGACTACTGGGTTTATCCCTCCTCTCCTAGTTACCAAACCTCTTTACATTTATTTTCATTTCCTCTTAGTGTTAACTTCTTGGGAATGAATCTTCTAAGTTTGTTATCTGCTGTGTGACTGCATACATTTTTATTTGTTTCAAATTCTTTTTTTCTTCAAGTTTCCAAGGGACCTCTTTATCCTAACATTTGGGAGAAGGGTGTCTCACAGGGACAAGGACCAGCCCTGCAGATGCAGCCACAGGTGGAGGTGAGCCAGGCAGCCTGCTTGTGTTTATTGCCCTCGTTTCCTAATCTGGAAAGGAAGTGAACAACAGCCTGCAGGCTGGTTTCAGGATGCAATGAAGTGCTGGCTATGAACGTGATTTGTAGACGCTGAGCACCATGCAACCATGCACCACGCTGCTTCTGTTGAAACAAACTGTGCCCTCAACAGCCCTGAGATTCATCCTGTAAAGACAGCTCTTCTCCCTGTGAACCGCCTCAGTGGGCAGGTGAATTAGAAGGAAGGATTTGGGTGCAAAGTTAGAAAGAGTGTTGTTTTACATAGAATATTTCTTTAATTGGAGCTCTCCTCTGTTAGGAAAATCTGCCTTATGTATGCCTACAGGTATTGTCCATCTACCACTTTTCTGTCTATTTAAATACTCTAAAATACTTTTAGAATTTTTCTTCATTAGTATGTCTCTTTAATAATCAGAACTGTTTAGAGACTTGCTGTTTGCTCCCCCTCTCAACTCATTTACAGAAATGTTAAATTAAACCAGTAGGCCTGGAACCGATCCCTGACACACAGTGTTTTTATACTTCTCCTGCCTAAAATAGTCTCCCTGTACTCCCTTTCCCCCAATCATGATTCACTTAAAATATATTCTTGGTTAACCATTTTTAATGTATCTATAACTAGCATACACATCTGACGTCAAAAATGGCAATGCATTAATTTGTTCACCCATTCATAAGCCATATCCTCTTCCCTCCGAGTGGGTTTTCTTTTTTTTTTAAATGTATACAGTAAACCTCTATTTAATTATAGTCCTCCTGCCTCATCAGAAGAGAAATGGGTCTCAATATTTCTAGCACTGAGGCCATCTATAATGACACTAGGTACACACTATAACAAAAATTGCTCTATTCTTTCTTTGAGTATTTTACTCCCCAATTCTCCAAATTATCTACATTTGTTTTGGTACATTAGCTTATCATTCTGCTTCATGATCACTATTTGTAGCAGTCTTAATTCTTACCTGGATTCAGAGGATATTTTAGAAGAGAGGATCTTTCTAGGTAGACAAAAGCTTTATCCAGGCTTTTGCTATCTGTTCTTCTTTCTGTTCAACTTTTGTGACATTATTTTAAAGAGATTCCATTGTTTCTCAAGATGTCTCCCTTGCTTTGATAGATTTAAGGAATATCTTCCCAGTCCTGCTGGAAACCTCTATAAGAGGCATCACATATTTTGTTTTTTTGGTTTATCTCATTTTGAAGTTTCTCAAAACCTGCCATATTTTGTGAATTTACATGATTTCTTTTCCTGGCTCTTTTTCTGCTTTATGAAAACATCTCCCTTCTTGTTCTCCCAACACTTGCATTTCTGACTCTGTCAACTAACCACTGAGGATTATTATAACCTCTCGGATGTTTTCTTGCATTGCTAAGTTGCTTTGAAAATATTCCCTTGGTTTCTTTCTTGTTTGTTATTGAGTTTTAAAATTCTAACTTTCATTTTTGTCCTAGGACACTTTCTAGTATTAAATGGACATGTAGTCGATTTTCATTTGCCCACAAGTCTGTGGAATTCAATTGCATGGTGGTCACTGTTAATAAATTTGTATCACCTCACAGACCAAGTTCCATTCACGGTCAGAGCCCAGTCTGGTATATTTCCCTGCTGCACAGCTTCCTTCTCTACCTTTTCTGGGAAGCAGTAATTTATCTAAAAATCTCCCTTCTAACCCTTGTCCCAGTGAGGCATTTTGCCAATCTATGATGGAGTAATTAAAATCTCCCATTATTACTACCTAGCCTAATTTCGCAGCTTCCACAATCTCAATTAACATTTCTATCTTGGTTTCGTGGTCAGGTGGACTGTAACACATCCCTATTATGACTTTTTAATTATGTGAGAATGGAATTTCTACCCACAGAGATTCTACAGAAGTCCCTTTTTCTGATAAGATTTTTATCCTACTGCTTTGTAGAACTATCCTTCACACAGCACTATTACAAAAATGTATTTATTTATATCTGTCCTCCTTGCAAGATGTATTTGAAGCAGCTCACAAAAATACACGAAAAGATTAAAAAAAAAACACTAGTCAGTGAGAAAATAGGGGCAAGGTAAAATAAGAGTAGAAAATAAGAGGTAGCCACATGAGCTAATGCAGCATACATGTTGGGTAGTTGTTAGAGAATGCCTCAGAGTGTTCTCATGGCCAGCGCGAAGAAGGAAATGGGATAAATTGCATGGTTTAGTATTTTTAAGGTAGAAATAAACCAGTTGCTTAGGAAAGTCATAAAAATTACTTCTTCAGAGATTAAAACTTTGTCCTCTTGGTCCTGACAAGATCCTCATTAACATTCTTATAGTAATGTGTTTTACCGTTTAGCTTCCTAGTGTGTTTCCCGATGTAGGATGACTACAGAAATGGCAAGGAAGAGTTTGGTAAGAATAGTACTGCTCATGACTCCAGTGAGTTTCTAGTAAATATTAAGCACTTATGGGCTCACGAGTATCCTCCCTGACAAATGACTGGCCTGCAGATATTCTGTGTGACCAGTTAAATGAAGCCCCCTGCTTTTGCAGTCTACTGAACAAGAGTTGATGTTCTGTCATGACCGTGGAGGAACACTGATGGAACCTCAACTAAAAAGAAAACCAATACTCCTCCGCATGGAATGCCTACAAATGAAGACAAGGCTTTGCACAGAAAGCAACTTGGGTCAGACCCAATATTTGGGTGGGCAGGTGACCACAAACACACCAGTTTGGCTTGTGAATGTCTCTAAGGGCACGTTGAAAAATGCAGGTCTCAGACAGCAAAAGCACCTCTAACTTTAAGCAACATACTTCCAGGTCAACTAACCAAGATAAGCTGGTGGCAAAATATTTGCTCTATCAGTTTACAAAGTCATTTACAAAAAATATTTAATTACTAGGCTTGGAACCAATCTCTGATACAGGCTTTTTGCGTAGGCATTTTAGTGACAGACCAGTTACAAGATGAAAAATATTCATCAAAATCAATGGCTTTAATATTGGAACAATTGATCTTGTCATTCTACCTGGTAGTGGTTAGAAAGCAAGGGTAAGTCGACAGAGGACTTTCCTGTTTGTGGTGATAAAATAATACTTTCTGCACATAGAATTTTGCCAATTTTTTACTTTTTCACATTGTTTTCAAGGTTCATCTGTGTTGTATCATGTATCGAAATTATGGAAGGATAATATTCTGTTGTATAGTTATATTTTATTTATCAATTAATCAATTGATGGGTATTTTGTTTCTTGTTTTTAATATTATGAGTAATGCTGGTATGAACATTTATGTACAAGTTTTTGTGTGGACATGTGTTTTCATTCTCTTGGATATATACTGAGGAGTGGAATTGCAGGGTCATATGGTAACTGTGCTTAACTTTCTGATGAACTGCCAAACTGTTTTCCAAAGCAGCTATATTATTTTACATTCCCACCAGCAACATATAAAGATTCAAGCTACTCCACATTCTTGCCAACAACTGTTAGTATCCATATTTTTTGTATAGCCATCCTCGTATCTCCCTGTGATCTCGATTTCCATTTATTTAATAATTAATGATGTTGAACATTTTTTCATGTGTTTATTGACCATTAGCATATCCTCCTTGAAGAAATTCTATTTGACTCCTTTGTCCATTTAAGAAATTGGGTTATTTGTTTCTTTATGGGTGAGTTGTAAGATTTCTTTGTATATTCTGGATAGCAGTCCCTTATTTGGTAAATGGCTTGAAAAAATTTGCTCCCATTCTGTGAGGTGTCTTTTACTTTCTAATGATGTTCTTTGAAGCACAGTTTTAATTTTGATGAAGTCCAATTTATCTTTTTTTTTTCTTTTGGTTGCTTTTGCTTTTGGTATATCCAAAAAACTATAGCCTAGCCCAAAGTCATGATGCTTTATTTCTCTTTTCTTCTAAGAGTTTTATAGTTTTAGTTCTAAAATTTAGGCCTCTGATCCATTTTGGATTAAAATTTGTATATGATGTGAGGTAGGGGACCAACTTTATTCTCATGCATCAGATATCCAGCTGTCCTGGCACCATTTCTTGACAGACTGTTTTTTCCCATTGAATCATCTTAACAAACTTGTTAAAAATCAGTTGACCATAAATGTAAGTGTTTATTTCTGGACTCTCAGTTGAATTCCATTGATCTATTTCCTTATGCCAGTAATACCACATTGTCTTGATTACTGTAGCTTCATAGTAAGTTGTCAGTTTTTTGTTTTGTTTTCCTTTTTTTGCACCTCAAGGTTTATGTTATTTTATTTGCTTTCTTTTTTATTTGCTCCATAATTTTTACAAATATTAAGACTTTTTTTAAAGAGCAGTTTTAGGTTCAAAGCAAAATTGAAGGGAAGGTACAGAGATTTCCCATATACGCCCTGCCCCCACATATGCATAGCCTCCTCCATTATCAACATTTCCCATTAGAGTACATTTGTTACAATTGATGATCTTACATTGACACATCGTAATCATTCAAAGTTGATAGTTTACACTACAGTTCACTTTTGGTGCTGTATATTCTATGGATTTGGATAAATGTATAATGACATGCCTCCAGCATTAGGGTATCATATCGAGTATTTTCACTGCTCTAAAAGCTGTCGGTGCTCTGACTCTTCATCCCTCTCCAACCTCCAACCCCTGGCAACCACTGATCTTTTCACTGTCACTATAGTTTTTCCTTTTCCAGAATGTCATGTGGTTGGTATCATATATAGCTTTTTCAGGTTAGCTCCTTTCACTCAGTATACATATATGGCTCCTCCATATCTTTTCATGGCTTGAAGGCTCATTTCTTTTTAGTCCTGAATAATATTCCATTGTTTATATACCACAGTTTATTTATTCACTTACCTACTGAAGGGCATTTTGTTTGCTTCCTAAGTTTGACAGTTATGAATAAAGCTACTATAAACTTTCAAGTGCAGATTTTTGTGTGGAAATAACTTTTAACTCCTTTGGATGAATACCGAGGAGTGCAATTGCTGAATCATATGGTATGAATATGTTTACTTTTGAAAGAAACTGCTGAATGTCCTTCTGAGATTCCCATTGTGTATATGATGGCATGCTTGATGGTACCCCAGAGGTCTCTGAGACTCTGTTTATTTTATTTTTTCCTTTTGTTGTTGTTTTCTCCCAGACTGGATATTCTTAATTGACCTGTCTTCAAGTTTGCTAATTTTTCCTTCTGTTTTCTCAAATTTGCTGTTGAGCCCCTCTAATAAATTTTTTAATTTTAGTTATTGTACTTTTCAACTCCAGAATTTCTATTTGGCTCTTTTTTTTACAGATAAATTCTATTTTCTTATTGATATTCTCTATTTGGTGAAACATCATTCTTATACTTTCTTTAATTCTTTAGACATAGCTTCCTTTAGGTCTTTGAACATATTCATGCTAGTTGATTTAAAAATCTTTGTCTGGAAAAGCCAACTTCTGGTCTTTCTTAGAGACAGTTTTCCCACTCCCATCCCAACCCCCAGTGTATTGGCCATAGTTTCAAGTTTCTTTGCATGTCTTATGCATCTTTTATGGAAAACTGGACATTTTAAATAATATAACGTGTCAACTCTGAAAATCAGACTCTGCTCCTACCCAGGTTGTTACTATTTACTATTGTTGTTGTTGTTTGTTTAGTGATTTGTTACTATTTACTATTGTTGTTGTTGTTTGTTTAGTGATTTGCCTGTGTTGTTGCTAATTCTGAAAGTCTGTGTTCTTTCCTGTTTTTGGCCACCAGTTTGCTTACTTGTCAGGTAATGATTAGACAGAGATTTCCTTAAATACCTTGAATCAATAAGTCTCTTAGCCATTGCTAAGGGGTCCTGTGTATGTGTTGGGCAGTTTTTCAATACTTCAGTGGAGTTAGAATTTGTGCAGACCCTCAAGTAAGCCAAAGGTGAGAATTTAGGGCTTCAGGTTTTTCCTGAGCTTGTACTTAGTACTATGCATGCAGACAGGCCTGCTTGTGCATGTCACAATCACATGCAGCTGTGATGTTAAGCAATGGCAGCTGTTTCATTTTGACAAATGCCCTGTGGGTAGGGCTGTTCATACAGTGTGAGTCCTGGTTCAAGAGGAATCAGGACAGACTCTGAGAAACAAGTTTTCAACAAGCTGCTAGACAGGTCTAACAGTGACAGTTCTCTGGGGAAGAGATTTTTGGAGATCTCCAAACCAATCTGTGTATTTATCCAGGGGCTGCTAGGCTGCTGGTTCTCATGGCTACTGTATTTATGAGGCTGTTAGCTTTCAGAGCTACCACAGAGCTGGAGAGAGAGGCATGGGCATAGTTAAAACACTATAAGGTTTGCTGTTCTTACAGAGATTCGGTCATTCAGTCTTGAATTAACACTCCTCAGATTGTTACAATCCTTTAGGTAAATTTCTGAAAATGTTGATAGTTTTTTTGTATTCTCATTGCTTTTATGGAGCAGAGTTTTGGAGATCCCTACTCCAGCATTCTTGAGGTCAGGCCCCATATTATTTCTTTTTGCTGTAGTCAATCAACATTACAATTAGCCAAGCACATTGTTGACTGGAATAATTTCAGGAGTAATCCCCTATTTTTTTCTTTTTCTTGGCGCAAATACAATTTTTAAAGCTACCTCTCTTTCTCTCAGGCTTACAAAGAAGTCAGGGAACTGTCAAAGGAGCTATTGATGCCTTCAAGGCCATAGATATATTTGCAGAAACATGTGCTTACATGGTGATAGAAAACAGTAAGATTTGAACACACGAGGAAGGTAGTCACTCTGGTTAAAAAGGGAAAATATAAGAAAATAAAAGGTTTATAAGCCCTTCATGATTTTGGATACTTTTCTCAAGTGGTTGCTGAATTATCAAAAGACATGAATTTTAAGACAAATTATTGAATTTCTAAACATTTGGAATGAAATCAGTGAAAGAGTAACTTTAGGACTCTACTCTCAAAAAAAACTTGCAAACTAAAAGTATTTAAAAACTATGTTTATATAAAAACGCACTCGACACAGGGAAAAGGCAACCCATGGAATGGGAGAAAGTATTTGGAAATCACATATGTAATAAGGGGTTAATATACAGAATACATAAAAAAGTCCTATAACTCAGCAACTAAAAAACAAACAACCTGATTAAAATAATGACAATGGACTTGAATAGACATTTGTCCAAAGAAGATATACAAATTGCCAATAAACACATAAAAAGGTGCTCAACATTACTAATCATTAGGGAAATGCAAATCAAAACCACAATAAGACACCACTTCACATCCATTAGGATGGCTACTGTTATAAACTGAATCATGTCCTCCTCCCCAAATTCATATGTTGAAGCCCTAACCACCCCCCCAGTACCTTAGAATGTGATTGTATTTGGAGACAGGATCTTAATAAGGTAATTAAACAAGTTCATAAAGGTGGGGCCCTAATCCAATAGGACCAATTCCTCCTTATGAGAAGAGGAAGAAACACCAGAGATATGCATGTACAGAGAAAAAGTCATGTGAGAACATAGTGAGTAGGTGGCCATTTGCAAGCCAAGGAGAGAGGCCTCAAGAGAAATGAAATCAGCTGAGACCTTGATCTTGGACTTCCAGTCTCCAGAACTGTGAAAAAATAAATTTCTGTTGGTAAAGCCACCCAGTCTGTGGTACTGTATTATAGTAACCCTAGCAAACTAACATAGCTACTATCAAAAACAAAGACAAAAACCAAAAAAAACCCACCAAAAATAACAAGTGTTGGTGAAGATGTGAAGAAATTGGAACCCTTATACACTGTTGATGGGAATGAAAAATGGTGCAGCCACTGTGGAAAACAGTATGGTGTTTTCTTCAAAAAAAAAAAAAAAAAGAATTTCCAAATGATCCAACAATTCCACTTTTGGACATATTCCCAAAAGAACTGAAAATTGAAAGCAGGGTCTCAAAGAGATACTTGTACACCTGTTCGTAGCAGCATTATTCACAATAGCCAAAAAAGATGGAAGCAACCCAAGTGTCCATCAAAGGATTAATGGGTAAACAAAATGTGGTATATACATACAATGATATATGATTCATATTTGAAAAGAGAGTACATTTTGACCCATGCTAAAACATGGATGAACCTTGAGGACATTATGCTAAGTGAAAGAAGCCAGTCACAAAATACAAATACTGTATGATTCTCCTTATATGAGGTCCCTAGAGCAGTCAAACTAATAGAGACGAAAAGTAGAGTGGTGGTTGCCAGGGGCTGGCAGGAAGGTGATGGGGAGTTGTTGTTTAATGGGTATAGAGTTTCAGTTTTGCAATATGGAAAGAGTTCTGGAGATAAGTTACACAAGACTGTGAGTATGCTTAATTAACACTATACATTTTAAAATGAACTGTACATTTAAAAATGGTTAAGATGTTCAATTTTATGTTACATGCATTTTACCACTGTGTGTGTGTACAATTTAAAAGTGTATAAATACACCTGCCAAAACTCTATTGGGGAATACTTCTACTGTATAGTCAGGGACCAATGGCTAGGGTGAGTGGGAAGGCTTACACAAGGATGACTTTGAAAGGGTGTACCACCTTGACCTGTTGATTAAAGAGGGAGCCTCTTCATGTGGGTATAAGAATGGTGCAGTGCAAGGACTTAAGGGAGGAACTTCTGCATTGTGGTTGCATGGGTTCATATGCACTGAGTAGCGGTGCTTTTTAGCAGCAGGGAGATGAGATAAGATAAAAACAGACAGTGTACTGAGGAGAGTGTTGGGTTTGGTTTTCCCAGGGATTTTCTCCGCTGGTTCCATGAGTCAGGGCAGTAAAAGGCCTGATTCTTGACAAGGTGGGCGGTACTTTAAAAATTGATCATTTGTGTTGTCAGTTTACTTTTGTCACTTGGGAAAAATATGTAAGAAGGTGAGTCAATGTGAGCCCCCATCTAGGCAGAAAGGCCAAGGTTCTTTCATAGGGAGACTAGTCCTTTCAGCAAGTCTAATTACATGAGTTTATTGATCACACACATTCTGCTATCCACATCTACTCATTTGCACGCTTCAAATGAAGAGAGTAGCCAGGGAACTCTGTCCAGGGCAATGAGAAAACCACTGCCATGACCCTCAGATAGCATCTCACACTTGTCATTGGGAGTCTTCTGCCATCGGTCCAAGGGAACAATCTGACAGAGCACACAGGATGAAATTTTGCTAGCTTCTGTCTTTAGATAAGGACGCTATCACTGGCTGAGCATATTTTATGTATAACCTACCAGCTGCAAAGACCACTCAAGCATCATGTTTAAATATATTTGATAGTATCTGGAATTCCTGTTAACTCTTGCCAGTGTGTGTGGGCTTTAAAAACCATGTAATAATATTCAATAGCTGCTCAGATTAAAAACAAAAACATATATGAACAATGACTGTGGCGTTGAGGTAGAGAGGAACCTGTATGTTGAGCAAGAGAATGGGGGTAGGCATGGATGGTGTTTGTGCACAAAGACTATTAAGGGAGCATATTATAAGTCATCTCTTTTCTCTGTCTCCTGATTCCAAGTGGGACCAAATATGGGGATGCCTCAGTATTACAAAGCTTTTCTTTCCTTTGTAGCTCAACTAAGCTCTCACTGTTGGTTGATTTCAAGACTAATTCTCATAGTTTAGACTACTTTGAATTAGGCCAGGATCATTGTTTAGAAAAATTAGAATGTAAATTCAGGCTTATCTGTAACACTATTATTATTATACTCAAGAATTTGTACAAATTAATGGTAAATTTTACACCTCACATATGTCAACCTAAAGCCTTGGAAATGTTAGGATCCTCCGAAGGCAATAGCATGGTATAACTTTGTCCTGAAATCACCTTGCGTACTTTGTCAATAATAATAACAGCAAAATAATGATTCTTCACCATTGGTGTGGTGTTTTTTCCCTTTTGTACCCAAACACTTCCTTGTGTATTTACTAGAAACAAGAAAATTCTTTAATATAACTACAGCAGTTATTAAAATCAAGAAATCTAACACTGATACAACATTATTATATAATTCATAGCTTATATTCAAATTTAGTCACTTGTCCTCAAATGTCCTTGTTTTCTAAAAATGTCCTATGATTCTTCTTTCTGGTTCAGGTATTTGACATGTCTCTTTAGATTCCTTTTATATGGAACAGTTCCTTTATTTTCTTAATAAATTTTTGAAAAGTACAGTCAGTTAGTTTTGCAAAGTATCCTTCAATTTGGATGTCTAATATTTCCTCATGATCAGATTGAGGTTGTGCATTTTGGGCAAGAAAATTACAGACATGATGCTGGGTCCTTCTCAGTGCATCATATGCAATCAGGAAATACATGACTTCAGTTTGTCCCAATACTGGTAGTGTTAGCCTTGATCACACTGTTTGGGTTGTGTCTCCCAGGTTCTTCTACTTAAAATTGCCATTTCCCCTTTGTAAATAATATGTAATTTATGGGGAGATAGTCGGAAGTTATGTAAGTATCTCATCCTCATCAAAATTTCACCCATTACTTTTACCATCCATTAATGATTTTCTAACTCATCATTCATTATATGTAATCATTAGTTGGAACTCTACTGAGAAAGGAAGAATTTTCCCTTCTCCCTTTTTCTTTCTTTTATGTGTGGATTTATTTGTATCACTATGATTCTTGAATTCTTATTCTAGTCAGTGAGTTATAATCCAGTACCTTCAACATGGCTTATCTTTCCGGCATGTCCCGATGACTTTTTAACCATTACTCTTTGATTCAATAAAATATTCCAAGTTCATCTTGTATTTTCCATGTCTTAGTGTTGGAATTAACTATTTCTCTGAGAACATTTGTTTCATTATAGTGGAGAATGGTATTTAGAAAGCAAGATCTCTGTGCTAGTTGTGTTCATTGCTTCTGAAGTTTCAAAGCAAGGGCCAGGAAATACATGTACAGGCATGTATGCCCAGGAGTGGATATGCTGGATAATATGGTGTCTATTTTTAGTTTTTTAAGGAACCTCCATACTTTTCTCTGTAGTGGCTGTACCAATTTACTTTTCCCTCAACAATGTACTTTTCATTCCAGTTATTGTATTATTCAACTCTGTTTTGTTGTTCTTTATATTTTCTAACTCTTTGTTAAAACTTCTAACTTCTTGCTCTGTGCATCCATCCTTCTCCAATGTCTTTGATCATCTTTACAATAATTAATCTGCACTCCTTTTCAGGTAGATTGCTTATCTCTATGTCACTTAGTTCTTCTGTGATTTTATCTTGTTCCTTTGTCTGGAACATATTCTTCTGCTGCCTCATTTTGTCTAAATTGCTATTTGTATTTTTATGTATGTTGTAGGTTAGTTATGTTTCTCAACCTTGTAGAAGTGGCCCTCTGTAGGAGACATCCTATGTGTCCCAGCAGTGCACTCCCTTTACATCACCCAAGGGCCAGGAGCCAGCTTGTCCCAGGGTAAGGTCTGGCCTGTGTTTGCAAACTCTGCAGGCTGCAGGATCTTAGTTTTCTTGCTCCTGGTGTCTGCCCCCTGGTGGGTGAGGCTGGTCTAGAGGCTTGTGCAGGCTTCCTGGGGGGAGGGGCTGGTGCGTGTCCACTGGTGGGTAGAGCTATGTCTTGGTCCTCTGGTGGACAGGGACATGTTTAAGGGTGTGTCTAGAAGTGGCTGTGGGCTCAGGAAGTCCTTAGGCAACCTGGCTGCTGATGGGTGGGGCTGTGTCCCTGCCTAGTTAGTTGTTTGGCCTGAGGCATCCCAGCACTGGAGCTTTCAGGCTGATGGGTGGGGCCAGGTCTTGGTCCCAATGCATGAGCATGCTATATCTCTCCAGTTATTTAACTATTCTTTAATTTTGCTCAGAAATATGTTTTAGTTTTCAGAATACAGGTATCACAAATATTTTGTTAAATTTATTCTTAAATATTTCATATTTTAATGATATTATAATTATATTGGGTTTTTAATTTTTAAATTTTTCTTTGCCAGAATAAAACCCATAATTGATTATTAACATATATTGACTATATGCTTTGTGATAAATTCACTTATTAATTTTAGTAGCTTTTAAAAAAATAGATTCTTTTAGATGAAAACAGTATTGTTAATACATTAAGGAAGCTTTACTATCTTTCCAATCTGCAGGGCTTTTATTTCGTTTTCTTGTCTTATTGCACTGCTTAGGGCCACCTGTACAACAACAGTGAGAGCAAACCTTTTTGCCTTGTTGGGTAATCCTGGCCTTATAACATGTATTAGAAATGTTCCTTACTTTTTTATTTTCTGAATAAAAAAATGTTCTGTTTGTAGGAGTTAGTAATAATTTAGTAGTAGGAGTTAGTAGTAATTTTCTGTTTGTAGGAGTTAGTAATATTTCTTTCTTAAGTATATAGTTCACAATCCACCAGTAAAGCTATCTAACAGTGCAGTTTTCTGTGTGAAAATGTTTTAAATTATGAGTTCAACTCTGTAACAGTTACAGTGGTATTTTGATTTTCCATTTCTTCTTATATCAGTATGGAAATTTGTTGTTAACTTTATGGGCACACATTTGTTCATAATATTTTTATTTTTTTTTTACACAAATATCCATAGCAGTTTTATTCTTAATCACATAAAACTGGAATAACCCAAATGTCCATCAGCTGGTGGGTAGATTAACAAACAATGATTCATCCATACGATGGACCACTACTTGGCAGTAAAAAAGAACAAACTGCTAATACACCTCAGAAAACATTATGCTATGGTAAAGAAACCAGAGAAACAAATCAATACTTACTGTATGATTCTATTTATGTGAATTTCTAGAAAAGGCAAAACCATAGTTATAGGAAACAAACCAGTTGTTGCCAAGGGTTGGGAGTCAGGGAAACAAATTGACTACAAGTTGTCATGAGTAAATCTTGGGGCTGAAGGAAATGTCCTATATCTTGATTGCGCTGTTGGTTACCTAAGTGTGTGCATTCATCAAAACTCATTGAGCTGCATTCTTAAAATGAGTGAATTTTCTTGTATGTAAACCATACTTCAAGAAAACTATTTTTTTTTTAATTGAACAGGTTGTTTTTAAAACACAAGACTTTTCAGAGCCTTTAATATGCTGATGTGCATTTTAAATCTTCAAGAAGGAGTGGTAATGTCCAAGGTTTCTCAAATTCACTTGACAAAAGATTTATCAAATGTTTTAGAAAACACCAGTTAAAATTTTGAGGAAACAGGTAGAAAAAATTGCATCAGAGGATCATCAATCTGGATAAAGCATTGCCGTCTTCATTGTCTTATTTTAAAACTCAACTCCCCTTGAGAAAGGAAGCACATTCAGCATGACATCTTTATGGAGTTTGTTTAGTAGGTAATTTCCTCCAACCACAGTGGTCACCAGCTCTAACCAGCAGGTTATCCCAGGCTCACTGATCACCAGAAGGAATTCAGCACTGGCCCTGGAAAGTTCTGGCAGATGGTAGTAAAGAGAGAGAGTCTTCCACCTCATTTCATCTCAAGCCTTGTCCAAATTCTTCCTACCCATCATTGGGCCTGCGAGTAGCTCTCATTTTCTTGAGGATATGTCCATTTTAAGCCAAAAACTGGCTGGGAGTTGCTATCTTTCCTCAAATCCTTTACCTTTGACGTGGCCTATGGAGATGTGATCCATTGAAACCAGAAAGCCCCTTGAATAGGAGCTACATCCAAGAGTTTATCTTATCCCAGCTCTGGAGTTGCCAGTCAGGCCAGCTGGGCCAGGAGGAGGTCAGGGCTCTGCTTTTCGCTGAGCCCAGGATTGAAGGTGAGCTAAGCTCCTCCTTTATTATGATTTTAATAGCAGTAGAATGTATCATAGTATCCTATCTTCTTTTTCCGATATTGATCATTTGTGTTTTCTCTTTTTTCTTGATCTGTCTAGCTAAAGATAATTTTAATCAATCTTTTAAAAAGTCAGTTTTTGACTTAATTGATTTTTCTCTATTATTTACTATTGTATAATAAAGAATTAACTGGCCTTTGTCCCTGGTTCCTGAGAGAGAGTCTCTAAATCCTTGGAATTTCTCAAGTAGTAGGATTATCTTTGTTATGCATAAGTCCCTTGATCATACCTGTTTTATGCTAATAAGATGACTCATGGTGGATCCCTAGATAGTTTCAGGATGGGGTCTGGCCATGCCACAAAGACTATCCATGTGAAAAGTTCAGGGTTTTGAGCCAGTCTAACCTCCAAAGAGGGAAGGGGAGGATGGAGATTGAGTTAAATTATGTGGCCAATATTCAACCAAATATGCCTACATGATAAAATCCCAGAAAAACTCTGGACACTAAAGTTCTTTGGGGCTTCCTGGTTGGTGAACACAGTGATGAGCACAAGATGATAATGAGAGGGCATGGAAGTTCTGCATTAAGGACCCTCCCAGACCTTGCCCTATGTGTCTCTTCATTTGACTAGTCCTGATTTGTGATGAAGTTGTAATTATAAGCATAGCACTTTCCAGAGTTCTGTGAGTCATTCTAGTGAGTTTTCAAACCTGAAGGAGATCATGGGAGTTTCTTGGATCTATAGTCAGTTGGTAGAAAGTGTGGATGTGACTGAAATATGAAGTAAGGACAGCCTTTTGTGGACTGGGCTCTTAAACCTATGGATTCTGATGCTAACTCCAAGTGGTTAGTGTCAAAATTGTATTGCAGTACACCAATTAGTGTTGGAATATTTGTCATTTTATATTTAATTGATTTCTGCTCTAATCTTTATCATGTCTTACCTTCTCCTACCTTACATTGATCTTCTTTTTGTAGTTTCCTAAGATAGAAGCTGATATCATTGATTTCAAACCTTTCTTTCCATCCTAATATAAGCATTCAAAAGCATAATATTCCTTCTAAGCATCATGCACATTTTGATATTTCTTATTTCATTACAACTCAATTCTAAATAATTTCAAATTCTTCTTGTAATTTCTTCTTTGACACATGGATTGTTTAGAAGTTAGTTACTTATTTTCCAAATATTTGGGGAATGTTATTCCAAATATTATTTTATTAACAATATCTAATTTAGTTACAATTTTTGGTGTCAGAAAACCTATTATGTTTTATTTCAATCCTTTAAAATGTTTGAGACTTATTTTATGACATGCCTATCAAGGTGGATTTTTCCTTGGCACTTTACAAGATTATGTATTCTGATACTGTTCAATGGAGTGTTCTATAAATGTCAAGTATGTCATTTGGTTGATGATGTTGTTGAAGTCTTCTATATCCTTATGGATTTTCTATTTGTTCTAACAATTATTGAAAGAGGATTGTTGAAAACTTCGACTATAATAATGGATTTATCTATTTTCCTTTCAGTTCTGTCAGTGTTTACTTCCATTATTTTGAAGGTTTGTTATTAGGTGCATACACAGATAGAATTGTTATGGCCTCTTGATGCATTGATGTCACTATGAAATGATCCCTTTTATCCCTGGAAACGTTGCTTGTCTTGAACTTTGTCTGATATTAATATAGCCATCCAGTTTTCTTATATTCAGTGTTTGCCTAATATAGCTGACACCTCCCTTTAATGAGATTCCAATTACATATATGTTAAACTTCTTAATGTTGTTGCACAGGTCACTGAGGCTCTGCTCACTTTATTTTATTTTATTACTTTATTTTTTGTCTTTTTTCTCCTTGCTTCAATTTGGATAGTTTCTATGTCTATGTTCATTGATCTTTTCTTCTGTATTCTGATATTGTTCTGTGCTCTGATATTGTTATCTATTAGACAATAGATGTTGTCTAATCATCTATTCATTGCATGTATTTCATTTTATATTTCAGATACTGCATTTTTCAGCTCCAAAAGTTTCTTTTGGTCCTTTTTAACACCTTCCATTTTTCTTCTCCCTGTGTTCCTTTTTTCCTCTTTAAATCCTTGATAATATTTATAATATTTATTTTTACAATAACTGTAACAAAGTCTTTTCCTCTATTATATCAAGGTCTGTTTATTGATTGTTTTCTCCTTCTTTTGTATGGTGTTTCCCTGCTTCTTCACACATCTAGTAATTATCTATTAGATGCTTAACATTAAGAGTATTATTGTGTTGAAGTCTGGGCTTTGTTGTCTTTCTTTAAAGAAGGTGATTTTTATTTTAGCAGGCAGTTGATTTACTTGTGATACAGCTTGGTCTTTTTGAGATTTATTTAAGCATTTGGGGGTATAGACCTTCACTTCAGGACTAGTTTAGCCCAACTAAGCAGATGTGATCTTTCTGAAGTCTGATGCCCTGGGCATTCAACAGAGTCTCTTCACTTTGGCTGGTCAGAACTTGAACAATTCCCAGCCTTATGTGTGCTCTAGGAATTGTTCAGCTTTCAGCTCCTGGTAGTGTTTTTCTCAGCCTCATAGAATTTCATCTTATGTATTATAGCTTAGTATTAAAAACATTCAAGGGGACCCACTATGGGGACATCTGGAGTTCTTTCTTTTTGTATTTCTATCCTCTCCAATACTCTGCCTCACACATTCCTACTGCCTTAGGTTTTCCCAAGTTCAATCTTTGTCTCCTCAACTCAGTGATCACTATGCTCTGCTATGTTCCCCATTCCTGCACCACAATCTAGAAAGTGCCTACAGGGTGTCCCTTGTGTCTTTCTTTCAGGGATCAGAGTCCTGTACTACCTGTTGTACAAAGTTGGAAACAATTTTTATATGTTTTGTCCAGTTTTTCATTACAAGAGGGCATCTCCTGTACTGATTAATCTATCATGATCAGAAGCAGAAGAGTATATGAGGTTTTTTTATTATAAAATTAATTTCTTTAATATAATTAAAGGTCTATTCAGATTTTTGATTTATTTTTATGACAGTTTTGAGAACAGTAGCTTCCTATGTGGTGTTTTTACATCTGATTTTTTCCTAATTCAGTTTCTCCTTTATATCAGTTCCAGATAATTCTTCTGAAATCTTGGTTTTCACTTGTTGTTGCCAAAATCTTCAATGTCTTCCCTTTGCTCACAGTATAATCTTCTATTTCCTGAACAGCTACAATTCAATACTTTCTATAATCTGGTTCCAAACATTGGCTTAATTACTACCCTTCTTATATGTTTTTAAAAAATGTTTAAGTAAAAATAAACCTGTCAGAATCATATCAATAAATACTTCCTTCTCTGTGCTTCAATAGCCTTTTAAACACACATAAATACGCTATATATCATGTACCTCTTCTACCAAGATCAATCTTCCTTATTCTTTACAGAAACCTAGTGCCTTGCACAATACCTGGACATGGTAAGTATTCCATGATTTTTTTTATTCTCTCTTTGAGAGAGGGGATCCTGGACCCTTGAAAACATTAAAATGTTTATAAGGATGAAGGGGTATTGGAAAAGTTAGAATGGAGGAAATAGAAGCAACCAACAGCTGACGATATACCATTGTCTCTTCACAATTTTTCCAAAGGTCAATATTCATGTTTTGGGCTGTGCCTCTCTAGTAGTTCATTGTTTAATGCCATCAGACTGTGAGTTGGGTAGTTGAAGAGGGTGAATAATCCAGTAATTTTATGATCACTTACAGTCTGGTTAGTAATCAAAACACACACAAATAAACATGAATGTGCCATTTATTTTGCTCAACCCCCTTTCCTCTGTGTCTTTCTTCCTCTGCTTATATGCTGCTTTTAATTTTGGTAGAGTGCTGAGTTAAATATCATCTACCTGACAAACCAAGACCATTTATCTCAGACATTGAAAGAATAATGAGAAAGTTATTTAACCTTTCATGAGAAGGTTTTGCATAGAAAAAAGAGGCATCTTACTTAATATGGTAAATTTTTCACTAAATTTAATAAATTGGTTTGTAGTCTCAATAATTTAGGAAACTTTAGTGACATCATCCAAATCATTATAAAAAAAAAAAGAGGCATTTTAGTGTTTTGTTGACTAAGTGCCATGAGCTGTATGATTTAAAACTCATACATCAAGTTCAATAACATGCAAGTGAGTGTTAATCAATTTTGTGTAAATTTACTTGGATGGTGAGCACATATCACGTCTTGGAGACTCTGGGATGAGGAGTGGCCCTAGTCACAGGATGAGAGAAAACCGAAGTTCTGCTGTTGACCCAAGTCAATCTTCATGAAGAGCTGTTTAAATTAAGCCATCTGCACAAATGATACACTCTTATCTGTCTCCTCTGTTGTCCCAAAGAGGATTAGGAGAGAAGCAGGGCAGTGCTGTTTGAACTTAATCCTTTTCAAGTCATAGACTACTCAGCCAGGAGCCCAAGTCAACCTGGAACCAAGAGTTGAGGCTAAAATGGAAGGACGATAATGCATTTTATTTTTTACCTAATCATATGCCAACCAACTTAGGCACACACTTTCTTTTCCCACTAGATTGTCAATTCTGAGAGCTCAGGAAAGAAGTTTGGGCCATGCACGGAGAAGAGATGTCTAGTAAATGCTCATTAGACAACTTAGAGTTATCCAAAGTAACATTTCTGTTCAGTGGGTATAACTGAAGCTTTGTTCTCCCTATCTACTCATAGACATGGAGAAAGATTTTAAGGCTCATACTTGCTGACTTTTTTACACTAACACTCACACATAAGCATCCTCACATAACTTATTTGAAAATGATGAATTTAGACAAGCACCTTATTCTTTGGTGATTGGCTCTCTGGAGGTTGACTTAAGTAGATCATCACATTTTAAAGATAATCAATGAGTGCTTGAACGAGGATGTTGAGTTTCTTTTTGATTTATTTGGTAAAATAGTGTGCACTGTATTATGTACAGTGCTAGAACAACCATCTTTGCAGATATTTCATGGCGATACAAGCAGACAAAGAGCAGACAAGGAGTTAAAGTGATTTTTTTGGACCCTTAGAGTTAAAGGTGACATTTATTTATTTATTTTTAAAATTTATTTTATTGCTGTAAAGTTGATTTACAATGTGTTAATTTCTGCTGTACAGCAAGGTGATTCATACACACACACACACACACACACACACACATAAATTCTTTTTCATATCATTTTCCATTATGGTTTATGAATATAGTTCCCTGTGCTATACAGAAGGACCTTGTGGTTTATATATTCTGTATATAATGGTTTGCATCTGCTAATCCCAAACTCCCAATCCATTCGTCCCCTATCCCCCTACTTGGCAACCACAAGTCTGTTCTCTATGGCTGTGAGTCTATTTCTATTTCATAGATAAGTTCATTTGTGTCATATTTTAGATTTCACATATAAATGATATCATATGGCATTTGTCTTTCTCATTCTGACTTACTTCACTGAATATGATAATCTCTAGGTCCATCCATGTTACTGCAAATGGCATTCTTTCATTCTTTTTTATGGCTGAGTAGTATTCCATTGTATACATAGACAGATATATACACAATAAATATATACCACATCTTCTTTATCCATTCATCTGTTGATGGACATTTAGGTTGTTTCCTAAATATTGTCTTGACTATTGTTAATAGTGTTGCTATGAACATACGGTGCATGTATATTTTTGAATTATAGTTTTGTCCAGATATTTTCCCAGGAGTGGGATTGCTGGGTCATATCGTAGTTCTGCTTTTAGTTGTTTGAGGAAGCTCCATACTGTTTTCCATAGTGGCTGCATGAATTTACATTCCCACCAACAGTGTGGAAGGGTTCCCAAAGGTGACTTTTAATTTTCAGTTCTTAAATATTAAACTTGACATAACTCCTTGATAATAAAATCTATTTAATTGTTATCACAAATATGTATATTTGAACTTCGAAATACCATATCTCATAGAAGGACTGAGAGAGAGAGAGAATGTGTATAAATCACTGAGCAGGTCATCTAGTCTATACCCATCCATCAACAAAAAATGTATTGAGGGCCTCATGCATTCCAGGCACTGTTATAGTTCATTTTAATAAACAAAACAAGTTTCTGCCATAGGGGCTTTGGGGGAAGGGTGTGAAGGCAAGAGATATTAGAAAGAAAGTAACTATGTAGCATCTCATGTAATGATAAATACCAAGGAGAAATCAAAGCAGGGTAACGCAGATGCAGAGTGCCAGGTGGTTTCAGAGTAAGGTTCACTCTATGGGATGGTCAGGGTAGGCTTCATTGACAGTGTGACACCTGAGCAGAGACCTGAAGAAAGTGAAGGAGAGAGCCAAGTGGATATATGGAGGAAAAACATCTGGATAAAGGAAACAGCAAGTATAAAACCCTGAGCTGCCATCATGCCTGGTATAGTAGCAAGGCAGCTATGGCAGGGTGGATTAGAGGTGGGGGAGATGTGAGAGATGAGTCAGAGGGGCAGCAGGGGCCAGATTGTAGGCTTGTTGGCTTTTTAAAATTTTATTTATTTATTTTTGGCTGTGTTGGGTCTTCGTTTCTGCGCGTGGGCTTTTTCCAGCTGTGGAGACCGGGGGCCACTCTTCAGCGCGGTGCGCGGGCCTCTCACTGTCGCGGCCTCTCCTGTTGCGGAGCACAGGCTCCAGACGCGCAGGCTCAGTAGTTGTGGCTCACGGGCCTAGTTGCTCCGCGGCATGTGGAATCTTCCCAGACCAGGGCTCGAACCCGTGTTCCCTGCATTAGCAGGCAGACTCTCAACCACTGCACCACCAGGGAAGCCCAGGCTTGTTGGCTTTTACTTTGAATGAGATGGAGAGCCATTGGAGAGTTAGGGGCGAAGGAAGGACATGATGGAATTTACATAGGAAAAGGGTAGAGAATCAGCAATAAATGGGAGTTTTGTGGTGGAAGCATGTTGTCATTGTGATGTAATGGCTGGAGTTTTGGACTCATAGTTAGAACATCAAAATTGTAATCACACCCCTCCCCTGGGACCTCAGGGAATCTTCACATTTTGAGAATATCAGTTTCCTCCTCAATGAAAGAAAGATGATAATACCAGTCACTCTAAGCCTCTTTGAGAATTACCAGAGATGTATGATATGTAAGTTATTTTAAGTGAAAAGCAGCCTATGAAGTAGGGTATAAAAAATAATCTTGATTTTACAAAATAAAATTCCTAGTATGTTGTAGGAAAATAACCCATCTAATATGCTAAGGAAAAGAATGGAAAATGGGTTATCTCTGATTGATGATATTCATGAATTATTTCCACTTTTGTCTTTACACTTTTTTTGTGTTTTCCAGATTTTCTTGTCAAACATGTGTAATTTTTAATTATACTCCAATAAAGATGTTCAAAAAAAGGCAAGTGTGCAGTAATATAGTGATAATTTTGAGAATAGAAGAAGTTAGAGCTCAAATAAATGTTCAGCAGTAAAGAGTGTTTATATATGCATATTACATATATTAAATGTGGTACATAGAATTATTTGTGAGAATAATTAGAAAACCGGATGGAGATTTGGCTAATTCAATATATACCTCATCAGTGACCCTAAAAAAAAAAAATAAAGTAATGAATGCAGAACTGTTGGGAATTCGCAAGAAGTGTGCAAAGGTGAGTTGTTGTAATGGGATGAATAGCACAAATAATCCTTTCCTTCTCCAGTTTCTCTTGAGAGTCAGCTTCAGGCAGAAGACTGTAGACAGATGACCAAAGGAAGAGTTTGAACAAAGGGTCCAGGATTCCTGAAATGGAAGGAGTAGAGTTTCAGCTTTTAATTTTTTTTTAAAGAGAAAACAATAAGCTAAGTTGGGATCAACCTGGGATTTGCCAGAATTTGTGCTTAGAAAAGAAGTAGAAGGAAAAGGCGAGCATCTATCCATTCTTGCCCCTCCCCTTTACCCTCCACCTCCAAAATTACTTTTAAAATAAAATTAATACCTTTACCCTGCCCCATAAGGCTCTATATGACCTGATGCCTGTTGCCTACCCAGTCTCATTTTCCATCCTTTCTCCACTACTTTCATCTTGTTCTGGACATTCAAGTCTTCTGTTCTTTGGATAAAAGTTTATTCCTGACTCAAGGTTTCTGCTGCAGCTCTTCCCTCGGCCAGAACCACTGTTACCCTCATTTCTAGGTGGCCCACTCCTTGTCATTCTGATCTCAGACTAGACATCACTTCCTCATGACCTCACTCTCTCGAGTAGCCCACCCACTCCATCAGCACCCTATCTCATCACCCTGATTGTCTCTTTATACTGTCATCACCTAGAGTTTTTTGATATAGAACTTATTTTTTATAGTAGTTTTTGGTTCATTGCAAAATTGAGCAGGAAAAAAAGGGGGTTCCTGAATATCCCTCCACACATACAGCCTCTCCCACCATGAACAGCCCACATCAGAGTGGTACATTTGTTATAGTCAGTGAAGCAGTACTGACACATCATTATCAACCAAAGTCTACAGTTTACCTTACAGTTCATTCTTGGTGTTGTACATTCTATAGGTTTTGATAAATGTATAATGTCATGTATCCACCATTGTATTATCATACAGAATAGTTTCACTGCCCTAAAAATCCTGTGTGCTCCACCCATTCATCTCTACCTCCTCCAAAACTCCTGACAACCACTGATCTTGTCTCCCAAGTTCTGCCCTTTCCAGAATGTTGTAGGGTTGGACTTATACAGTATGTAGCCTTTTAATATTGGCTTCTTTCACTTAGCAATATGCACTTAATGTTCTTCAATGCCCTTTTGGAAGGCTTGATAGTTCATTTCTTTTTAGCACTGAATAATATTCCTTTGCCTGGATGTACCACAGTTTATTTATCCATTCACCTATTGAAGGACATTTTGGTTGCTTCCAAATTTTGGCCATTATAAATACAGCTGCTATAAACATTTGTGTGCACAGTTTTGTGTGGATATAAGTTTTCAGTTCATTTGGGTAAATACCAAAGGGCATGATTTTTAAGTCATATGGTAAGCATATCTTTAGTTTTGCAAGAAACCAACAAACTATCTTCCAAAGTGGCATACCATTTTGAATTCCCATCAGCAATGGATGAGAGTTCCTGTTGCTCCACATCCTCACCAACATTTGATGTTGTCAGTGTTTTGGAGTTTTCCTATTCTAAAAGGTGTGTAGAGGCATTTCATTGATGAATTTGCTTCCTTAATGAAGTATGATGTTGAATATCTTTTCATATGCTTATTTGCCATCTGTATTTGCCAAGGTATATCTCCTTTGGTGAGGTGTCTGTTCAAATATCTTGCCTATTTTTTCATCAGGTTGTTCATTTTATTATTGTTAAGTTGTAAGAGTTCTTTGTATATTTTGGATAATGGTCCTTTATCAAATATGTCTTTTGCAAAGATTGTCTTCCAGTCTGTGGCTTATCTTCTTATTCTCTTGACAGTGGCTTCCATCATCTAACAGTATTTTTGTCTAATTATTTATGTTTGTATTTTGTTTCCCCCAACTAGGATATAATCTCCACAACAACAGAGACTTTGTTTGCACCTTGCAAGTAGTGGGTAGTCAATAAATATGGTTGAGGGGAAACAGATGGTATTAGTTAAAGGGTACAAAATTTCAGTTGTACAATATGAATAAGTTCTAGACATCTACTGAACAACATAGAGCCAATAGTTAACAATACTGTATTAAACTTTTGAAAAATGTGCTAAGAGGGTGATCTTGTGTTAAGTGTTCTTAAAACACAAACAAAAATAATAATTATAAAGAGGGGAGATGGAAACTCTTAGAGGTAGTGGATATATTTATGGCATAGATGGTAGTGATGGTTTTATGGATGTATACTTATCTCAAAACTCATCAAGTTGCATACATTAAATAAGTACAGCTCTTTGTATGACAAGTATACCCCAATAAAGTGGTTTAAATAAATAAATTATGGTGGAATTGTTTAGAAGAATTGAGTTTTTTTCTTTTTTCCTTTTTTTAAGTCTAACTTACAAAGAGAGGCTTTTAATTTTGATTTACAGAGAGAATAATAACAATGAAAACAAATCTATGTACATATACATAGAAAGAAAGTTATGTAAACTATATTCCTGTAAAATTCCTGAGTGTTATACTCAGAAATTCATTTTTTTCAGGACAGTCACTGTGCATGTAATTATTCATAAATTATCATTTTTCAAATCATTTCAATTCATTAAAGTATAGTGAACTGTATATTAAAAGATACTAATTAAAATAAGTGAAAGAGGAAGACACAGAGTTGGAGAAGGTATGAGCACTACACATACTTGACAGAGGGCTTGTATGCAGAATGTAAAACAAACTCCTACAAATGAACAATAAAAGTTCAGACAACCCACTGTAAAAGTGGACAAAAACCCTGAACAGATACTTCACGAAAAAGATACTCGATTCATTAACCCTCAAAGAAATACAAATTAAAAACTACAATGAGATAGCTTTGTACTCACCCATCAGAATGGCTAAGATATGTGATTGATCAAACAAAGTGAGGGTGAGGATATAGTACAGCCATTTTAGAAAGCTGTTTAGTAATATCTATTAAAAATATTCACATACCCTATGTGAACTTTGATTTCTAGATATGAACCCAACAGAAACATCCATGTATCTTCACCCAGAGATTTATTAGAACATTCAGAGCAGCACTATTTATTACAGCCAAAAGCTACAAACAATCTGAATGCACATCAACATGGATGAGTGGTACAGTCACACAATGGAACATACACACGGATGATAGTACAATATGCAACAACGTGGATGAATCTCACAAGCATAATGTTAAGCAAAAGAAACCAGATACCAACAAAACAAAACAAAAACAAAGATCCACCATTTATAAAGATTCCATTTATATGTAATTCAAAACAGTCAAAACTAATTTGCAATGTTAGAAGTCAGGATGGTGGTTACCCTTGGGGAGGGTTGGTTAGTGACAGAAAGGGAGTTCAAGGGGGGCTTTTGGGGTACTGGTAATGCTCTCTTCCTTGACCTGGGTGCTAGTGACTCAGGCGTATTCATTTGCAAAACTCATCAAGCTCACATTTAGGCTTTTGGTACTTCTCTGCATGTATATTACATGTTGGTTAAAAATTTATTTACAAATATATTCAATTATGCTTCCACTAATTACCACCTTTCTTAGATGATTCAGAAGGCACCTTACAATGTTCTGAGATATTCTGTCATTGTTATGAACTAGGTTTTTATGCGTAATAGGGCTATCCTTAAATATGTGTGTGTGTGTGTGTGTGTGTTGGGGGGGAGTACATCACACTGTGTCTCTAACTATTTCCAATCCCCCCAATGTATCTTTTAAATTATTGTATTTTATATTTTTAGAGTAGGTAATATAATACAAATAATTAAAAATTCTAAAGGTACAGGAGGGTATTCTAAGAAGAGTCAGTCTCCTTCCTAATCCTGAACCCTAGACACCCAATTTGCTACCTCAGAGGCAACTACTAGTAAACTAATTTTTTGTGTGTCTTTGCAGTTTGGGGATGCCTATACAAGCATATATACATATATATATATATAGATCTGCCTTATTTTTTAAGTGGCTGCATAGTATTTCATTGTATGTGATATACCCTAATTTATTTAACTAGATCCCTATTCATGAATGTCTGGATTATTTCCCATCTTTTGCTATTTAAACAACATTGCATTGATTACCTAGTGTTTGCCATATTCTGTGGATGTATATTTGCAGGATATCTGGTAAATAAATCTCCAGAACTAGAATTGCTGGGTCAATTAATTTGTATTATTAATCAGTGTTATCAAATTGTCCTCCATATGAGTTGAATCAATTTTTACTCTCACAAGAAGCATAACTATACTCCCACTAGAGACTCATTAGCACAATGGGCTGTTAAACTTTTAAATCTCTACCAACCAGATAAGGAAATAATAGTAATTTGGATTTCCCTTGTCACGAGTGAGATTGTTCCTCTTTTCACACATTCAAGGGCCATTTGTACCACCCTCTCTGTGAACTGTTTATATCATTTGCACATTTTTTTCTAAATTTCACTGCTCTTCTCTTTCCTATTGAATTGTAGGAGTCCTTCATGTATTAACGAATTTCTTTTTTTCAGTAAGTTGACTTGAGATATTTTTCCAATTTATCATTTGTCTTTTGCTTTTGTTTTATCCTTATAGAGATTTTTGATTTGCATGTGGTTGGATTTATCAATGTTTTATTTTGTGGATAAAACTTTATGTTAAGTTTGAAAGGGTCTTCCACACCACAGTAAGTTTAGGTTATGGACTGATTCTCCCATATTTTCATTCTGTATTTTTATAGTTTCATTCTCATGCTTAAGATTTAATTCATCTGGAATTAATTTTGGTAAAAAGCATGAGGTAGAAACCCAACTAAATTTTCAATAGGGTTTCCCAATTGTTCTAATACCATTCATTGAATAATCCATTTTTCTCTCAATAGTTGGCAATACTGTGTTTACCAAATACTAAATTTCTATGTGTATTTGAGTCTCTTTCTATATGCACCAGTATGTTTTAATAATTGTAATTATAATACATCTGACTGGTTTATTGTGATGGTAACATTTCCTCAGATTTTTGGGAGGAGGTCAATTCTTATTTATTTATTCATATGAACTTTACAGGCAGTTTATGTACTCCCAGAAAAAAATTTTATTGATGTTTTGACCAATTACCTTCAAGATTAATTTTCAGAGAAGTGATTTTATAATTTTTGATTCTTTTTAACCAAAAATATGGTATACTTTTCTATTGAAGTCTTTTTTGTGTCCCTCAGTAGCTCTTAATGTTTTTCTTTGTTTTGAACTTGCACATTTTCCTTTTTTATTCCTATGTACTTTTTTCTTTTTTTAATTGTTATTATAAAGTAGGGTCCTTTTACCTCAAGATCTTCTAAGTGGTTGTAGTTTATACATATCATGACTTTTGTTTTCTGGATAGTAATTTTCTGCCCAGCTATTTCACTAAATTTTCTTATTATTTATAATAACTTTACTGCAGATTCTTTAATTTTTTAGGTAAAAAGAAATATATCTGTAAATAATGATTATTTTATGTAGAATTTTTATACTTAGAATATTTTATATTCAGAATTTTTTTCTCTTGGCCATCATCAAAGAGACAAAATATTTAAAAAATGCTATCATGGATGTGGAGGAAAGGGAACCCTTGTTAACTGTTGGTGGGATTGTAAATTGGTCACTATGGAGGAGCCTCAAAAAATTAAAAATAGAGTTATCATATGATCCAGCAACTTCACCTCTTGGAATATATCTAAAGGAAACAAAAACACTAACTCAAAAAGATACCTACACCCCTATGTTCACTGTAACATTATTTAAAATAGCCAAAATATGGAAACAACCTAAGTGTCTATTGATGGGTGAATGGATAAAGAATTTGTGGTATATATATATATATATATATATATAATATATATATGAGAATATATAAATATATAAAAATAATTATATAAATATTATAATATATATGATATATGTATATAATTCAGCCATAAAAACAAGGAAATCCTACATTTGTGGCAACATAGATGGATCTTAAAGGCATTATGAAAATGTCAGAAAGACAAATGCAGTATGATCTCACTTATATGTGGAATCTAAAAAAAACAAAAAAATCCAAAGAAAGCTGGAGTAGCAATTCTCATATCACACAAAATAGACTTTAAAATAAACACTATTACAAGAGACAAGGAAGGACACTACATAATGATCAAGGGATTGATCCAAGAAGAAGATATAACAATTGTAAATATTTATGCACCCAACATAGGAGCACCTCAACACATAAGACAAACACTAACAGCCATAAAAGGGGAAATTGACAGTAATACATTCATAGTAGGGGACTTTAACACCCCACTTTCACCAATGGACAGATTATCCAAAATGAAAATAAATAAGGAAACACAAGCTTTAAATGATACATTAAACAAGATGGACTTAATTGATATTTATATGAAATTCCATCAAAAAACAACAGAATACACATTTTTCTCAAGTGCTCATGGAACATTCTCCAGGATAGATCATATCTTGGGTCACAAATCAAGCCTTGGTAAATTTAAGAAAATTGAAATCATATCAAGTATCTTTTCTGACCACAATGCTATGAGACTAGGCATCAATTACAGGAAAAGATCTGTAAAAAATACAAACACATCGAGGCTAAACAATACACTACTTAATAACGAAGTGATCACTGAAGAAATCAAAGAGGAAATCAAAAAATACCTAGAAACAAATGACAAGGGAGACACGACGACCCAAAACCTATGGGATGCAGCAAAAGCAGTTCTAAGAGGGAAGTTTATAGCAATACAATCCTACCTTAAGAAACAGGAAGCATCTCAAATAAACAACCTAAACTTGCACCTAAAGCAATTAGAGAAAGAAGAACAAAAAAAGCCCAAAGTTAGAAGAAGGAAAGAAATCATAAAAATCAGATCAGAAATAAATGAAAAAGAAATGAAGGAAAGGATAGCAAAGATCAATAAAACTAAAAGCTGGTTCTTTGAGAAGATAAACAAAATTGATAAACCATTAGCCAGACTCATCAAGAAAAAAAGGGAGAAGACGCATATCAATAGAATTAGAAATGAAAAAGGAGAAGTAACATCTGACACTAAAGAAATACAAAGGATCATGAGAGATTACTACAAGCAACTCTATGCTAATAAAATGGAAAACCTGGAAGAAATGGACAAATTCTTAGAAATGCACAACCTGCTGAGACTGAATCAGGAAGAAATAGAAAATATGAACAGACCACTCACAAGCACTGAAATTGAAATGGTGATTAACAATCTTCCAACAAACAAAAGCCCAGGACAAGATGGCTTCACAGGTGAATTCTATCAAACATTTAGAGAAGAGCTAACACCTATCATTCTCAAACTCTTCAAAAATATAGCAGAGGAAGGAACACTCCCAAACTCATTCTAAAAGGCTACCATCACCCTGATACCAAAACCAGAGAAAGATGTCACAAAGAAAGAAAACTACAGGCCAATATCACTGATGAACATAGATGCAAAAATCCTCAACAAAATACTAGCAAACAGAATCCAACAGCACATTAAAAGGATCATACACCATGATCAAGTGGGGTTTATTCCAGGAATGCAAGGATTCTTCAATATATGCAAATCAATCAATGTGATACACCATATTAACAAACTGAAGAATAAAAACCATATGATCATCTCAATAGATGCAGAAAAAACTTTCAACAAAATTCAACACCCAATTATTGTAAAAACCCTGTAGAAAGTAGGCATAGAGGGAACTTTTCTCAACATAATAAAGGCCATATATGACAAACCCACAGCCAACATCATCCTCAATGGTGAAAAACTGGAAGCATTTCCACTAAGATCAGGAACAAGACAAGGTCACCCATTCTCACCACTATTATTCAACATAGCTGTGGAAGTTTTAGCCACAGCAATCAGAGAAGAAAAAGAAATAAAAGGAAACCAAATTGGAAAAGAAGAAGTAAAGCTGTCACTGTTTGCAGATGACATGATACTATACATAGAGAATCCTAAAGATGCTACCAGAAAACTACTAGAGCTAATTAATGAATTTGGTAAAGTAGCAGGATACAAAATTAATGCACAAAAATCTCCTGCATTCCTATACACTAATGATGAAAAATCTGAAAGTGAAATTAAGGAAACACTCCCATTTACCATTGCAACAAAAAGCATAAAATATCTAGGACTAAACCTACCTAAGGAGACAAAAGACCTGTATGCAGAAAATTATAAGACACTGATGAAAGAAATTAAAGATGATACAAATAGATGGAGAGATATACCATGTTCTTGGATTGGAAGAATCAACTTTGTGAAAATGACTCTACTACCCAAAACAATCTACAGATTCAATGCAATCCCTATCAAACTACCACTGGCATTTTTCACAGAACTAGAACAAAAAATTTCACAATTTGTATGGAAACAGAAAAGCCCCCGAATAGCCAAAGCAATCTTGAGAATGAAAAATGGAGCTGGAAGAATCAGGCTCCTTGACTTCAGACTATACTACAAAGCTACAGTAATCAAGACAGTATAGTACTGGCACAAAAACAGAAATATAGATCAATGGAACAGGATAGAAAGCCCAGAGATAAACCCATGCACATAAGGTCACCTTATCTTTGATAAAGGAGTCAAGAATATACAATGGAGAAAAGACAGCCTCTTCAATAACTCATGCTGGGAAAACTGGACAGGTACATGTAAAAGTATGAGATTAGAACACTCCCTAACACCATACACAAAAATAGGCTCAAAATGGATAAAAGACCTAAATGTAAGGCCAGAAACTATCAAACCCTTAGAGGAAAACATAGGCTCTATGTTCTATGACATGTATCACAGCAAGATCCTTTTTGACCCACCTCTTAGAGAAATGGAAATAAAAACAAAAATAAACGAATGGGACCTAAAGAAACTTCAAAGCTTTTGCACAGCAAAGGAAACCATAAACAAGACCAAAAGACAACCCTCAGAATGGGAGAAAATATTTGCAAATGAAGCAACTGACAAAGGATTAATCTCCAAAATTTACAAGCAGCTCATGCAGCTCAATAAAAAAAAACCAAACAACCCAATCCAAAAACGGGCAGAAGATCTAAATAGACACTTCTCCAAAGAAGATATACAGATTGCCAACAAGCACATGAAAGAATGCTCAACATCATTAATCATTAGAAAAATGCAAATCAAAACTACAATGAGATATCATCTCACACCAGTCAGAATGGCCATTATCAAAAAATCTAGAAACCATAAATGGTGGAGAGGGTGTGGAGAAAAGGGAACACTCTTGCACTTTTGGTGGGAATGTAAATTGATACAGCCACTATGGAGAACAGTATGGAGGTTCCTTAAAAAAACTACAAATAGAACTACCATATGACCCAGCAATCCCACTACTGGGCATATACCCTGAGAAAACCATAATTCAAAAAGAGTCATGTACCAATATGTTCATTGCAGCTCTATTTACAATAGCCAGGACATGGAAACAACCTAAGTGTCCATCAACAGATGAATGGATAAAGAATATGTGGCACATATATACAATGGAATATTACTCAGCCATAAAAAGAAATGAAATTGAGTTATTTGTAGTGAGGTGGATGGATCTAGAGTCTGTCATACAGAGTGAAGTAAGTCAGAAAGAGAAAAACAAATACCGTATGCTAACACATATATATGGAATCTAAGGGAAAAAAAATTCATGAAGAACCTAGGGGCAAGACAGGAATAAAGACACAGACCTACTAGAGAATGGACTTGAGGATATGGGGAGGGGGAAGGGTAAGCTGTGACAAAGTGAGAGAGTGGCATGGACATATATACACTACCAAACCTAAAATAGATAGGTAGTGGGAAGCAGCCGCATAGCACAGGGTGATCAGCTTGGTGCTTTGTGACCACCTAGAGGGGTGGGATAGGGAGGGTGGGAGGGAGGGAGACACAAGAGGGAAGAGATATGGGAACATATGTATATGTATAACTGATTCACTTTGTAATAAAGCAGAAACTAACACACCATTGTAAAGCAATTATACTCCAATAAAGTTGTTAAAAACAAACAAAAAAACCCCCAAACTCATCAAGAAAGACTTTAGACTTGTGGTTACCAGAGGTGGAGAGCAGGGGGGAAGGGGAAGGGGAGGAAGGTGGTCAAACTTCCAGTTATAAGATAAATAAGTGCTAGGGATGTAATGTACAACCTGATGACAATAACCAACACTACTGTATGATATACAGGAAAGTTGTTAATAGAATCTAAGAGTTCTTATCATAAGGAAAAAATTTTTCCTTTTCTTCTATTTTTTCTTTTTACTGTATATAAAAAAGTGTATGTTAGCTGAACCTATTGTGCTAATAATTTCACAATGTATGTAAATCAAACTATCCTGGTGTACGCCTTAAACGTATACAGTGATGTATGTCAGTGATCTCAATAAAACTGGGAACAATTATTTTTTCTCTTACCTTATTATACCAGCTAATACTTCCAGTACAATATTAAATAATAGTGGTGATAAAGAGCATCCTTTAATGAGTTATGCTTAAATGTTTCTTTATTAATAATAAGGTTTGCTTTTAGGCTGACTGTATATGTTAACACATAAATGCATATTTCTAATATGTTAATGAAGAATTCATCTGCTTCTATTACATCAAGTTTTTTTCAAAATCAAGAATATATAATGAATTTTATCAAATGGTTTCTCAGCAGCTATCAAGGCTCATACATTTTTATCTTTTTTATAGTGCATGGTTAAATTACTTTTTTTATACTAATTATTTAAAATATGTACAAAAACAGAGAGAATAGTTTAATTAAGCTCCACATACCCATCACCTAGCCTCAATAACGATCAACTCATGGACAATGTCACTTCATCTAGATCCTGCCTAATTCTCTTCCTCTCCACAAATTATTTTCAAACAAATCCAAGATATGATATCATTCCATCTGTAAAGATTTCCATATTAAATGATGGGCTTTCTTTTTTATAAATATAACCGCATGTCATGAATTCATACTGATACTTCTAATTCAAAGTCAGGACTACAGAGTTTTTACTTCATTTCATTGATCTTACATTCATGGGTCCTTTCTTTTACGTTGAAATCTCTGTTCTTAAAAACACCAATATAATAACTCATTTTCCTTTTACCACACTAAGCACAAAATAGTCTGAGGGTAACCGTGCTCCCCAAAATATGATTAGTTTAAAAAGTTTAAAATTTTGTGCAGTTCTTTTTATAATTCGGGAATGTCCCAAAGGAATGAACAGACACGTTGTGATGTTTTAAAGTCAGTTGGAATGATTTATTTCTCTTTTGATCAGTTTATATCGTAATATTGACCAGTCTTTGAATTTCTAAAATAACCCCATATGAAGAATCCTATATAGGGTTTTTGCATCAATATTTAGTGATTTGATCTATGGGATGTTTGGGGAGCTGTATTTGTTCATTTTGCTCTCAGTGTTACTATAGCTTCATTCAGATGAATTTGGAAATTGAACATTCTCCTTTTTCTATGCTTAGAAACAATTTAAATAACATCAGAAAAAAATGCAAAGGTAATTCAATGGATGAAAGATACTCTTTTCAACAAATGGTGTTGGAAAAAATTGAACATTAATAAGCAAAAAATGATTTTTTATCACATTGATCACACATTTATAACAATTAACATGTAATGAATAATAGAATTAAATGTAAAACCTAAAACTATAAAACTTCTAGAAGAAAACACAGCAGAAAATCTTAGTGAACTGGAGTTAGGCAAAGATTTCTTAGAGACAGCCATAAAAGCATGATCCATAAAAGATTTAAAATGTTAAATTGGACTTTATCAAAAATTTAGGGCTTCCCTGGTGGCGCACTGGTTGAGAGTCCGCCTGCCGATGCTGGGGACACGGGTTCGTGCCCCGGTCCGGGAGGATCCCACATGCCGTGGAGCGGCTGGGCCCGTGAGCCATGGCAGCTGAGCCTGCGCGTCCGGAGCCCATGCTCCGCAACGGGAGAGACCACGACAGTGAGAGGCCCGCGTACCAAAAAAAAAAAAAAAAAAATTTAAAATTCTGCTCTTCAAAAGACACTATTAGAATGAAAAGACAAGCCATAGACTGGGAAAAAAAAGCATTTGTATAACACATTTCTGATAAACAACTTGTATCCATAATATATAAAGAATTTCCAAACTAATAAGAAAACAAATAACCAAATAAAAAAATTGGGCAAATATACTAACCGTTGTTTCACCAAAGGAGAAATATAAATGGGAAATAAACACATGAAAAGATGCTCAACAATGTTAGTTATTAGGGAAATGCAAAACAAAACACAATTAGAACCATTATTAGATTGCCTAAAATTAAAACAACAACAACTCTGACAATATCGAGGGCTATAGAGGGAATTCAGCAACTGGAACTCTCATCCATTGTGGTAGGAAAACAAAATGGTTCACTTTGAAAACTAGTCTAGTAGTTTCTTAAAAAGCCAAACATACCCTTACATAGCGGCCTCTACTAGTAGGTATATTTACTAAAGAGAAATGAAAACTTACGTTCATGCAAAACCTTGTTGCAAATATTTATGGCAGTTTTATTCATAATCGCCAGAACTCTTGACTGCTCTTTCTCCATGAGTAAAAGGGTTTACTCTTTTATCCCCCCAGCTGCAATGCGTTTTCACCTTGAAGCAGGTGGGAGAGGTTCAGGTGGGGCTTTGCGTTCTTCCCCCAGCAGCAGTCACTCCTCTCTTCCAGGCTGTATCAGGAAGCTCTCTCCCATCTGCTGCCCTGCTTTTCATTGTTTGTGTGTGTGTGTGTGTGAGACCCGGTGGAGGGTGGTGCATAATGGCTTGTGAATGTGAGCTCCATTCGTATATGTAGTTCCTAGGGATTCTGTATCATCACAGTAGCTCACACTTGGCCTTCACCTGCCTTCTTTTTACTCTCTTGGATGGTTCCTAGTGTCCCTGCCTCCCAGGTTCTGCCATAGATGACCCAGTGCTCAAGTCTGTTTCTCCTTGCATGGGTCCATTTTTATTTGGATTTCTGAATACTTTTTGCCCTGGGATCTCAGCTCTCTGTTAGGTTAAATAAAAGCTATGATTTTGTGGTTTATCTGATTTTTTGAGCTGGTAGTGTGGGAATGACACACAATTTAACTTTCTACATTCTAGACAGTAGTGAAACTCTGGCTGTAGTTGTTTTTAATCAATCAAAAAGCTACAGTTGTTGTTTCAGAGGAAGCACTTATGGTTTGTCTTTGTTATTGTTGTTGTTTCTTACAATACAGAGAAAGTTTCTTGATTAGAGTTTACCTGCTTCAATTTCAATACTATCACATTTATACCTCATTTATTTTGAAAATCTTTCAACTAGAATAAGAATTTTCTTGCAATCAGAGCTTTTCTTGCTGACTGTCCTATTATTTTGCCTTTTGAGGACTATGAAAGTATAGAAGAACACTTCTCAGATGAATGTTCCTTTGTTCGACTTGAAATTCAAATACAGTGTAACCTTTCAGTACAGAAGAGTTTTGATCAGCATAAGATTTTTGAAATACATTTGTAATTGTGTATTAATATTGATCTCAAAAGTAAATGATTTCAATTTCCAATTTAAAAGAAAACAAAATAATGACCTCTCCCCTCTGGTCGCTCCTGGCTCAGACGCTTTCCTCCATTTTATCTCTTTTGCTTTAGGCTCTCAAAGCTGTCACTTCTGATGAGGTGGGTCCATCAGTGCGGCTCCCCTCCCTTCCTGCCTTATTCAGTTCTGCTGAGTAGAGATTCCATAAACATGGCCTTGATAACGCTCCTCAGGCAGCTGGTTTTTGTTTTTCCTTTCTCTTTCTTCTCAAGTTCTAATGATAGCATTTAATTGCATCCCTGAGCTCTTGCATCTTCATTTTGTGCAATTGCTTTATAAAGCATCTAGGCTCTTTAAGATTTTAATTTTTGTCAACATGCTAGTCATTGTTTTCATCCTACTCTGTGACAAAGTTTTATTGAGTTATTTTTCTTTGCCGTTGTTTTTTTTTTTTTTTTCCTCTGGCCTCCCTTCCCCTTTGTACCATTTCTATTTAGGTCCTATTCAAGTTCCATTTATGTCATTACTAATCTTAAATATAAAGACTCTTCCATATCAGCTATTTGCTAGAAGTTTGTGTAAGGAAAGTTCCTGGGCTGTCTTCCAGGCTTGTAAGAACCTCCCTCTATGGCAAGATTGGGTCTGAGAGTTCTTTGCCCTTTACTCCTCCCAGCCCACTGAGACTGGTACTGCTAGGCTGCTCATTGAGTTCCTCTCCTTCACCTCACTTCAAGGGCAATTTATATCTTGCAAATATAACTTGCTTATATGAGATCCTTTCCCTGCTTCTTGAGAACTTGGGGCTAAACCTGACTCAGGAAAGCCCTGGCATCACTCTGCACACCCATTCTCAATAATCTAAACAAGGGCTTGAAATATAGGGTATGCCATCTGCTTTGGAGAAACAACCTCTGGCAGTTGTGTCTGATGCCTGCAACCATCAGAATTCTCTCTTGGCATCTTTCCACATCTGCACTTGATTTTCACAGCATTATTTTCCCATATATTGTGATTGGAGATTTAAGTTGTTCTCTAATTTCATTGAGAATGGATTTGTGTTTCAATTTCCCATTTTCCTATGGCTTCTAAGTGATTTCCTATATTTTAAAACTAGAATTTCTCTTTTCCTCCTCTTACTTCACCCCAGCATTGTCTTTTTTAATACAACTTGTCCTACTTAATAATACAGTGTATGGAATATCTTTTGATGTCGAGTCACTTTTCTAAAATAAACAACCTTGTATATTTGATAGGTTATATTCCTGGGAAGTTGTTACCAATTACATCGTGACAAGGATTCCAAGATTGTCCTAATGAAACTATTTTATGAATGGAGTTTTCATTCTAACCTAACTCCTGCCTCTTAGCATTTGATGGGAATGTTCTTAGATTTGAACAACTATGGATAATACTGTGCACAGATAGATGGCTGTATAAGAACAACAACAAAGAAACAAGTTTTAAGTGCAGATGAAGTGACTAAATAAGAGTATGATAATGACTCTTATTAATAAGTTTTGAGTCGATATGTAAATGAAGGACTGGCTATGAGTTTGTAAGAAGTTGGCATTAGAGTTGATTGCCATCAGAGCCAAACAAATCAGTGGGCCAGTATATTTGACCAGTAGCCACTTAACCAGTAACTGATCCCACAAAAGTGTTTTCTAAAATAACGGAGGAGCCTGGTGTGGCACACAAGAAGGAGAGGAGGGCGCAGCTGCTGTTTAGGTGGGGAATGTGGTCTAACTGCCCTCTCTCCTGTAAGCATCACCTTGACCATCCTGTGGTTCTCATAGCAGTGTCCCTCAGTCATTGCCTTGGCGACTTCACTGCCCACCACCTCTCTCTGGTATCTGTGCTCCCACAGCACCTGCCTGTTCTCAGTTCCTCTAATCAGCCAAACTCTTGTCCAGCTTAGGAGCTTCATATACATTGTCCTCTCTGCCTGGCGTGCTCTTCCTCTGCTCCCTCTTGTCAACTTCCATTCCTTCCTTAAATGCTCCCTCCTCCATGAAGCCTTCCCTCAGGGCTCCATGGAACTCTTATTTGCCTTGTCAGTCTGTCCTGAAAATGCCTGTGTCTCTCAATCCAGTGAAAGTTTCCTAAGGCAAGGACAATGTCTTGGTCCTCTTCATATAAGTTTATTATATGTTTATTAGTTTAAAAAAAATTTTTTTTGGCCACGCCCCACGGCATGCATGATCCTAGTTCCCTGACCAGGTATCGAACCCACGGCCCCTGCAGTGGAAGGGTAGAGTCTTAACCACTGCAGGGAAGTCCTATGTTTATTTAGTTTTAATTGATCTGCTCACTTAAAATTTTTTTGAGGAAGCATTAGATTCTGAAAAAAATTCCCATGAGTGATAAGTGTCATGGTTAAAATGAAGACAAAAGGTCAGAAACCATAAGAAATAGGTGGAAATAACTGTACCTACTGTGAAATCATTCGTGAAACTGAATTATTTACTCTTGTCTTCAGTACAGCATTGACATAGGGTTCTTATACCAACTGAACATTAATTAATAAGGGTTTAACTGAGTTGCCATCTCTAAAAGCCAACTGAGAGCAACTCACTCACCAACACAGATGGCTAGATGTTCTGAAATCCCCACCTGTTTTAGTTGCCTGAATTTTTTTACCTTTTGACTTGTCATCTAGAAGTTGCTCCTGAGACAAATGTGAGAAAGCTGAGGTCTCGAACTCCCCACACGAAGCTCACAGGTGCAGAGTGTGTGTGTGTGTGTGTGTGTGTGTGTGTGTGTGGAGGAGGGAGAGGGGGCAGTCCTTCAAGCCTTTCTTTCCTGCTTCTCTGGGAGAATGCAGCCAACCCAAGCTCCTGCTGGTCTCACTGTGGGACAACCTGAGCTCTCCAAGTTGTGTCCCCTTGCGTCTCACCTCTAATATAATGGCTTTTTTACATTTCTTATCAGACCATCATGGGAGCAGTGCCTTTTCCTTTCTATCTGCCACTTTTAAGTATTCGAAAAGATTGAGTGCAGTCCTTCTTCTCTTCGTCTGCCCTCTAATCTCCTTCTTTTCCCTCACATGGGTGTTGTTCCACCCACGGTGTGCTGCTCCCTGCCTGGCAGGTGATCCAGCCAGCAAAGGCAGCCACGATGCCACGTGCACAAGTGTGGCCACCTGCACAGGTGTAGTCACCTGTGGGAAGCCAAAATCATCTAAACTGACCTCTTGCCCACTTGCAGCATATGACAGATAAGATAAAGGAAGACATACGGATAAAAAAGCTATTTAAAATTATTTCTAATTCCCCTGCCTCATGGGCTGGGGTATTTCCTGGGAATAGGAAGGCCCTTTGTAAGCTACATGCTCTCAACAGTAGAGGATGCAAGTTCAGAGGCAGAGAAGCTGGGGCAGAGTTACATTACTCTGCATGATCAGGGGGTGAGAGTAAATGAGATGGGAATAGCGAAATCCAGGAGGAAGGAGGCTGGGATGCCCCACCCCCAGCAAAGACATAGGCAAAGGGGATTTTTCCAGGAAAACGCCATGTATTGTAAAACCATGTTCTGGGAATTTTCATCAAAATTATTGAAAGCACGGTATGCTTGTAGAGCTGCATTTCTTATGCAAGAGAGTGGTGACAAGCATGGGTTGCCAAGTTGGGAGGGTGGGGCAGAACAAAATCAAACCTTGATTCTGACTTTGACTAGTAACACTCATGCATGACGTTCACTCCAGCCATCAACCCACGTCTCCCAGTCATGATTGTCCTACATGGTAAAAAGCTGAAGTCCCCAACTCAAGAAGCCTTTCTTTTGGAGAGAAGTATTTTCCAGAGCTTCTATGGCCAAAAGGCAAAAGATGGGAAATTATTTGTTTCAAGTGGAAACATAAGATAATTAACAACAATTGATATACATTTTAAAGCACTAAAGTCCGATTGCTAATTTATGAATGGTATATAGTACAAGTTTTATATGCATAAAACTTGAAGTGTTCATAAAGTTATCATAATCTTAAATGTGTTTATTCAGCCAGTTATTCCAAATGTATTTATTAGAATTAGTTTAAGTTTTTGTTTGAAGTGAAATTATAAGCTCCTGAACTCAAATACATATGGCAGCTCTTGATTTTTTTTCCAGTTTGTATAAAAACACTATAGGAAGCATGAGAAGCAATTATAGTTTTCAAGACTGTATCGTCCATGATTTCCAGCAGATGACATAAAACTTTAGCCTCTTTTGAGTTTAGAATTCTTGTGTAGCTTTCTGCAGACCTTCAGAGCATACTGCTGAAATTCTAGGACTACACAGCTGAGACTCTTGGCATAGGTTCACGAACCCATGACGTTGCTCCAAAGCAGAATTTACTTTATGTAGGGGATGTTCATGCCAGTTGTCCATCAGAGGGATTTAAGACAGAATTAAGGGTCCATCTTTTGGGAAAACAAGTTAATCTCTCTCTGAGTGACTGAGAATGCATCCTCCATCATACCATAAAGGAAGTATAATGTCCAGGCCCCATGAAACCAGAAGATGACGTTCCAAATCCATGTTAAGAGAGAGCGTAGGGAGACCAAAAGACCCTCAAAGTGGTGGGGCCCTTAACTCTGCAGATAAGGGCGTCTGTGATGTTCTGCCAGAGCCTAGAAGATGGAAGCCAGCATTTGTCTCACCTTGTATGGTAGAGGCTATGAAAAACTGTAATGATCATACACTATAAAATAGGATCATTATGTTATATCTGCCATCAGTATAATAATAGAAAGTTTGTAACAGACAGAATTATCTCATCTTTAGAGGAAGACAGAACTCAGTTAAAATAAAGATATGGCTCTGTCCCATCTCTGAGGGAGGGATGATGCTTTTACAATATTTAGATATGTTGGTTGGGGATGGAGCAGGATAGGGAGAGGGGAGTAACTGGATTTGGTCATCCCGGCAATTAATTAATTGTTGCATTTTAAAATACATAAAAAAATGAGACATTTTTTGCTAAATTTACATGTGTAGATTTGAAGGATGAGCTGAATTTGGGTAGGCAGATATTAGGGAATGGGAAGGGTGACATTTCCAGGAAGAAAAGCAAAATAGGCAAAAATTAAGAATGGGAATGGGTGTGATGAGTGTGATGATGGAGAAAGCAAGCTATAATGTTGGAACAAGAAAGCAGAAGCTCTGTAGTGTGGTTCTTGGCGCTAAACTCAGACGGATGAACTTAAAGGGGCAGAGAGACAGGAATGGATGGAGCCAGGGAGCTCCACAAAGAAGACTTATTTATTTATTTTAAAGAAGCCTTTTAAAGTGAGGACTGAAGTGGCGTGAACTTGGGCTTCGATGCTGGCAATGGGAATGGAGAGTAAGAGGTATATCCAAAGGGGCATTTCAAAAAAGGAGTGATGTGATTTGGTGACATATCGGTCATAGGGGTTGAATGAAAAGACTAAAGTGAAAGATGTATTCATATTTCCTTAACTGGGAGACCGGAAGAGTTCCGGTGCCCTTGAGTAAAATGGTAACGTTGAAAGGGAATTCAGTTTAAAAGAAAATGAAGAAAGGGATTAAAGCTGTGTTTTGGTCCCACTAAACTTGATGTGACAATTGAGTATCCAAGTGGAAAGTGTTAAGAGACCTGAAAATGGGGGTGTTCTGTTGGAGTGAGAAGTCAGGATAGAAGTTGTAGATCTAAAAGTTATTAGCATTGATTCCATACAGATAAAAGTGAATGAAACCTCAGAGTGAAAATAAAGGCATAAGTTCTGACTCTAAGAATTGGGAACTGGTGCTACATGAGTTTTTTATGTAGTTACTTTTGGCAGCCAGTACTACATTTCATTCAATTGATGATAACAGTAAGATCGGGGAAACGTATTTCCTGGTTTTCTATAGGTTTTCCATTATTTCTCTAGTCAAATTTATCCATTACCATCAAGAAGCTGTATTTGTTTTAGTGATGAACTTCCCTCTAGCAAGCATTAAAAAGAGTCCTGCCTGGCTGCAGATTTTTTTAAATGACACAAACACTACCCATTTCCCCACCTGAATTTTCAATTCTGAGGTTTCTGACGATGAACTGCACTGTGGTAGAGGAGAGAGGAGGAAGGGTGGATCGAGACAGATCTTTTTATAAAGATTAGCAATTCTCCATGCTTTTATCCCAGGCAAAGATTACATTTAACACCCAGGGTCTCAGCTGCCTCAGATCCTTTTCAGAACGAGGAACTGTGGCACTGCAGATAGTTTGGGGTGTCCTTTCATTTTTTGACAGTATTAAATATATACCCCAGTGAGCCATAAATCAGTGATTTATCTAAGAATAAATCATATCTCTAATAAGGGACCACTTCTTTTAAATGGGACAGTGCATTATATTAAACAGACAGACTTTCTCAAAAATACAAACTGTGTCAGCCAGCCATTTTTAATGAATATAACTGAGATTTTCTCTTTCTTTAGGAGAAAGCGATTTCCCTTCAAAAGGGCAAATCAGGGGGATTTGCTGAGTTTTGTTGGCTATTGCGTACACTTTAGTTAGTCTTTCAGCTACAGGGAGAGTTAAGATTCCTCCCAGATTTTTCACTGTGGAGGTTGCATTAGGGAAAGGGAAGGAAAGAAATAAAGGGGAGACCCCCCTCAGGAGCTAAACATGGTGGAAATGCCATGGGACAGGGCCCCACAGGGACTGCTTTTGCTTGTGTGTGTGTTAGTATTTCACACCACACATGCTCAGTGTCATCCTGGGAAGTGGGGGGTTGTAGGACTCATTTGCTGTGGCGTCCCTGGTGCTTAGCAACTATCTACTGAATAGATATATTTTATCTGCTGAAATGATATGATTATTTCTTAAGTATTCAGATTCTATCTTTGGCTATTCTGATTTACCAGAGATGTGATCCGTGCCTTTACCACTGTTAGGCTGAAAGCAGAGCTGGAAAAGGGAAACGAGTTTAAATATAAAAATGCACCCTTTATTTTCATCAATAGCATAAGATGTTTCGTAAGCATTTATATCTCTGATGGAAGACATTGCTGTGTTCTGTTTAGATTCATTTTAATTAAGAAATTTCAGTGGTGGGCAGTGAAAAGAAGGAGAAGGGTATGGGCATGGGCAGAAAGGAAGCTGAGTCCTTTAAAGGGCTATAATCTATGAGAACTGGCTCTGCATAAAAATAAATAAGTGGGTCAGCTGTATACACATGTGAAATTTGAACAACTGGAGACAGAAATAAACACGATGGAGACACATGTTTCTGGCTATACAGTGAACTAAAATATTCTGAAATCCCCTCTCATGTAAAATACCTGAAAATGCTGGATAAAACATTTAAATATACATAGGTTTAATTCATAGCTAAGCTGAAAAATGGAAGGAAAATACTTAAGGCTGAAAATAATAATAAAGAAATAATCCAGAAAAATAAGTGGGCAATGAGCCAATGGCTGCCCTGGGATATCTGCCTATTCCAGGCAAATTAGAGGTTCCATTTTCAAGGGCTGATATGGGAACAGGGACAAAGCTTAAAGTTAGCACAAGGAGGGAAGTCAGATCAGAGCTCCCTCCCAAAGGATGACACTCAGGGAAAAGACAAATTAGGGGTGGGGGGAACTTGCCCTACAAAGGGAGGCAGGAAGGACACTTTCCTTAGCTCTAAATAAAAAGAAAATGCTATCTTCCTTGGAAATTTATAACCATAAACTCTCATGAGTTTGGGACCAAATTTTACTTTACATACCTAAGAGTGCAACTGCTGGGATATATGGTAAGTTTATGTTTGACATTATGAGAAACAACCAAACTCTTTTCCACAGTGACTATACCGTTTTCCATGTCATCAGCCACGTATGAGTGTTTCAGTTGCTTTGAATCTTTGCCAGCAATTTGTACTGCTAGTCTTTCTTTTCTCTTGTTTTTGTTTCTAGCTATTCTATTAGATGTATAATAGTATGTCATTGTGACTTTAATTTGCATTTCCCTGTTAATGATGTTGAACACCTTTTTATTTGCTTATTTGCCATCCATATATCTTCTTTGGTGAAGTGTCTGTCAATTGTTTTGCCCATTTAAAAAATTGTGTTTTTTTTTAACATACTGTTGGATCTTGAGAGTTGTTTATGTATTTTGGACAGCAGTCCTTTGTGAGATATGTAATTTGAAAATATTTTCTCCCACTGTGTGGCTTGTGTTCTCAGCTCCTTAACATTGCCTTTTGCAGAGCAAAAGTTTTCAATTTGGCTAGTAAATTTTTCTGTAATGGATCCTGCTTTGTATTTAAAAACTCTTTGCTAAATGGAAATCATGCAGATTTCTGATGTCTCCTAGAAATTATAAAGTTTAATCTTTTACATTTAGGTCTAGATCCATTTTGAGTTAATCTTTATATAAGATTTATAATATTTAGGTCAAGATTTTGTTTTGCATATGGATATCCAATTGTTTATCACCATTTGTTGCGACTACTGTTCTTTCTCCATTAAACTGCCTGTGTATCTTTGTCAAAAATCAGTTGACTATATTTATATAGATCTATTTTGGGGCTCCTTCTTCAGTTTCATTTATCTATGTGACTGACCTTTCACCAGTACCACACTGCTTTGATTACTATAGCTCTACAGTAGGTCTTGAAGTTAAATAGTGAAAGTTCTCCAACTTGCTCCTTTTCAAAATTATTTTGGCTATTCAATTATATTGTTTCTGTATATGCATTTTAGAATTACCTTGGGAATACCTATATGAAAGCCTGCTGGGGTTTTGATTGGGATTACATTGAAACTATAGACAAAATTAGGCAAAATTAATATTTTTACTGTATCAAATCTTTCAATCCATAAACATGTTATATCTCTCCATTTATTTAGATCTTCTGTGATTTCTTTCATTTATATTTCTTAGTTGTCAGCATAGAGATCCTGTATGTAATTTGTTACATTCATACATAACTAATTTTTCAGTTTTTGGTGCTATTGTAAGTAGTAACTTATTAATTTTAAATTCCAATTATTCACTGTTAGTGTATGGAAATATAATTGAGTTTTGTTTATTGATCTGTATCCTGAAAAAATCAATTACAGTTTTCAGATGGTTGTGTGTGTATGTTTGTGTGTGTGTGTGAGTGTAGATACTTTGAGATTTTCTACATAGGAAATCTTGGGATCTGTGATTAAAGACCATTTCCTTTGTTTCCAATCCTGTGTGTGTACTTTCTTTTTTCCTTTCTATCTTTATTGGCTAAGACTATCAGTACAGTGTTGAATAGGACTAGCGAGAGAGAATATCTTTGCCTTGTTCCTGATGTTGAGGTGAAAATATTCAGTGTTTCACTATTAAATATGATGTTAGTGCAAAGTTTATATGTGTCCTTCATCAAGTTATGTAAGTTTTCTTCTTATTCAAGTTTGGTTAGAGTCTATCATGAATGGTTTTTGAATGTCATTTAATGTTTTTTCTGCATCTATTGAGATAATCACACTTTTTATTCCTTTAGTTTGTTAATGTGGTGAACTGGATTTGCATTCCAGAAATAAACCCCTCATGGTGTGATGTGTTATCCCTTTTATGAATTGCAATACTTGATTTGTTAATATTTTGTTGACAGTTTTTGCATCTATGTTTATGAGGGACCATGGTCTCCAGATTTCTTTTCTTGTAATTGTCTTTGGTTTGGGAATTAGGGTAATGCTGGCCTCACAAAATGAGTTAGGAAGTGTGCCCTTCTCTTCTATTTTCTGGATGATGTGTAGAAATGATATTATTTCATCCTCAAATAGTAGTTGAATTTACTAGTGACACTATCTGAGCCTGAAATGTTTTTGTTTATTGTTGATGGAAGGATTTTAACTACAACTTTAATTTCTTTAACAGACATAAGGCTCTTTCAATTATCTATTTTTTAAATTGAGTTTTGATAACTTGTGTCTTTCAAGAATTTGGTCAATTTCATCTTAGATGGTGAATGTATAAGAATGAGATTTTCATAGTATTCCCTTAGCGTTGTGGACTGTGTATGTGTGTGTGAGAATGTCTGTGGGGTCTACAGTGATATTATCTCTTTTATTCATGGAATCAATAATTTCTGCCTTCTCTCTTGTTCCTTGGTCAGATTGGCTAAGGGTTTATCAGTTTCATAATGATATTTTTTAAAATGGCTTTTGGTTTCATTGATTTTTCTCTATTCTTTTTCTGTTTTCAAATTCATTGATTTCTGTTCTTTAGTAATTTCCTTCCTTCTGTCTGCTGTGAATTGGTATTTGCTTAAGGTTTCTTGAGGTAGAAGCTTAGATTAGTAATTTGAGACTTTTATTCTTTTCTAACAGTAAGCATTTAATGGCACAAATTTCACTCTGAGCACTACTTTAGCTGCATTCTATAACTTTTGATAAGTTGTATTTTCATTTTCATTCAGTTCAAAATAAATGATTCATAGCAAAATATAAACTACCAATTCTGACCCAAGAAGAAGTAGGAAAATTCAACCAATTATAAAAGAAGAGATTGTAAAGTTGGTAAGAGATCTGTCAGATAGTTTAAAAGCTAAGCTCTAGCTAATAACTTTAACAATCAGATAATTTTAATATTATTAAAAATTGTTCTAAACCATTTAAAGAAGGAAAGCTCTTACAATTCATTTTATGAGATGAATAGATCCTTGTCACAAAAACTCTATAAAGTGACAGAGGGGAAAAAAGCATACTAAAGACCAATCTCATTTGTCTCAAGACAAATATAAAAATATTATGTAAAATAGTGCCTGAGTCCAGCAGTATAAGAAAAGAATAATATGTTATGACCAAGTAGGGTTTATTCTAGTATTATATCTGATATTTATGAATGTAACTGATTAATGAATAAAGGAGAAAAATTGTACGATGATTTTAATAAATTTCAAAAACCAGTTGACACAATTTAGCAGTTATTTTTAATAAAAACTGTTTTAAAGCTAGTAATAAAAGGAAACTTGTTAAATATTTATAATAAAAATAATTTACCAAAACTAAACACCAATATCACTCTTACATTACAACACTAAAACCATTCCCATTAAAATCAATATTTTGGGGGGAATTCCTTGGTGGTCCTGTGGTTAGGACTCAGCGCTTTCACTGCCATGACCCAGGGTTCAATCCGTAGTCAGGGAACTAAGATCCTGCAATCCGCACAGTGTGGCCAAAAAAAAAAAAAAAAAAATATATATATATATATATATATATATATATATATAGTTTTGAAAGTTCTAGTAAACTTCAAAGTAAAATAAAATAAATATTACAAAAATAAAATTTGCTATTATTGATAATATTGCACATATAAAAAACAAAGAGGTTAATAAAAGAACTACTATAATTAATAAGAGTAGGTAGGGTAGCCTAATATAAGATAAATATACAAAGTTAATAGATTTTCTATATACCATCTATAATCAACTAGAAGAAATAAAAAACTACTCTATCCACATAGTGACAAAGATTATCAAACTCCTGGAAATAAATTTAACATGAAAGGTATAGGATGTATGTTAATAGAATGATCAAATCTTAATAAAAGACGTAAAATCTGTTCAAACTGAAAGATATATCATGTTCTTGGATGAGAAGACTTACTGTCACCCCCAAATATCAATTCAACCACTACCAATATGTTTTTGTTTTTGAGGTGGGTGTTATGGGAATCATGTTAACATTTTTATAGAAGAAAAAATATCTGGTGGGCTTCCCTGGTGGTGCAGTGGTTGAGAGTCCGCCTGCCGATGCAGGGGACACAGGTTCGTGCTCCAGTCCGGGAAGATCCCACATGCCGTGGAGCGGCTGGGCCCGTGAGCCATGGCCGCTGAGCCTGCGCGTCCGGAGCCTGTGCTCCGCAACGGGAGAGGCCACAACAGTGAGAGGCCCCCGTACCGCAAAAAAAAAAAAAAAAAAAAAAAAAAAATCTGAGAATGGTAATGATTATTATGAGATTTGAGGAAGTTCAGGGAGTTTTCCCATATTGGTTTAAAAAAAAAGTAAATAAATCATTGAAAGGTAATTAAGAGCCCAGAAATAGATCTTGATATGTGAGAGAATTTAATATATAAAAGCAGTGACATTTTAATCTAGTAGAAAAAGAATGGTGTCTTTCACGAACAGTGCTGCCACAACTGGCTATCCATTTGGGGAAAAAAAAGTAAAATTGGACTTCCTTTTTACACAATATAAAAATAACAAATGGAGAAAAGACAAATGTAAAATATAAAGCTTAAAAAAAAATCTTAAAAGAGAAATAGGTTACATGTGTAACCTTGGGTTGGAGATACCATGTTAACCAAGACAGCAAACCCAGAAATTATAGAGAAATAATAAATAAACATATTTTATTACATAAGGAATTTTAAAAATTGTGGCTGGAAAATATTATGTTTATATATTCAAATATATTTACAGAACTATAAACCATATGAATAGATAAATGGTGAAACAAAAGTGCAGAAAAGCAAGAATTCTGTTTAAAAATGGTCAAAGAAACTCCAATATGTTCATATGTATGAAAATAATTATATATGCATGGAGAAAGTTCTGGAAAATACATACTCAGTTGTTTCCATTGGTTATGTGAGGGGATAGCAGAGAGAAAGAGTTTGTGGGGAGGGAAAAGATAATACAAAAGCAAAAGACTATATAAAATGCGGTCATGATAAAAAAATTGTATGTAGAACAACCAGTTTACTAAAATTATATATTTGTATGTAAATTCATAAAGATATGTATTAAAAGAGGGCTAAAAAAATTTTGTTAATGATGGATACCTCAGAAGTTTGGATTTCATGCGATTTTTTTCACCTACTTCCTCACACTTCTGTATATTGTTCATTTTTTTCATAATGAAGATACAGCATTTATTTAATCAGAAATATAAAGCAGTTCCACAGTGAGAAATAAAAACAAAGCAAGATATATTCACCAATCCAAAAGAATTTATTGAAAAATTTGAAATCCAGATGAGAAGCTGGAGACTTGGGGTAGCCCTGGAAGCAGTGGGAAACAAGTTTTATTTTAGTCTTGATATTGGGGTCAAAGCAAATGCTATGAATGGGGAAACTGTTCCCAAACCCCCAAATTAGATTTAAGTCATTTGTTTGGTTTCTTTATCTTCAACAGAAAAAAACACACGAACAAACAAAAAGCCCCAAACTTTATTATAAAGTCCCAATTCTGGGGCTGAAGACTTAGGAAATATTTCAAAGAGCAAACTTTTTCAATTTATGCTCTAGTTTTTGGACAAAATGTGGTTCAGAAGGAGAAACGAAAAAGAGACTATTTTGTCCCCATTCAAGAAAGAAAGAAAGGTTTAAACTAGTTATCATCTTGTTACAGAATGAAATAACTGATTTCAGACTCTGTTTTTGCAATAGGACCAGTGCCATCAGTGGGAAAGACTTGATCAGTTCCCCAGAGATGGTGTCAAAGAAAAGTTGTACTGTTACATTCTGCAAGAATTGTTGCATTGAGATGATTTTCAAAGAAATTCTCAAGAAAGGAAAATTACAGCATTCTGTCCTCCAGGTGATAAAGAGCTGCATCCCAGCCTGAACCCTGGCTTCGGAATCAGGTGCTCAGAACGCAGTTTTTATCTAAAACCTATTTTCGCTTACAAAGTTAGGTTATGTGAGCTTTTCATTCTCTCTGACTCTTAGTTTTTTCATCTATGAAATGGGAGCGCTGATAATAACACAATGTAGAAAAGGACACTTACTTGATTTATTTTATGTGTCAGTAGCATAATTCAAATGCAAGCATAATCATGGAAATGTTCATTCAAATAGGTAAAGCTCACAAACGCCATAACCAAAGTAGCTTAAATAAAGGTGGGGTTTTTTCCCCTCTGAAGTCATAATTGATAGCTGCTAGAGATCACTGAGGAGGCCTCTTAAAATAAATAGCAGCAGAGAAGGTTTTTAATGTGTTCTCTGAAATCATGAAACACAGAGCAATGTCAGAAATCATCTGGCAGTATGTCTTGCTCTAGTTGAACCAATTAAGACTCCAAGTGGTAAAGTGAGTGGATCAAGGCTGCATGGCTTCTCTGTGATAGTTTTGTGACTGAAATTGCCTTGAGTTTCCATCTGGTGTTTTCCTTCTCACAAGTGAGAGAGGATTCACTCTTTACTAGAGACCCCCACTTACAAAATGTGATCTTTATAAAAGCTTTCTTGACCACTCCCCACTACCTCCCTATCCACAGAAATGACCTCTTTTGTCATCCTGCTTTCCTGTATCCATTTTTAACACTGCACCTCAAAGACTTGTTGCATTGGTCTGTCTTCCCCACTAATCTGATAGTTCTTTAAGGGTGGGAGCCATGATATATGTTTTTTCTTCTCCTTTCTTTTCTTCTTCCTTTCCTTCTTCCTTCCTTCCTTCCTTCCTCCTTCCTTCCTTCCTTCCTTCCTTCCTTTCTTCCTTTCTTTCTTCCTTTTTCTTTCTTTCTTTCTTTCTTTCCCTCCCTCCCTCCCTCCTTCCCTCCCTCCCTCCCTTCCTTCCTTCCTTCCTTCCTTCCTTCCTTCCTTCCTTCCTCCCAGGGTACCTCAGTCCTTGCTCTTAAGGCCTTCCACACAGTATGGAGGGTAATCTGCTTTACTCAATGCCTACCGATTTAAATACTAATCACATCTAAAAAGTACTTTCACAACAACATCTAGGCTGTTGCCAAATAACTGGGCACCAGAGCCTAGCCAAATTGATACATAAAATTAAACATCACAAATGGTGATGAAAGGAGAGGAGATTGTGGTCAGAAACTTGGATGCTTGAATTAGTGAATTTGGAGGTACAGCAGTATGACAGAGTCCATGAAGTGATCATGCATATGGATAACTAGGGTAAAGATGTGAAGGTCAAGGAACAGACAGATCAGCATAATGACTGGACTCATCTACTTGGACCATGAAGTCATCGAGGAGGCTGTCAGATAAGACAGAGAGGAAGAATTTGAGCCATGAGCTAAAGTATTTACTAAATGATGGATAATGATCAGGAAGAAGAAAGATGACCAAGCAAGGGGAGAGAGGGTGATATGGTCAAATGGCATGAACCTCAATGAAGAGATTCTAACCTTCAGCCCCGCCACTGGATAGTCTTAAGCAAATTATTTAATCCTTCTGTGCCTGTGCTTTTTCATGTCTCAAGCAGAAATTCCAATCCTACTTTTCTGTCCAAGGACTGTTGCAGGAATCAAGTATGGTGGTAAATGAAAAAACAGTTTGAAAAACTGAAAGGCAGCAAAGCTGATTAGAGAGAAGATAGGTAGGATTTCTTGATAATGATAGTTATTAACATTGGAATATGTCTCCAAACAAAGTTAGGGAATTTCTGATTTTAATTCAATGGAACTGAGGTAGCCAGCCTCCAAATAACCCCTACCTCTGGTATTCACACTTTTATGTAGGACACTCCCACATTTAATAGGACTGATTCGTATAACAAAAAGAATGTGAGAGAAGTGATGGTATGTGACTTTTGAGACTAGGTCACAAAGAGCACTGTGGTTCCCACCTTGCTCTTGCATCATTTGCCCTGGCAGAAGCCAGTTGTCATATGTACTAGAAGCTGAGGCTTCCTGGCAACAGCCATGTGAGGGAGTCATGTTGGACACAAATCCTCTTGTCCCAGATAAATATTGCTATTTACTGACTGTATCAGACACATCTTTTGTGCCTCCTCAGGTTCCCTCAACATTGTCACCTCCAGGCCCTCAAGCTGCTTGCTCTGTCTCAGCCGCCTCTCCTGCCTACCAAGACCACCCAGACCCCACATTCCGCGCTGCCTGGGGCCAATTAGTTGCTTGCCTGGGGATGCTGGGTCCTTGCCCTCGGCCGCTGCTGTGCAGTCAGGCTAACCAGATGCAGGTCTAGTCTCTGTCCTCTTCTGCCACTTCTAGACTTTAATGTGATGCCATGCCACAGGCATGGGAACTGGACGAGGGAGTCAGATTTCCCATCCTGGAAGTCCCAGGTGGGAGTGTTACTGAAGGTGGGGTTCAGCTGCTCACCGCTCAAAAGCCAATAAAGAGGCAAGGCTGGTGGAAAGGAAAGTTTGCTTTATTTCAGAGGCTGGCAACCTGGGCAGGGGAAGGCAGGCTCCTATCCAAAGGCCAACTCCCCCGCCGACAAGCAGTGGGCAAGAGCTTTTATAGGCGGAGGAGGGGGGCTGAATGTGGAAACAGCACAGTCAGCTCTGACAGTCATCTTGAAACTGGTCATGCGGTGGTCTGATCAGCGTCATCTTGATTGTTTTAAGTACAGTTAATCTTCAGTTCCAGGGTTGGTTCGTTCCCATTTCTTTGAAGCCAGTTCTTGGAATTGTGGCAGCTTATGTCATGGCTACAGTCTGGTCATTATGTAGTTAACTTCTTCTACCTGGTGGGGGTCTCAGTATCTATAAAACAGCTCACAGGATGTGGCTCAGAATATTATCTATAGTCTTTGAGGAGGAACTAAAAGTCCTTGACTTTGCTTAATGACTAAACTATTATTGTTTTGTCCTATCTGACTGCTTTTCTTTGCTTTTGTATTTCTTCACTTCTCTGATTAAACTTATTTTTTGGCTCAAGTTTTTTTTGTTGTTTTTGTTTTTGCGGTACGCGGGCCTCTCACCGCTGCGGCCTCCCCTGTCGCGGAGCACAGGCTCCGGACACGCAGGCTCAGCAGCCATGGCTCACGGGCCCAGCCGCTCCGCGGCATGTGGAATCTTCCCGGACCGGGGCATGAACCTGCGTCCCCTGCATCGGCAGGCGGACTCTCAACAACTGCGCCACCAGGGAAGCCCCTGGCTGAAGTTTTTTTACAGACAAAAGGAAGTGGGAGGACATGGTGGGGATGGGGGGAATCATAGGTTCCTGCTCCATTTCAGGAGTGGGTGGTGGGTAGTGGTGGTTACCTAACTGCAGGATGAAATCTGTCCAGTAGGAAACAGGTAATGACAGAGAGCCCACCATTAAATTTCCTCTTCTTTCTCCCTCCGATGGACTGGCCTGAACACAGCTTCTGGAGCTGCCCTGTGTGGCCCTGCAGATGCCACTACGATGTCACCTACTTGTCTCTTCCTGGCTCCTGAGAAGACAGTGACCAGAGTCACACATCATCTTGCCCTGCTTCCCCTCCTCCCTGCCTCACTTCCCTTTATTTTCTTTTTTAATATTTATTTATTTATTTTGGCTGTGCCAGGTCTTAGTTGTGGCACATGGGATTTCATTGCTGTATGTGGGATCTTTTAGTTGCAGCTTGAGGGCTCTTAGTTGCGGCATGCATGTGGGATCGAATCCAATTCCCCAACCAGGGATCGAATCCAGGCCCCCTGCACTGGGACCGTGGAGTCTTACCCACTGGACAACCAGGGAAGTCCCTCAATTCCCTTTAAATGCTCTCTGTCCTGGGATTTTACCCTCCAGAAACTCAGCTCTTCATCGCTGAGTCGGGCTTTGTTTTCTAGGGAACCTGGGCTAAAAGACAAACTATTCCAGTACCGTTTTTTATAGTAACACATTTGTACACCTTTCCTGTCTTTCTGCTCAAAATCCATGTATGGGTTTTGGGGATCTGCCTGCCCATGTGGGTCTATATTCAACGTTCACTAATGTTTACATACACATCTACTTAGATGATAGAATTTCTCTTCTATAATTTGATGTACTTGAGCTACCCTGACTTCACTGCTGCTTCTTAGACTGTCAGGCACATTCCCACCTTTGTATTTGCTTTTCCTCCTGCCTGGGTGACTTTTGACCCAGATGACCACATTCCTTCACCTCCTTCCTGTCTGTACTCGTGAGTTTTCCCCTGATCTTTCTATGTAAAATTGTATCCCTCCCCTCTTCTAACAACAACCTAGCTCCTCTCCTGCTTTATTTTTCTATATAGCTTTGTTTATCCATCTCCCCCAACTAGAATATGGGCAACACACTGAGGGCACACGTTTTCTGTATATTTTCTTTACTGCTATATACCCCAGTCCCTAAAATAGTGGCTGGCACATAAAAGTGCTCAAAAGTGTTTGTTAAACGGGTGAATGAATTAATCAATCAATTGCTCAATCAATAATATCTATCAGATAGCAACTTACTAGTGTGTTAGCATTGATTCATTTGGTTCAGTTTTCAGGAAGAGCCAGATACTATGCAGCACTAGGACACCTAAATTGGGTTTACATGGTGGTTGAGTGATTACGGTGAAAATGATCAAGTTCACAGGGAAAATCCATACCTTTATCATTAAGTAGGCACTGAGAATCTACTGTGTACCTATCCCAAATGAGAACCTGGGGAGATACAAACAAACATGAGATATGGTTGTCCTTTTCACAAAGCTTTTCACTTTATTTAAGGAAATTGATGCTGTCATATGAAATAAGCAGAAAACTTTAAACCATTAATCCATGTGAGTTTTGACTTTAAGTGCATTCACAGGTAGGGAACAAGAGAGGATGCAGATGTTAGAACCCTTACCCTCCAGCTCTCCCACTCAAGCCTTATTCAACCTTTGACAATCGACTTAACCTTTCCCTAGTCCCAGACCTCACCTATGAGGCTGAGATAATCTACTAGGGATTATTAAAAGGATTAAATGATACAAAGCAAGTAAATTGCTTAACACACTGGAATTGCTCCATAAATATTCACCGTTTTTAGGTGTCATTATTATAATTTTTAAGAAGCTGCATAAGGATACTATCACAGAGAAGTTGGGACTTGAGGAATAAATAGGACTTCAGGGAAGAGGGAAAAATAGAGGGAATGAGGGACAAACAAGTCCAGAAACCCAGAGGCAGGGATGCATATGGTGGGCTGGAGGGAGCAGTGCCACAGGTGATGGAGTGAAGAAGGAATGGGGCAGGCAGGGATGTGCAGACAGGTTATGTCGGGAGGTTGGACTTTAAATACCGCTCTCATTACTGGGTTTTGAAGATCTTGGGAATAGAGAAAAGGGGGGGGAGGGCAAGTAGTGCAAAGGGGAAGAAGAAGGGAAGATGGAAAAAGTTGAGAAGCAAAAGTAAAGGCTGGCCATTAGCCAAAAATAGCCTTCTCACATGTAATATTCTCTTAGAATGTATTTAAAGCATTAAGATGAGAGGGCAGTTCAGAGCACTGGATTAATTCCCTTTTCTCTCTCCCCCTTTCTTTCTCTTGCCCCTTTATTAAGAAAATAAAAGAGACTTTGAAATATTAAGAGATAGTGGGATTAGAACCTTCTCCTGCCAGCCCCAGTCTTTCCTCTTCTATTAATTTCCACTTGATTATAATTCTTTTTGAAGTGTTTAAATATGGACAATAGGAAATAGAAGGGTGAGTTATTGAATATCAGTTAGACAGTATTAATATAATCGCAGCTCCCATTTTTTTATATAGACACTTCATCTATATGTATAGTTTCCATTAGGAATAAAGTAGACACCCCCCTCCCCTAGCTCAAGTAATTATGATTTTTTAACTACAATGAAACTCTTAAAAGTTAATAGCTGATTTGTAAATCCTCAGCTTAAAATCTTTAAAAAATAAGTTTTAAAATTCTAGAAAACTGAGAATTATTTTTTTCTTGCTTGCTTAAAAAAAAAAAAGACATAGGAACATCCCTAACACTAAACTCTCTTGAATCAGTGAGGGCTTTTAGCACATGCACACTTTATAAAGGAACTAGGGCTCTTTGGATGGAAGCTATGGATTGCTGAGAAACCCTCTCCACTTAGGGGCTGCATGAAGAGGATGATACTGACGTTCAAAGTTCCCCAGAAACACACAGACTATTCTTCCTTTAATAACAGGGGCCTCACCATTGTCTAGTCCTGACATTGGCTTTCATGCTGAAAACTTGATCTAAAGACCCTCGAGGAACAAAACAGGGGTCTCGGAGTCTATTTAATGCATGGAGTTGGGGCTTTCTGAGATGATCATTATGAAATTCCTGGGGTTTTCTAGCACCAAAGACCCACAGCTGCTTAAAAATAAGTTCTTGATAAATGGCAGTTCATAAATCTTTTTTGAAAACCTAGAAATGTCATTCAATTTATAAATTGTATCTTTTAACGTTAGCATTAACTATTTGAGGTCCCAAATGTTTAACTGACTTACAAGAAAAACGTTCTTTACAAATCCTTCCACTCAAACACAAACTGTGCTAATACATTCTGTTATTTTAAATGTGCTGATTTGTGTATTTCCTTTGGCACATAGGAAAACTGAGTCCCTGTCACTGGTGTGGGAACGGCCAGAGACACGGGGCTAATTTGGAAGAGTTCAGATTCCTTAGGAGTGTAAGCAACAGTGGGAAAATATAAACAAATGGGAGAGATGGGGAGCCAAGGCATAAAAATATAGATACAGAAGAAGTTCAGCAAAACCTCTCTATGTCAGACTAATTAGGAGATTACCAGTCTGAATAAGTAAGAAGTTTGACTCACATTCATCCCTGAGTATTTTAGAACAATAAATTCTCAGTCCCTTGTGAATCCCCGCCTTGTAAATACTGCTGCACCATAGAATTAGTCCCACGAACTACATAGGTAATGATAAAGGAAGTGATCCAAAGCCCCAGCGAAAGGCAGATGTGAACAAGTGACTGGCTCCTCCACCCCAGCCTGCTGCCCTGAATCAACTTTGTGCTTCAGCAAAGGGTTTTAACTAGAATATCTTAGGCACCTTTCAGTCCCTGTCAAATTACCAAACTCCTAAATGCTAAGCCTGAAAATGTCACAGGTCTGATCCACGGACTATTGTTAAGGAAGTCCATTTGTTGTGTCCAGATATACCAAGCTGTACCTTCTGATGACTGATAAAGTATGCCTATGGAGAGGGACTTCTGGGTTTGCTTTGATCAGTGGATGAGCTTCGTCACTCCTTGAAGGCCAGGGCAATGTCCTCAGCACCGCTGTCATCTTCTAGTACAACATAGAATATCAATCCAATACATGCTTTTTGTATCGAAATAAAAGGACCCAGAATTTATGAACATTTTTTATATATTTGATGTCTGTGTTTTCTGAGTAACAAAACAACAAAAGATAAACTGTGAAATATAGTCAGACAATGGGCAATAATACTGAAGAATTCTTTGAATTATAATCACCTAGAAAACTTCAAGCTTATACTCACCCTGTGTATGGAACCCAGTCAACTGGATGCTAGACTGAGTTCATTGCACAAAGTAAGCAACATGACCTCTCTGGACTGTCCTCATTCTGCTGGCCCAGTAGTCACCATCCTCACCACCTCTGTGAGGGTGCCCAGCAAGGCCAACTTCAAGGGGGTGTGACCCGTGTGGTAGCACAGGCCCCACCCTTACCAGGGGACCCCAGGCTTGGTTTAATGCTCTGCTGTTGCCAGTTGAGATCCTTAATCATTTCTGGACAAGGGACTCCACATCTTCATTTTTCACAGGGCCCCACAGATTATGGAGCTGGCCCAGGCCTCAGGTCCACTGCTTGATGGGCCAATTGTTCTAAAATGAATAGATTTCTTTGCCAAATTCACCTGAGATTCCTTTCCTGTTGCCCCAAACCCCTGAATTTAAACTATAGGAATTTTATTCTTATGCTCTCGTTCCATATTTTCCTTTCAAGTGAGGCTGTACATGACAGGACAGCACGCACTGTAATAATGGCTAAGGCTCTTCTTGGAATCCCGTGCCTCTTTCCTGTGACTAGAAATCTCCCATCCTAGGTGGCTTCTTGGCCATTACCTACTGGCCACACTGGAACGGAGGGTTTGAAAATCCTACCGGACCTTTGTGCAACTCAGGAGGGAGTGTTTGTACTTTCCAACAGCACCTGGTATATCTCACTACACGGCCCAGAACCTATTACATTTTTTGTGTTATTAATCTATTATTGATTCACCTGTGTTAATTTTGGCCCAAGCTTACATTCTGGGAGATTAGCAACCAGTCCTTGTACATCTTCTGGGTCTGAGCAAGTATGCTTGTTCGCTTGATTCACCCATAGAAATGGCTTCAAACAATGAGAGAAGAGCATGACCAAAACACAGCCTGGGTTGACAGATGTCGCCTTCCTCCCCCTGCCCTCTCCCCCCTGTCCCCGCACACACTTTGAAGGGACTTGTTCTCTGGTTCACAGTCAGAGCTCTTAGGCCTTAACCTACACCACTTCTCCTAGAGTCCAAAAGTGAGAGAGAAAAACGATGGGGAAACTCCGACTGTGTTGTCCCAGCCCCCAGGCTGTTCCATGGCACCTGTTCTGGTCCTGCCTTGACCAGGCAGGAAACCTAGGCTTCTGGCCACACTGAGAAAGGCAAGCTAATAAAATCCCTCCCCTACCTCTGCTCCCTCTTATCTCCAGGTTACTTTAAGATAACTTGCCTTTGGACTGAATTCACATCTTTTGTCTTTCTAAATTGTGTTTGCTGAGATGGCCTGAATTTCTAAATTTAGTGAACCCTGGAAATTTGCTTTCATCAAATCATAGCTGAGAGATAGGCGGGGAGAGAGAGAGAGAGAGAGAGCGGGGGAGGTGGGGGGATATTGAGAGAGAGATCCTAAAGACAACAGGCAACAGGCAGGAAAATGAAAACAGAAAAAGAAAACAATACTGTAAAAGAATGGCTGTACATTTTTTGTTTTGGGTTTTTGTAAAGAATATGCAAAGAATAAGGCAAGGTATAAAATTGTATGGACCAGCCACACAACCGGAGAAAGGGAAGGGAAAAAATACAATTGTTCCTTCTCTGGTTTTCTCAATACAAAACAGAAAAAAAAAAAAAAACGCCTGAATGAGAAAAGCAGAATTATTCTCAAAACCTCTCATGATATAAAATCAGTTGGTGAGGAGTATTACTAGCTTGGAGCTAGGGAAAAAAATCATTTCTGAAGTGCATGTTTAGAGAGTGGTTTTTTTAATGCAATAAAAATGGAAAAGAATTTGGGGGCGGGGTGCCGGGGAAGGCTTCCAGCAGCAGTCGCGGCTTCTGTCTTCAGGCTCTGGGCAAGAGGCCTCAGCCCATGCTTTCAGTAACCCATTATCGGTTTCCCTCCTCTGCATTCTTCTCCAGTAACCTTATCAGACACAAGCATCGGCCGCAGATGCTGCGACTGGAGTCTTGTAATTGTCCCCCGTTAGAGCTCAATAGCACCTTGAACCATTAGAGCAATCTCAGCTTTTAAGAAAAGGTCTCCACAAGGAGATGCGGTGAGAGAATTTGCCTGTGGCTATGTGAGTTCTTTAATAGCGAACTCTCCTCTGCCAGGCCTCGCTGCTGAGTCTGTGGAGAGATGAGAAGTCTCTTTATTTATCACAGGGCTCTTCCGAGTGCCTGTTAGGCAATGATCATATTATTTATCACCAGGTGTGTGGTGCTGGTGGGGGCAGGATGGGAAATTATTTTTTTAATGGGCCTTCGGCAGAAGCGGGGGGCCCAGGAGATCAAGGTGGGGAAGGGGAGGAAGAAAATTCGAAGACATGGGAGGACCAGAAGTGGTTCTGGGGCAGCTTAAAGGCGATACATAAAAGCCTGCACGGAAAAACATAATATATAGCAAATATACATTATATATGGTGAATTCAGGAGTAAAAGGGGAGGACGAATGGCGTTCTTCAAGTGTCACCTAACGCTTGCAGAAAGTTTGAGGAAAGCTTTTTTTTTTTTTTTTTTTTGCGGTACGCGGGCCTCTCACTGCTGTGGCCTCTCCCGTTGCGGAGCACAGGCTCCGGACGCGCAGGCTCAGCGGCCATGGCTCATGGGCCCAGCCGCTCCGTGGCATGTGGGATCTTCCCGGACCGGGGCACGAACCTGCGTCCCCTGCATCAGCAGGCGGACTCTCAACCACTGCGCCACCAGGGAAGCCCTGAGGAAAGCTTTTAACTTGTAGCAGCTCTACTCTGTTTCCTCCCCTCATGCCTCAACCCCACAAAGCAGGACCTTTCCTGCTAGAGAACTAGCAGGGCAGGATTAGGGTCCTGAGAACTAAATTTTCAAAAGTTGGGAAGACCCAGATCTCAGGATGTGATCAGGAAATATCAGGCCCTCAGAGGCACACACTTTCCAGGCTAGGGGTTTTTAATTTAAACAAATCAGCCAGTTCCCCACAACTCCCCCGCATCGACCCAATACATAATTAATATCAAAAGACTATGGAACACAGACTTTGGAGCCTTGGAGAAAAGGATTTTGTCAGAATTCCTTGCGAGTGTGAAAGTTCATCAGGTGCAATGGGATCTCGGAGCAGCAGACTTCTCTGGGCAAACCGAGGGACAGGCAGCAGGCAGGTGATGAGTTCTGGACGGAGATGCCAAGGCTGTGTCTGCTTCTGCTTGTTCTATGCTGGTTGTCTGGTCCTCCAGACATTGTTTTCTCCCAAATGCCTGCCTCTTCCCAGTCCCTCTGCTGGAAAGTACAACTGAGTCAAGGAAGTCCTCACTGAAAACCATGTCATCCATCCATGGGAACCAAATGCAACAGATCTCCAAAAGTGAAGGAGACACTTCCTCCCTCCATCCAGCCTCCCACCCCAACCTAAAGGGTCCAGTTAGAAGATACATACCTTAATCAGGATAAGGTTAAGCTGCCACGTACAGATGCCCAACTACAGTGACTTTAATGAGATAAGAATTTAGTCTTTTATGTGAAGTCTGGAGGTTGACATCTAGGACCGTTGCTGATGCTCTGCAAACCTCAGAGCATGGTTTCTAGCCTCAGGGTTGCCTCATGGTTGCAAAATAATTACTGTGGCTCTGGCAGTTACATCAGAGTTCCAGGTAGGAAGCAAAAAGAAGGAAGAAGGAGAAGTAGTAAAGGGAAAAGGAGAATCGGGAAGGAAAAAGTTAAGGGGTAAAGAGGGATATGTAAAAAGGTACATGACCAACCAGTCAGCCTCCCTTTTAAGTCACTTTTCTAGACGCACAATACTTCTCAACTTCCAGTGCTCAGGGAATCTTGCCTCAGCAAGATTATACCTCATTTACCAGAACATCATATGGCTACTCCTATCCATTAAGGAACTAGGAAATGTGTTTTGTTTTTAAGCCGGGCACACCATCAGCCCCAATAAAATCAGAGTTTGCTAGTAAGTTAGAAAGGGAGAGTGGATATTAGGAATAACTAGCCATTGGCCATAAGACAGAGATCCTGGCCCAGATGAACTAGTCTAGAACATGCGATCTGGAAACTAAAGGCTCCTGGTTGGATTTGGAGGACCATCTCTTCCAGGAGATGCAGAGCACCTTTGGCTACCCCAGGCCTAAGGTCCCTGGAGGAGGGTTCCCCCAAGGGCAAGGCCAGAGGTCCATGACAGAAATAAACACCTCAGACCCCTTGAGTTCTTGGCATCAATCAGTTCCAGTGGGGACCCTTTTTGCCCCTCCATGACACGTTTAACTTAACCAAGCCTGTCCAGCCTCACTCTGATTGTTTTCCTGACACTGATCTTCTAGCCACCGTAGGGCCTGCCCCTGCTACACCAGCCTAGGCTCATCCTGTGTGACCATTTCTCCAGAAACAGTTGAGGCTTGAAAGCCCACCTTTAGGCAAATTATCCTCCCAGCTCTCTTTCAGTTGTTTCCACCCAAGGCTCAGGACTATCTTTGCTCTGTACCTATCAGGCTCCAGCAGTCTCCCAGATGTCACATCTTGGATTTGCTGCTGTTTACATTCTAGTCTGAAATCCAGGTTCCAGGACTGCAACGCTAACTTTACTTTCTGTGTCGGAACTCTCACCTCACCCAAGAGCCGTAATCTCGTTCCATGGTGGCTGTGTCTTTGTCTGAGCTTCCTTCCCGGTGCCTGCCCTCTGCCCCAACCCAGTCATACCCAGCCCCTGAGATGGGAGCTCTCAGGCATCAGAACATGTATGTCTGCATCCCTCCTCACTGCCTGTCTCTAGGCTCTAAATGCCACGCCTTCCCACTGGCCCATGAGGAGCACGAGATATCTGTCCTGGCATGGGTAGCCACTGCTACCTGCCTTTAGATTCCTCTAAAGCCACACTCTATTCAACTTCTTTTATATTACTTACTGAGGGACTTTTTCTGACTATCTGCCCCATCGTGATATGTCTAAGATGTCTCTAGGACCTGACCCTCAGAAGCCTGGTGAGTCACTTCTGATGGAGAAGCAGGCTCTGAAGGTTGGGGGTTTGATGATTTCCTGAAATCGGACAATAGCTGCTGATCTGGGCCATTCTTGGCTGTAGCCACTTAGAGCCAGCTGTGCATATCCTGGTACCACCAAGTGCCTGGAAAGTCCTGTTAATTAAGGGCCCTTGTCTCTGAATTCTGGTGTGTACATGGTCCTACAGTTGACAAACTGTTCATAACTGGTATTTCATTGTAACCATCCCAACTACCCTGTAAAATAGTAAAGGTGAAACCCCTTCCTTCATCTTCTTTTAGTGTCAGAGACTTCCTAGTGTTTAGAGATCATCATAATAATGTGAAAAATAATAGTATAATAATAGTATTACAGGCACTGGTCCCAGTGAGGGCAAAGTGGGGTCCCTACTGAGCTGGAATTGGTGCCAACAATTCCTTTGTATATTATAATTTTAAAAGCTCTGTCCACAAAGCCCTTGTGAAGAAAGTGGAACAGTTTTTATTCCCACTTTACAGAGGGCTTGCCCGGACTCCCAGAGGAATTAAGAGCTCTGCCTCGGGTCACCCCCTTATAAAGTGTCAGGCCAGCCCTCAAGTGAGGCTATGCCCACCAAGCCCATGGTTCTTTCCACTCCTGGTATGCATGTGGTGGTATTCATGGACACCCAGAAGCTTCAGCACTAGAGTAATGGAGCTCCATGTCTTGATTCCTGAGGTGATAAGTGAGTGTTTTCAAATCACAGCCAAGAGCTGACCACAGATCCTCCAACACTTGGTTTGGAGTGTTCTGAACCATCCTCATTAGGAAAAAGGCTGTTGGGCTCGTAGGAAGAGGTCTGTTCTGATCTGATGGGCCTCTGGTACCTACTCAGAAGAATATTAGGTGAGAACCCTTAATGATCTCAGAAACTGATAAATGGACAGATATTAATGTGTGATGAAAAACGCTCAGAGGAGAAACATTGTATATAATCATGACTTTGCATGTCTATCAGTAATTCTGTAACAGATGTTATCTTTTCCCCAAGCCCATCATCCCTATACTATAAACTGAAAAAAAAGTCTCCACTGCATCTGAGATTTTGTATGATTACTCCTGACTTAAGCTCTCTATAAGAAGTTAATGCTTTAGACAAGTCTTTGAACTTGAAATATCCAAATTGTGCCTTTATATCTGTTTCATTGTTCACTAAATTTCCTGAGGAGACCAAGATTCTCTCTTTTGGCTGACAAAGTAGATAACATAGAATTGAGGATTAACTTGTCTAACACAGAAATCTGGAAAATGCGAAGAAAACTTAAGTATCAAATAGCATTGTTATCTTCATGTAAAATTAGTTATTAAGTTCTTACTTAAACATAATACCTTGCATGTGTGTAGTACTTTACAAGACTCCTTTCCATCCGTTATCTTACTCAATCCTCAGCGCAATCCTAAAACACAGGTCAGTGTCATTAGCTCCATCTCCCTCATAGAGGAGGAAACTGAGATGCTGGGAGGTCATGAGTCATGCATCTAAAACTAGGCATCAGCAGAAGTTAGAGACCAAACTACAGGGACGTGCAGAGGAAGTACGTTCACCAACCCCACGCCCTCTCCTTGACACTGACCCTGCCTCCCTTGGTCTCCAGTGGAATCTGGGGACACAGGAAAAATCTCACTGATGTAGCCATGATCTAGAAGTGTCATCTTAGCTTGCCTGCTCATCTGAACTATTGCATTATGAGGAGTACAGATTCCAAAGGCAGTGGTGACAGTCCTGTGTCCATTGGTGACCACAATCTTCAGGTTTCCCTGGTTATTGCTAAGATCCACCTGGCGTGGCCCCAGTGTTCTCTTTCGACCCTGAAGGCATCCAGTAAGGATTAGCAGTAATGAACCCTACAATTTTTCCTGCCCCTCTGACTTAAGGATGATGTAATCTAATTCATAGTTGTGGATGCAGAAAATCAGGCATTTTAGAAAAGCCTCCACCACCTCCTTCAACTGCCTTTCTGAGGAAAGTAGCCCTGAAACAACTTGAGAGTTGTGACACGAAGGTAAAAACTCATGACCAGAAGGACAGCTCCTTATAGCTTGATAGGCCATTTCTTCAACAAATGTTCAGTGTGTTCTGGTGTTCAAATGTGCAAAGTCAAGCAGTAGGCCCTGAGATTGGAACGCCATGATCCTGGTGAACGAGGAGAGTCTCCTTGGTTGCCACCCAATCATGTGAGCCCTGCTTTTGGAGGTAAGGGGGCAGAAATCCCCAAAGAAAGAGGGCAGATTCCTTTGACAGCATCCACTCAATCTGGGGCTCAGCTCTAGCTACAGGAAAAGCATCGCAGTCCCAGAACCAGCCCCAAGAATGCAGGGTCCCATAGCTTAGTAGAGGGCCCAGAAGTGGAATGGTGGTTCTTTCCTGTTTAAACCCATTCTGGCAGTTTACTAGTCAGAGAACAGGGGACTGTAGGTGTGTCCACAAGCTCGGTGCCTATCACAGCTCTTCCTCTCCCAGGGTTGAGGGCTACCATAAAAATACCCCCTGCCTGCCCCCTCCCTCTAGATTAGCCCCTTCCTGTGGGTGGATTCTGTGCTGTTTTCATTTTCAATTTCCCCCCAGACACAGTCTGTCAGATTACCATTGACTCCATGTCCATAGCCAGGCCCAGTAATCCCAGCCCAGACCAAGCCCCCAGGGCTCAAGACCCCGGCCTCATGGATTTAGGAAGGAGTTTAAACAGAGTAGAGTTTCAAAACAGGTAACCCAAATCAGAAACAAAAAGTAAGAAAAGTCAAATCGTGAAGTGAACGCAGTCTCAGAACAAAGGCAGATTAGGTAAACTGGAAATCGAATTCAGGGGCCCAGAATGAATGCAGCTGGCAGTGGACGTCCTAGCGTCAGGTGGGCGTGGGAAAGCTGATGGTGCAAAGGCAAAAGCCATGGACCTCAGAGGCAGTCACGGGTGGCACAGTAAAGGCTGGCTGGAAGCAGCTGCAGGCCATCAGCCTGTCTACTCTCCTCTGTCCTGGTCCCTACTATTGTCAATGGCCTTGACACACCCATGATGGCACCTGTAGTACTGCCTGGTCCTCTGGCACCTGAGCCCCTACTGTCATTACGTGGCATTGCAGTTTCTAACTCCCTCCTGATAGGACTGCTCCCCTGTTCCACCCCATCAGCCCTGTCCGGTGGACCCAGGGCCACCCACACCCATCAGATGCCCTACTGGTATCAGAGGATTGAGTGGTGGAGGTCACTGCAGACCTCCTGACTCTTTGGCTCCCGGATCCAGTTTCTCTTGACAGGGGAGACCTGCCACCTCCTGACTTAGCTCCTCACCAGACTCATATAGGCCCACACCCTGAAGCACAGCTGTCTGAAAAGTAAAGCAAAGACTGAGCATAATACCAAGTTCTTGGGAGCCCTACCAGAAATAACCCAATTCCCCACTCCATTGCCTGCAATAAACTTACATTTCTGAACACTTGAGGGCAATCACATAGAGCTCAGGTAAAATAAGCAATTAATACAAACAGCGTTGGCACTTATTTGAAAAAAGACAGAACAAACATTTATTGGGCTTCCAGAAAGTTCCAGGCAGTGTGCTAGACACACTGGTTAGAGTTTATCATTTAATTGTTATAACGACCCTGTGACTTTGGACTGTGCTCTTCCAGCTGACAGATGAGGGAACTGAGACTCAGGGAATTTAGATAATTTGCACCACCAGCTCACAAGCTAGGAAGTAGACAGGATTCAAAACAAGTTTGGCGTAACTTAAAAACCGATGTCCGTTCTATGGTTCTCTGTATTCTGTGATGAATATGTATCAATTCCAGGTTGATGCTATGCCAATGACACCCACCCATGTTTGTCTGCCTGCCTGCCTGTCTCAAGCATTAGACTATAAACCGCTGGAGAGTAGAGGTCTGCCCTCCAGGCAGTCTACATCTAGGATGCAGGTAAGAATCTGACCAGTAGAGCTTAGTAAATATTGATTGATGTGTGACTATCCACGGGAGACCACATCTCTGTCCAGGAGATGATACATTTTGTCCCTAACCTCAAGGAGCCCCAAATCAGATCAAGAGCAGGTCCATAAGAAGCTTAACAATTGCAATTTAATCCCCAAGATCTGCAAAAGCCACCATAGAAAACATCTTTGGAAAGAATTGATTCTTTTTGTGCAAATAGCTTGTTCTTGAAAGATAATGACTTTTGTTGCTGATGGTGGTTACCAAACACTTCTTTCCCTTTTGCTAAATGTGTGAAAGAAAAACATCTGATTAATGTTCCAATGCTGCTCTTCTGATTTTCCAGATTAAGACAGAATAAACGTGGTCAGCGTTTAGGAAGTCCCTGCTGCCTCAAGCACAAGAATATAGATATTTGGAATCTTCTCACTTTTCAAAGAACAATTCTCATATCCTACTCTAAAGGATAAGTGAGATGTATGTAGCCTTCAACTTGGCATCCTGAACAAAGAATCTTCTTTCCTATAATAATGTCACCCTCTACTGAAAGTTTAGGATGTTGCTGCTCCTATTTCTTAAAGGCAAGGTGCTTGGCACTGAGAAAAGACCATTGCTAGTATTCATGCCCAGGAACAAATCTTCTCTGTTTTTCTTAATCTCCCACCACTGGGCTTAGAATTGGGTTGTGTGCGTGGTGTGTGTTTTATAAATGTAGTTTGCTGATTAATTCAGGAAACTCTGTGTCCTCAGAAAAACTGCTGCCTGGCCTGAAAATGTGCAAATCATAGTCTCTGAGCTCTGTGCAGAGCCAGCACCCACTCTCCCACCCATAGAATTCAGGAAAGTGGGGGCAGATCTGGTTTTTCTTCCTCTCTATATGTCCAGTGCCTAGAATAGCGCCTGGCATACAGAAGACTGCTCTCAAATGCTTGTGAAGCAGGTTTATAAGTGAATGAGAAATCAGGTTTACAAGCATAGAAGCTTTTTTTTCAAAAATGAAATTATTTCCATCTATATTTGCTCACACTGCCATAATAAAATAACATAGAATGGGTGGCCTAAATAATAGAAATTTATTTTCTGGAAGTCTGAGATCAAGGTGACATCATTGTCAGGTTCTGATGAGAACCCTCTTCCTGGCTTGCAGATGGCTGTTTTTTCACTGTGTGCCCACATGGCCTTTCCTCAGCCTCTTTCTCCTCATGTAAAGTCACCAATCCTATCAGAGTAGGACTCCACCCTTATATCGGCATGCAACCTTAATTATCTCCTAAAAGCCCTATCTCCAAATACAGTCACATTTAGGGCTTCAATATATGACCTGGGGGGAGGGGGGAGGGGAGGGAGGGTGGAGAGGCCACAATTTAATCCATACCACCATCTCTTCTGTTTTCAGGCTCTGAGCCATTGTCTCTGCCATGATCACTTACTAGATAGTAACCATAATCATTCTAAGACATGGGTCAGCAAACAGTGTTCCAAGAGCCTAATCTGGCCTGCCACCTGTTTTTGCATGGCCTGCAAGCTAAGGATGGATTAACATGTTTAAAGTTTGCCAGAAAATCTAAATTAGAATATTCCACAACGTGTGAAAATTACATGCTATTCCCATTTCAGTGCCATGCTCATCCACTTAAATATTGTCTGTAGCTGCTGCTGCACTACAATAGCAGATGGAGTAGTTGGGACAAATCTTATGACCCACAAAGCCTAAAATATTTACAGTCTGGCCCTTTACACAAAAATTTATGGACCCCAGTTCTAGGCTAATGGTTCTCTGGGGAACTTGTTAGAAATTTAAATTATCTGGCCTCATCTACTGAATCAAATTGTGGATGTAGCGTCCCGCAATTTGAGTTTTAGTAATCTTGCCGGTGATTCTGATGTGCACTGGATGAGCACTGGTCTAGACGAATGAACCACGTTCTGAGCTAAAGGCAGAAATCGGTCTTTATTAAGCACCCACTATGTGCCTGGTCCCAAGCTCACAGGCTGTGATTTGGTTCAACTAGCGAGAGACCAGAAAAAAAACGATGCTCAGGAAATCCCTCCGGAGTAGCGGTTGTTTCCACTGCAAAGTAGCCGCCTGTCGTAAAAGAAGCAGCATAAAGCGATCCCAAACGCGATAGGCAAGCATCCCTGGGGGGTTTCAGGCAAAATGAGTTCTTAAATATTTGATTTTCTCTCCAGTCACTGGCCGCCTTTCTATTTGGTTTGGGGCTGAAATAAGACAGCTTGTAAGTAACTGGAGAGGGTGTTTACCCAGTGAATTAGTTCGGCTTTCATTGTGCAAGGGATTAGCGCGAAGCAGTGGATGAGGCTCCGTTTCAGGTTAGAGGGGCTCGCCGTTCGCTAGCTCCAGGCCAGGACTAATTATCATAGGACTGAGGCCATTAAAGGGCTTAACTACCAGTGCCCCCTTCCAGAACTGGATTAGCCGTTCGCCTGCAGCTCTTGGCCGATAACCATTTCCAGTTCCGTCCGCTCTCTGCCGCGATGTGAGCCGGAAAATGCGGCGGACTCACAGCTCGGAACTGCCAGGCACGTGGGCTCCCGGCCTGGAAAGCTCTGCGACTTCCAGAGGCCAAGGATACACTCTCCCTGGGGAAAGACTGGAGACCGCCTGAGGCCTCTCTCCTGTCAGGATGTTTATGGGAAGATGGACGGGAGAGCCTGGGCGAGAGAGGGCTGGGAGAGGCTCCTGCCAGGTTCCAGGAAAGCCCAGGCGCTGTCCAGGGTCCCCGGGAGACCGGAGGGCAGAGTGCGGGGCTGCCCTGTCACCGGGGACTCTCAGAACGGCGGGACAAAAGGATCAGGGTGTTCACCTGGACTACCACAACGCCACTCCTCCATCGCACTCTTTCTTTCAGAGTCAGAGGGGGAGTCTGCACAATTGTGGGAGGTACAGAGTTGTTTGGGGATTTTTCCCCCGCTCTGTGGAATGGGGCAAGTAAGTTACCTCATTTCCTTAAATCTCGGTTCCTCATCTATAAAATCAAAATAAAGTAGTGCCTAGTCAAAGGGTTATTTGTGGGTTAAAGTATAGGGAGAGCTAGTTCATTTCAAGGCTCAATATGTCAGTGCTCTTAGGCTGATGAAGATCGCGCAAGCAAGAAAGAACCCTTTCTCTCTCTCCTAAACCTGGTGCGAGGAAGAACCCCTCTTCTAAACCTGCAGGGAAGAAGGGCCTTTAAAGATTTTCTAGTTTTCTACTTCCTAAATTTTCCAAAATGAGAACTATTTTAAATGTTAGTAACACTTGTAACATTCTTTGAAAGAGCAAATAAAAAAAATATATGGATCTCACCAAAAATAAAAATAAATATGTGAGGTGTTGGATGTGTTAATTAACTAGATGAGAGGAATCCTTTCACAATGTATCTGTGTATCAAACCATCGTGATGTTCACTTTAAATATATCACAATTTTGTCAGTTATACCTCAATAAAGCTGAAAAAAATGTCTGTAGAAGGAGAGATCATCCATCTGAAAGTAGTAATAAAACTGCTGAGTGGAAAAAATATACGTATACACATATATGTGGATCTGAAGATCCCTCATGATCACTGCCTGCGCCCCAAGGTGTTCAAAGCCTACAGGTTTGGAAGGGCTCTTATGTTCAACTCCCCACCTTGACAGAAAGGTCAGCTGCTGTTTGCACACCTCCAAAGGTGGGGTACCCCAACTTCCCACACAGCTCAATCCATTTCAGTGTTGTTCTGATGAAAGAAAATTCTTTTTTAAAACAGCAATTGTACTCCAACTAAAATAAAAAATAAAACCAAAAAACAGTACATTTATGACAGTCACCAAAATAACAGTGATTATTTCCAGTTGATGGGATTATGAGTGACTTTTTTTTTCCAGATTTTCCATATACCTACAAAAAAGCCCTACATTTACTATTAGAAAAAAGTCTATGAGCATAATTAAAATTTGTTGTAGTCATATAATTTATATAATTAAATATCTTGTAAAATATTAAATCAAAAATTGTGTCCCTGTAACTTTTACCATTTGGTTCTCGTTTTAGCCCTGGGTCTACACAGACAAGTCTAATATTGCTCATGACAACTCTTCAAGTATGTGAAGTCAGCAGCCAGGTAAGAGCCCCACAGAGAATGTGTTAGTGAGAAAAATTGAATCAGAAGTGACTGCATTCTTCAGGTGCTCGTTGTTGCTTCCTTTCTCAGTGGAGGCTTCTAGACTGCTTGCAAGGACACTTTAATAAGTCACAGCCAAATCTACCCAAGCCGCTGGGCACAATCTTTCCCAAATATATTAGTTGAGGTTTTTTGAAAAAATCAATTTCAGTCCTTGTTTGGAAACCAAATAAATACCAAGAATCTTTTCAGTTGCCTAATTATTATTCTTTTAGTTTTTAAATTGTTTGAAGGTCATTTGGATATAGAAGGAATTTAACAATAAGTGGAAACTATGGATTTAAGTTGTAGCAGAATGGAACCATGACAATATCTTTAATTTGTGGTTTTAAAGAAAACTTCTCAGACTCTACCTTTGTCATGGGGTTGGGCACCAATGAGGAGTCCTCTCTGGCTATTTGCTGAGTGATTAATCCTTTATCATAGGACTTCCTAATACACCTGTTTGATTCTGGCAAATGGGGCCAAGAGTAATTCAACTCCATTCATTAAATACTAATTGAGTGCCTACTACATGGCACACTGCACCAAGAGCTGATAAAGCAAAGAATTTCCAGAAATCACAGTGAATAAGAGAAAGCTTACCATGGAAGATCTGGAGCATTTATAAGTCAGTAATCTCTGTGACTTCACAGAACTCTTCACCACTCACCATTGGGCTTTGTGGAGGGTTAGGTTGATTGAGTTCAATGCAGCTAAAACGGGTAAGGCAACTATTGGTGTATTTGGAAAGATGCCAAGCTCTGAGATTTGTTTTAATTGTGTGTGTATTTTTTTAAAAAAGAAAGAAAGAAACTGAAAGAAAGAAACTGAAAGAGTGGAATGTTCTCAAAACGCAAAGTGTAATAATCAGGTCAAGAGAAATCAAATTGGAATAAGAATTAGTGTCCAATATTGAACATATGACATAAACATATTTGAATCACTTCAACAAATATTTGGTGAGCAAATTCCATGTACAAAGAATAGTGCTGGGAGCCATTAAGGACCAAAAGAAGAGTAAGAGAGGGTCTTTATACATAAGGAACTCACAATTTAGGTGGGAGGGGTACATATTAATAATTGTAATAAAAGTAAACTATGATAAGTACTGAACTGCAAGCAAAGTACTATGGGAGTTTGACGGAAAGACAAATAAGGGAATCTCAGATTTCTCGGAGGCGGAATAATTTGAAATGGGCCTTGAAGATTTGTTATTACAACCGTAAAACCTAAGCGAATGTATGTTTCTACAGCACTGTCAGTGTATCCCAGCTCTTCCTTTCCTGCAAGGTACACACAGAGTAAAATGAATGACGTCAGAATTTCTCACTAATCACCTGACACAAAATGTTGACCCGGAAAAATTGGCAAGGGATAATTTCTGAAGTTATACTGAAGACAGACTCAAAAGGTATGTCATTTTATTAGGAGTTAATTCAATTACAGGTTAGGTTATGGTAGGCAGATTGAGTCAGAGGTTTAAGAAGAGAGATGGAAATTCTGCCGAACCATTTGAATACCTGAGTGGTGCATGAGCACTCTAGTGATGACTCTGCAAGAGGACATTTATTTATCCCTAGAACATTCCCAGAGATGACTGAGCTCAGATTCAGTGACTTATAGTCTAACCTGGAAAATGCGGGAGCCCCCGGATAATCTTAAATGCACCTCCAAAGCAGGGCATCTCTCTCCAACCTCCTGTTGGAGGCTAGTGGGAGGTGGTAGACAAACTGTGTTTGACTGTGATCCAAATATAGTTCTCTCAGTTACTGGTTGTGTGGGCTTGGTCATGTTACTTAGCCTCTTTGAGGCTCAGTTTCCTGTTCTTTAAAATGCCTACTATGCAATCTGTTTGTTAGGAGGTTTAAAGATGAAGATATTTATATATCTAGGCACTTAGCACGGTGTCTTGTATATACTACACACTCAACATATTAGAGCTACTTGGACTATTATGTATTATATCTTGCCAACATTCATTCAACCACTGGTAATAATATTGAGTCCCTCGAAAGTGCAAGGCCCTTTCCTAGGTAAGAGACTGAGATATCGGTAATTGAAGTTGAATGTCTCTACCCACACATTCGGACTCCTACTCAGTTGGGTCAGAGGTCAATTAGAGAGCCATGGATGCTACATTTTCATTACGCTTGCAAATGGTAGTGGGTTCAAATTTTGATTGCATGAGGGTTAAAAGAGGATTTAAATAGGATTGTGTGTTAAATAGGATTGTGTAAGGATTGAGTGAGATAATACAGCTAAAATGCTTAGCACAGTGCTTGGCAAGAGTAAGCACCAAACAAATGTCAGCTATTATTATCATAGGTATATCATTTCACATTTGTTTTTTCTAGACATATGTGCATGTTGCTTGCGCAGGTCTTATTCAGGGGCTTATTTTGGTTTTATTAAAAAGTGGTACTGATTTCTAGTTACAGCAAAAATACACAGTGCCATATTTTATTGATTCTAAGAGGCATGTTTTTCACATTTTAACACTGATGTCTGAAAATGATGGCCTTCTCATTGCCTGCGCATGTACAAACTCGGTGGATATTCCTGATGATAGGACTGGTAACTGTAGTCCCTTAACATTTTAATCAGCAAACGGTTTAAGGACCACCTGGGGAAGGAAAATGAGTCCCTGTTATCATCTGAACACCTTCCTTTAACACATTATGGTAAGATCAAGAAACATCAGTATCAAAATTTGCACAGTGGACAGTAGCAACTTGGAGTAAAAAAAGAACTGATAATAAATTGCTTTCTAAAAACTGTTGCATCATCGCCTCTCCTAATAAAAGAAAATAAAGGTGTGAGAAAAAAACACATGTATTAATAATTCTGAGTCAAAAGGTGATTTAGAAGCATCAGACTCTGAGTGTAAAATTGTTTCAGGACTACCTTGACTGATTTTTTTTTTTTTTACTTATTTTCCTTTTTTATGTATGCACAGGAGTGATAGCTGATAAAATTCAATATCTAAATAAGTCTAAATATAGAAAATTCTAAGCCATAAGATAATTTTGTGTTATAGTTTAATTGACAGTGTTATTATTATCATCCCATCCTGGTGCCGGTACAAAAAATAATAGCATACCTTATAATCAGTAGCAATTTGAATTCAATGAAAACTTTCCCATGACAAACATCAAGAAATGGTGCATAAAACATTCATTTCATTGTGAAGATGAGTTCCCATTAAAGAAGGTGAAATATCTAAGTGCAAGAAGACAAGAAGAAACTTGAAATGAGAGGGATTAGGAGGTGAATTTATGTTAGGTTTGCCTTATGTTGAGGGAAGGAAGGTCTTATGAACCTTGAAACTTGAGTTCGAACCAATAAGGGAGCATGAGATGAGACTCTGGTGCTGTGTCAGGTAGAGAGTTAGACCTAAGAAACCCTTATAAATTCAGGATCCATGAAGGGCTGTATTCTAAGGAAATCAGGAAAGTAATCTACTCACTGGCACAGAAAGATGATAAAGATTTTTCTCTCTCTACATGCAGGGAGTCAGGGACGTGAAAATTCCAAAGCATAGGCTTAACCTTATGTGGCTATGGGATTTGAATTTATACTGTCAACATTTTCTTGGAACTGAGCCTAGAAATTGATATAGAAATTGGTCCTTTGGGAATCTTGAACAAAGCAAGTGCAAAACCACTCTGGAGGAAAGTTCCCACAATGCAGGCCAGATAGATTCCTCACAGAAAAAAGAAGGTACCTTGTTGTGGATTGCATTATTGTTTTCAGTTCTTTACTCTTCCCTATTAATACCCCCTTTACATTGTAACTTTGTAGTTCTTTCAATTAGAGGTGGAATATACTTCTCCACCTCATTGTTGTTGGGCTTGACTGTGTGGCTTGCTTTGGCCAATGGATTATTAATGGACATGAATCAAGCAAAGGTTTGAAATGTACTTGACTAGCGGGGCTTGGTCTATGAGGAAACCATCTCTTGGGTAGCTGCTGCCATTTCAGCTTGTGCCTCAAAATAAACAGATAAGGAACAGATATGAAGACTAATATCTGTTCCATGTCTGTTCCAGACTCACATCTGGTCCCAACCTGAAGCTTAGAGCCAAACTTAGCAAGAGCCCAGCCCAGATCACCCAAATTCCAGATGACCCACAGACCTGTGGACAAAATTAAATGCTTAACAATAACCATTATTGAGTCTGCTAAACACTGAATTCTAAAATGGTTTATTATAAAGGATTACTGTGACAATAGTTAACTAATTATAACTCAGTAATAAATGAGCTTACAATTTAAAACAATTAAGAACATGAGGAAACAGCTTACCATGAATAAGAATCAGCAGAAACAACACATAATATGGTTAGAACACCAAGAATCTGAAATAATAGAAAAATCTGAAGAATAATATAAAATATGTATGTTTTAAATGATTAAAGATATGAAATAATGACTCATTCTAAAAAAAAGCAGGTTTCTATGGGAAAAAAAGTCAGATAAATTTGAAAGAGGACAAAATAAACTTTTAGAAACTCCCTAAGATGTTGAATATAAATTAGAAATAGCTAAAAAATGAACTAGAACAAGAAGGTAGATCTGAGGAAAATACCCAGAATTTAGTAGTAAGAGAAAAGAAGAGATGGGGAAGAAATGAAAGAGGTAAGATGCTTGTAGGATACAACAGGTAGATTCATCGCTGTCTCACAAAAATAGTACAATCAGTATAAGAAGAGGAACTATTTTAACATAATGGGAAGATCAAGGATGAAAAATTTTCCAGAATTTATGAAGGACATACATCCTCTGATTGAAAAAATATTGTGAGTCTCAACCAGGATAAACACAAAGAAATCTCCACTTCGATATATGGTAGTGAAATTACAGATCACTGTAAATACAGAGAAAACTGTAAGAGCAGCCAAAGGGAAAAGACAAAATATCTAAAGAGGTATAACCATCAGACTGTCATGAGCATTTCACAATAATGAGAGCTTGAAGAGAGGAAAATAATAATTTCAAAGCAACAATATTATACTCAAATTATTATTCAATAGTGAGGGCAAACTGAAGAAACATTGTAGAAAAACAAAGATGGAGCACACTGAGCTCTCCCAGTCTCCCTCTGAAAGAGTGAAGGATATATTTCAGGAAGAAGGAACTTAAAACACAGAAAAAATGCGTGTGGTGCAAAAAGCAATGGTGTTTGAAGGAAATGGTAATTATTGGGGCAAATTAAACAGCACTGACTGAATAAAACAATAATAATCATACAGATTAACTTGGGGATTTTACAGAAAAAGATGGACACAAAATACAAGACAACAATAATAAGGTGGGGATATTTGAAATCAGTGCATTTTTTAGCAGATTTGTATTGCTTAGAGAGAACTAGAGGTATTGCTTAGCTTTTGTCCTTATTGGATACAGTAAAAGAACAGTAATAGAAGGCAAAACTTTCAAAACAGTAGAAGCAAAAAGGAATTTAAGGATCTCAATGTAGGAAGGAAGAAAGAGAAACAAAGGAAATTAAGCAAATATAAAGGACAAAATAAAGTTGTAAAACATTCAGGTATTTCAAGTAATAACAATAAATTTAAACAAATTAGGTATACCAGTGAAAGGAGAGAGCCTCAGATGGGATAATTTTTAAGTCCATACATGTAGTTTCAAAAAGAACCCTAAAATATAGTGAAAGAAATGTTGACAATATTAGGATGGAAACAGACATTCTAAGTCAAATCCTGGACAAATGAAAGCTGATATAATTTTATTAATATCAGCAAAATAGACTTTTAGGCAGAAAGAAATAGAGTGAAGTAAAGGACAAATAGAAAGTGATACAAGGAATAATTCACTATGAAGATAAAATAATCCTGAACCTGCATTCAATTGCATATATTATATGTTAAATATAATATAATAAACATATAAAGCAAAGTAATAGAATTAAAAGGATAGATTAAAAATATCCACTATTATAACTCTCAGTAATTAGTAGGTCAACTGCACAAAAAGTAAAGATATTGAAGATTTTTAATAGTACAAAAAATCCTGATTTAATTGATATATAGAGTTTTATATCCAACAATTAGAAAATATATCATCTATATGATATATATATTTTATGGAACACATGGACACACATGGAACACATAAAAATTGACTATACATAGGCTACAAAGTAAATCATAATATATTTCAAATAATCAATACTATATAGAAAATATGCTCTAACTAAAAGGTAATAAAATAAGAAATCAATAAACAAGATATAATCAAACCTCAAATATTTTGAAATTTCTGTAAGAAGCTTAAAAATAATGAAGAAATGAATAAATTTTAATAAAATTTTAAAAAATATTCAGAACTCATAATAAAAATACATCTTGAAACTTACAGGATACAGCTAAAGTAATATTTAGAAATTTATTGCCTTAAATACATATATATTTTTATAAAATAGTTAAAATTAGTTAGGAATTCCTGGGCAGTGATGGTGAATTGACAATTACACTCTCTTTAAAACCTCACTAAATCTGACCCATGAGATTAAAGAAAAAAGAAGAAGCAGCAATATAAAGTGACTAGCTGGAGAGTAGTTGAACAGTACTAATAATTTAGAAAGGCAATAAATTTGAATTATAAGCTGTCAGTGAAGAAAGTAGAGAAGAAACTTCATTTAGACCACAGAGTCACAGAAAGCTCAGGAAGGGGAAGAACAAGTACATCTGGAAATGAAACTGAAGATGAAGTTAGAAAAGAATTGCTTATAAATGTGTTTAAGATGTAGTTTGATATTGAGAGAGGTTTTTACTATTGGAAAGGTAGATTAAAATGGACTAGTTTTGGACCATCACTCTCACTGAGAAAAAAACAGAAAAGCTAGACTATCTATATGTCTATCTCTCTATCTATCATCCATCCATCTATCATCTATCTAATCAGTATGAAGCCATCATAAAGCCGCAAAGACAGTGAAGAAGTAAAGATTTGTAAGGCCAATATCCCAAACTGAAGGAAAGGCCGGGGAGGTAAACCTTATTTTTTGCACTGCTTTTTCCCTTGTGATATTTGCTAATTGGAAAAGGTAGCTGAAAGATTGAAAAGAAAAAAGATAAGTAGTTGAAAAGCTGAGCAGAACTTCTGGCAGTTTTATGGGGGTCACATTAGACAAAAATTGTAGTTCACTGAAGATGAAGGACCCTAGTAAACGCTCCAGATTTTCTGTTGGAACTCAAAGGGTTACTTTTTAGGAGTAAAGATGAATCAGAAATATATGAGCCCTTATAGGAACTGAACACGAGGGGAAAATGCCACAAAATTCTGAAGGAAAATTATTGATAACCTATAACTTATTTACCCTTTCACACTATAAATTAAATATGAGGTTAGGCTAAAAATATTTTTAGACATTCAAGATCTCAAAATATTTACCTGCCTGCACTTTTTCTCAGAAAGTTAATGGAAGATGTGTTCCACCAAAATAATGAGATGAAATCAGGAAACAGAAGATTCACACAGGGTTAAAGCAAAAGAAAGTCCTCTAGGTAATGGTAGAGTTCCTAGGAGGACAACATGGCAGTCACAGCAACATGTTCAGATTGGAAGAGGTTGGAAGTCTCTAGGAAATATTACTCAAGAAGGTGAAATTAGTATCTGATGTGTCTAAATGTATTGAGAGTAGCTTTAGACAACTGGTTCGCAGTATGAGTTAGTGATAAGTACATAGACAATCAAACAACTGAAAAAACAAAAGCAATCATAAAATCCAGATTGAAAAAGTTTTGCAAGAAAAATTTATCTGGTATACTACAAAATAAATACTTGATTCATTTATTAAGGATATATAATCATAATAATGCAAACACTGAATAACGGTTTAACCAAATTAAAATAGAGCTGTGTATGGAGAATTGGATATGGAGAGCAGAAAAGTGTGTGTATTTAAAAATAATAAAATTGTAAAACTTTCAGGAGAAAGATGGAAGAATATCTTCATGACATTGAGGGAAAGAAAGATATCTTAAAGAGGACAAAAAAGCATAAACTATAAAGAAAAATATTGATAAATTTGAATATGTTAAAATAAAAAACATTCGTGTGGTAAAAGAAACCATAAAACTTTTACAAAACAAGTCACCAGCTAGGAGAAGATATCAACCATTGATATAAAAATAAGTGGTTAGGGACTTCCCTGGTGGTGCAGTGGTTAAAAATCCGCCTGCCAATGCAGGGGACATGGGTTCGAGCTCTGGTCCAGGAAGATCCCACATGCCGCAGAGCAACTAAGCCCGTGTGCCACAACTACTGAGCCTGTGCTCTATAGCCTGAGAGCCACAACTACTGATCCTGCATGCTGCAACTAGAGAAGCCACTGCAATAGAAGCCCACACACCACAACGAAGGGTAGCCCCTGCTGGCCACAACTAAAGAAAGCCCACGAGCAACAATGAAGACCCAATGCAGCCAAAAATAAATAAAATAAAATAATTTTTTTAAAAAGGGGGGTTAGTTTCCAGAGTATGAAAAGATCTCTTACAAATCACTATGGAAAAGAAAAACAACCCAAAAGAAAAAGTGAGCAAATAGTATAAATGGGTAATTGGGAGAGGAAGGAACCCAAATAGCTAAGAAATATGCCTAATCTTTACTAGCAATCAGGTAGATGCAAATTAAAACAGAGAGAGAACATTTTACCAACAATGGAATGTGAAAAATCAGCACACATAAAAATCAAGTAATGAAGAGAAGGTGGAGAATATAAATACAACTCTTGTGCACTACTTGTAGTGCACTACTGCACGAAGTCATTCATTCATTCACTTATTCACCAACTATTTATTTCAGTGCCTCCTGTTTGTCAGGCACTGTTAAAGGCATTGAGGATATATTACAGGTCTTGAGGGGTTGTAATTTTAAACAGAGGCATCAGGGTTAGCCTCACTAAGAGGGTGGCATTTAAGCAAAGATGTAAGGAGGGGAGGAAGTAACCATGAAGATGTACAGGAGACCAGGGTTCCCAGGGCGAAGGCCTGAGGCAGGTGTGTGTTGGCAGAAGAATAGGGAGTCTGATGTGGCTGGAGCATAAAAGATAATTAAAGGTATATAATGACATACAGGCATACCTAGGAGATATTGCAAGTTCATTTCCAGACCACCACAATAAATTGAATATTGCAACAGAGCGAGTCACAAGAATTTTTTCCTTTCCCAGTGCATATAAAAATTATGTTTATGCTATACAGTAGTCTATTAAGTGTGCAATAGAATTGTGTAAAAAAAACAATGTACGTACCTTAATTTAAAAGTACTTTATTGCTAAAAATTGCTAATCATTATTTGAGCCTTCCTCCAGTTGTAATCTTTTTGTAATGGTAACATAAAAGATCATAAATTACAAATCACCATAACAAATACAGTGATAATGAAAAAGTTTGAAATATTGTGAGAATTACCAAAACGTGATACAGAGACCGGAAGTGAGCAAATGCTGTTGAAAATATGCCCCAATAGACTTACTGAACGCAAGTTACCACAAACCTTCAATTTGGAAAAAAGCAGTATCTGCAAAGCACAGTAAGCAAAGTGCAATAAAAGGAGGTATGCTTGCATGTTTAGATTTATACTTAAATCACATGAATATAGCATACTCTACATGTCTGTATCTTTCATTTCTCTCAATAAAACTTAAATACCATTGCCTATTAGCATATACAGATCTATCACGTTTATTTTTATGGCAAAATAGTATTTCATTGTAGAGATTTGCCTTACCTTATTTACCAGTCATGTAGTAATGGACATTTAAATTGTTTGGTCTTTTGTTTTTGTTTTTTGCTTTTACTAATGATGTTGAAATAAACTTTCTTCTATGTACAGGTTTACATAATGTGCAAGTACATCTGAAAGTTAAATTTTTTAAAAAAATTATTTTTGGCTGCATTGGGTCTTCGTTGCTGCACGCAGGCTTTCTCTTGTTGTGGTGAGAGGGGGCTACTCTTCGTTGTGGTGCACGGGCTTCTCATTGCAGTGGCTTGTCTTGTTGCAGATCATGGGCTCTAGGTGCGCGGGCTTCAGTAGTTGTGGCACGCGGGCTCAGTAGCTGTGGCTCTTGGGATTAGTTGCTCCGCGGCATGTGGGATCTTCCCAGACCAGGGCTTGAACCTGTGTCCCCTGCATTGGCAGGCGGATTCCCAACCACTGCACCACCAGGGAAACCCCTGAAATTTAAGTTCTTAGACTTGGAATTGCTTAGTTAAAAATTGCCAAAGTTTCCTTTAAAAAGCTTTCCTTAATTTGCTATCTCACCAGTAATTATGAAAATATCTATTGTGCAACTATATAGTGTATTTTAAAATTTTGACCTGATAGAAAAACATCTTGATTTCATTTCATTGCATATTTTCATAATTATTACTAAGGTTGCATAAATATTACAAATAAATTCTCTCCTGTTATTTATTACTTTTTATGATTTCATTTTTCATGTTTAAATTTTTGATGCAAATAATTCATTTTTGATATAATAAATAAGGTAGTGATTAAGGTTTATTTGTTCCAAATGGCTAGCCTGTTGCCACAACATAATTTGCTTACTAATTCATCGTTTTCCCACTGAATGGTAATGCCACATTTCATAAACTTAATACCCATATGGTCTTGGATCTATTTCTGAACTCTCTTTTCCAATGGTCTGTTTGTTCATGTGCCAGTACCAGATTGTTTTAATTACTGTAAGTTTATCATATGTTTTACTATTTGGTATACCGCCCCCTCATGATTTTTGTTTTAGCCAGATTTGTTCTGGCTATCCTCACATGTTTATTTTCATCTGAAATTTGGAATACTCCTGTCTAAAAGAAAAATCGTTTTGCCTTTTCATTGCATTTTTTTGAAATTATAGATTAACTTAGAAATAATTAACATTTTTATCACATAAAGTCCTTGTAAGCAAGAACACAGTAGATCTCTCATTTAGTCAAGTATTCTTTGCCTTTCAACAAAACTTAGAACTTTTCTTCATATAAGTGTGGCACACTTCTCAAAGTTTTTCTTTAGTAATTCATACTTCTATTTTAAGTAACATATTTTTCCATCAGCGTTCAGAGCTTACTTGGCCACTGAAAAGCTATTTTTTGTGCTTAATATTGTAGCTGGTCACCTTATTGAATTCTCTCTTTTCTTAAAAATATTTTTCAGTTGATCTTCTTGGATTTTCCAGATTATATCATGGGCTAAAAATAATTGTTTTGCCTTCTTTTTTCTAAATTTTATACCATTTATATTCCTTTTCTTGCTGAATTGCATTACCTGAACTTTCAGAGCAATGCTAAATAAAGTTGTTGATGGTGGCTTCCTTTTCTTGTTTCCTACTCTAATAGAAATGCTTCTAGTGAAATTAACCATAGCACTGTATACATAAAATTAATGATAGTATTGTATATATAAAATTATAATAAGAATATTTCTATTAATTTTATTATAGTAAGACATTTCAAATCAGGAATGTATATTATGTTTTATTTTTTAAATATTTGGATCATCTCAGATTTTCTCCTAATGTAGATCATTCTATTAAAATGTTTCTAGTAGCAAAATACTCTCATGTTGTGGTACATTATACTTTTATTTTGTTGCTAATAGTATTTTTAATTAGGCAAGTCATATTTTATTTATGATTTTTATGATGATATACTGAGTAAGTTGATATGTAGTTTTCTATTTTTGTGCCGTCTTGGTCAAGTTCTATTGTCAAAATTATTCACACTTTCCAGACAGAGTTTGGAAGAGTTATTTTTCTCTTTATGGCTTAGGACAGTTTGCATAGTGTTGAAATTTTATCTGTCTCAATTATTTGATTGTGTTCACCTCTGAAACCATTTCAGTTATACATTTTCTTTGAGGTAGAGTTTGGAAAAGTGAATTTTCATAGAAAAGTCGTCATTTCATTCAGGTGTCTTATTTATTTGCATAGTGTGAAAGAAAGCACATGCTATATGTTGCTGAGTTCCTTCATTATCTGAGGTCACTTCCTCACACTCATTTCTAACTTTGTGCTGGCTCCTGATTACCTAACTACATTACCTAGCATCATTTATTTCATAGCCCTTTTAAAAAGACTGGCTTTTATATATCATTTTAATCAGGGTAAAATCTAAGCTGATATAACAAAAAGACACCAAAGTATAGTGGCTTAAACCAGATAGAAGTTGAGTTCTCTTTCACACAACAGTCCAGCTGGTCCAGAGTAGTCAGAGGTCTGTTTCACAAAGTCACCCCAAGACCCAATTTCCCCATTGAGAGGTCCACCTACTCCAAGGCTACTTTCTTCATCTGTATGGCCAAAGTGGGATCACTGCCAAGTCTGCATTCCAGAATAGGGAAGGGAATGGGGAGGAAGCCCTAAGCCATACATCTCCTTTCAAATAAATGACATAGACGGGGGCACCCATCATTTCTGTTCACATCCATTAGTGAAAGCTTTAATTACATGGCCCACAGAGCCACAGATGGGACTGAAAATTATGGTCTTCACAGGGCTTACAGGTACCCAGCTAAACTACTGCTAGGAAGGGCAGAGAAATTAGATTTGGGGGAAACTCAGAGTGTATTTATTTCTCTTATTGTTTCTGTTTGTTTTTAATTAATCACATCAGTCTGCTTTGCTTAACTTTTGTTATTGTTGTTACTCTCTTGCTAACTTCTGGAGTTGAAGTCTGCTTATAGCACTAGGATTGTTTAAAATGTGCTCCTTATGGTAGAATTGCATCTCTCCATAGCCATGCAAGTATAAAAATGTGATTTGCTCTGCACAATGAAATATGAGTAGAAGTGATGTGCCTCACCTTTTGGGGTAGAGGGAGTTTAAGAACCAGTGCACACTTTTTCATGTCTTCATCCCTCTCCCGTGGTGATCATGCACTACCCTCCCAGAACCTCCATGTGTTCAGCAACCTAGAAACTCCCTGAACTCTGTACTTTGGGGATTTTTATGGAGGCTTCATCATGTAAGCATAATCAATCATTAACTCAACCTCCAGGCCCTCTGCCCTTCCCAGACAATAGGGTGGAGCTGAGAATTCCAAGCTTCTAATCATGGCTTTGTCTTTCAGGTGACCAACCCCCATCCTGAAGTTTTTCAGGAACCCATGGACAGTCACTTCATTAGAACAAAAGACACTCCTATCATCCAGGAAATTCCAAAGGATTTAGAATCTCTGTGTCAGGGACTGACTGATTTCATCATCATGCCTTCACTACTTCATTCCCAATGATAGGTAATGAGGCAAATTTTTTCTTTGTCAATTAGATGTCTATTTCAGGTAACTAATCACATGACTCTAGATTTAAGCTCAGTCAACTGGGAAATTATTCTGCTTCCTTCTACTCCTTCCCTTCTTCCCAGAGGTGATCTAGGTCCTGTGGCTACGTGATGAGGGACAGGGTAGGGGAGAGTGCATCTCACTCTTCCACCATCCTTTGATTCTCCATGCATTATGTTGCCAACCTGTCGCTGGCTAGTACTCCTTGTGATCTGTTCTCCTTTCACAGTGAAGTCCCAGTGCTGCTTATTTGTTTACTTGGTCCTCAGGTCAGCTTTCTGTTGATCCTCTGAGAAACAGTGGGATTCTTGATTGGTCACTGGCTTGGGTTGTCTCATCCTAGCTCATATTTTGTGACACTGTTATTCACCCTCATGGGCTCACATGTCAACATCTTTAGTTATTTGTCTGTACTCTTCCATTCCCATCTACCAGGGCAGGAAACTTCTGGGTCATCTACCTGACACTTGCAGGCCATGGCTATAGGGCTACAGGGAGCAAGTACAATGTATTAAGCCTATGCTGTTTGCCTAGCCTCTCCCCTAATAGTTCTGTTCTATTGCTCAGCATGATGTGTGATATAGTACCATGCAGAATATGGTGATTCTTGGAGTCTTTCCAGGCCATTCCAAAAAAGCAAATAGTTCATTCTCTTAGACGTTAGCATCACATACATGCTTATAAATTCTTATTTTAGAGGGGCCATAGTTTTTTTTAATTTATTTATTTATGTATTTATTTTGGGCAGTGTTGTGTCTTCGTTGCTGCACGCGGGCTTTCTCTAGTTGCAGCAAATGGGGGTTACTCTTTGTTGCGGTGTGCAGGCTTCTCAATGTGTTGGCTTCTCTTGTTGTGGAGCACGGGCTCTAGGCATGCGGGCTTCAGTAGTTGTGGCACATGGGCTCAGTAGTTGTGGCTCAAGGGTTCTAGAGTGCAGGCTCAATAGTTGTGGTGCATGGGCTTAGTTGCTCTGCAGCATGTGGGATCTTCCCAGACCAGGGCTTGAACCTGCGTCCCCTGCATTGGTGGGCAGATTCTTAACCACTGCACCACCAGGGAAGCCTGAGGGCCATAGTTTTTGTTGTTGTTATTGCTTTCTTTTCCTGTCTGTATTTTACTTTCATGAGAAAATATCTATATCTGATTTTCATTTGTTTCTGATATAATTTTTTGGTGAGTATTATATTTTTATGTTTTATTAGTCATTTTTCCTTTTTCTCAGTATTTTTGTATGAGAGATTTTGAAATTGGGACCTGATACTTACTGAGGAAGAGTGGGAAGGAGGGTCAGGAGAGTGAAGTGGGCAGTGGCAATGTGGATTTCATTCTGTTTTCTGGGAACAGGTCTGCCTGGTTCAAGTGAAAGTCTGAATATGAAGAACCTTTTGGGTGATGAATTAGAGCTGTGGTTCTCAAATTTGAGTTGCATCAGAACATTAATGGCCTTATTAAAGTACAGGTTATAAAAAACTTCACCCTTCTGATTCAGTCGGTCTGTGGTGGGGCCTGAGGATTTGCATTTCTAAAAAGTTCCCAGATGATTCTGGTAATGATGACCTAGGGATCACAGTTGGAAAATTGCTTGTTTAAATTTTTTCTTTGCCTGACCAAGATCAGCCACCACAATGTCAATGTCACCTGCCACTCTTTCAGCAGATTTTCTGCAAATACAGTGCGTCTGTGTTTCCATGTTCAGTCCTTCCTGCACCTAAGCCCATGTATCAGACTGCATCCAGAGATGCCACCACAGACCGTCTGCACACTTGAGCTTGTTTTTCCAAGGAAGGGAGTGGATTTTGGTTTTGTGGGATGGACCACCTCTCTTAGAGTCTCAGGTACTGCTTGAGATCTTCAGAGGCATATTTTCCTTTACTCAGATCTAATTTTTAAGACATCAGGCAGCTACTTTCTATGGCTTTGCTTCAGAGTTGTGTCTCTTCCAAGTTTCATCTAATTTGAAAGATTAAAAAAAATTTTTTTAATTCCCTGTGTTATTTTCAACTGACTTCATAAAGGGAAGTGAGCCAGAAATACCTTTCCTAATAGGAAGTGCAGTTCTGAATATCTTGTTCCCAAGGCCTATTTTAATTTCAAATATATTTTATATTTAAATATTTCAATCATTTGCCTCTCCTAATGTATTAGTTAGGGTAGGTTAAAGTATACACAGTAACAAACATCCCCGAAAAGCTCAGTGACTTAAGGCAACAAAGAGTTTTTCTCATTTACTTTACCTGTTCATTGTAGACTGGCAGAAATCCAGACTTCTGAAGCAGCTACATCTTAAACATTGCTGCTCACCGTGTCAGATGGAAAAGCAGAAGTACACACTGATTCTTAAAGTTTCTGCTCACACCTTACTCAGCAAGGAAATCCCATAGCCACCACTGACTTCAGGTAGCTAAGGAAATACAATCCTATAATATCCCCAAAGAGGATAGCTCTGGTGATTTTCTCATGTGGATTTCCCTAAGTTAGATCTTAGCTTTACAGCCTGGGTTTACCTAAGGATCTGACTTTGTTTCCATTCTGGAGTTTCTTTATCCCTTCAGTACTTGCTCCCAGGTTCTCAAGAAGTCTCACACATTCCCACTGTTCTGTTCTATCCCATCTCCCACCCAAACCCATGGCGGCAGGACACATATCTATATCTTCAGGTCTCATTCTTTTCTCAGACAAAATTCTTTTTTAGAACTGAATCCAAATTATTGTCACATGGTCAGCAGGGATGCTTTTAGAACTTGAAAACAGTTCGTTGAGTCTTCTGAGTTTTGCTACTCCTTGGGCCACTTTAAGAGCATGTCCTATGTGATGGTCTTGCTCTTTCTGGGTTAATTCTAGAAAACTCAAATTTACATCAAAGTGAAAAATATTCTCAATTCAGAATTCTTAAAAATGACTATAGGCAGGGGGTGGGGGTGGGAGGGATGTGAGTAGGGTAATAAATTGTATCCCAAGTGTGAGGTCTTGTCTGAAGGAGCCCATCTAAGGGGCCAACTCATCCAGAAATGAATTACCTATCATGTGCATGGCTGCCTCTGGGATAGATTTGCCAGTATAGATCATAACCAGGAGATCTTCAGTCAGATAAAATCAGTCCCAGATTCCTTATCCTCCACTATTCAAAATATATTTTCCCCCTGGTTTTATTTTCCATTCACATTTAACTTTATTACATGTAGGCCCTTGTGTGCAAATACTCGGTAAACTTAAATATGATGCCTGTAAATCCCATTTCATATTCTGCACAAAACCCCTAATTCAAATGCCGCTTCCCCTTAAAGTCTGGGATAAGTCCACTGTGGAGATTCTGTGTGCTCGACTTTATAAAGGGATGAAAATCAGGCCAGTAAAGCTGTCTGCATGTCTCTTAACTTAAGGCCAGTTCAGGAGCATAAATTAATCTTGACCTTGGGTAAAGTAGTATTTCAGCTGAGACTAAAGGGGTTTCTTGTCAATTCATTTATGTATCTAAGCATTCTTGGCTATTAAAAAAGTCAGTCCTTGGAACTATTGGGAAAAAAGCAGCATGAAGACCCAGGAAGCTTACTGGAGAATGCAGATCCTCACAATCCCACAATCCTGATGGTAACAGTGAAGATGCCGCTGTGCTCTTGATATATTCACCTGGGTTATGGGGGCTTGTTTGGAGGCAGGAGAATGCCACTTGGCACCTCAGGGCCTTTACCCATCACTGTGGACAGGAATCACAGCCATCAGTCTGATCTGTACTGCTGTCAAGACAATTCTTTGAGCCATGCTACCCATGATGCAGAAACTATCTCAGGCTTTTGTTATTAATGGGAAATAAACTCAGAGTTTACATAAAAACTCAGCTTTGAGAATATTAGCTGTTTAAATTGCAGTATTTTTTAATAGAAAAGCCAAAGAAAGCTTTAGATGGAGGAAAAATATTCAGTTTTAGGATTTCAAGAGACAGTATTGCAGGGTTTCCCTGGTGGCGCAGTGGTTGAGAGTCCGCCTGCTGATGCAGGGGACACGGGTTCGTGCCCCAGTCCGGGAAGATCCCACATGCCGTGGAGCGGCTGGGCCCGTGAGCCATGGCCGCTGAGCCTGCACGTCCAGAGCCTGTGCTCCGCAACGGGAGAGGCCACAACAGTGAGAGGCCCGCGTACCGCAAAAAAAAAAAAAAAAAGAGACAGTATTGCATAGTGCTCCTAATCATAGGCTCTGGAACCAGATTACCAGGGTTCAAACCACAGCTGTGCTCTGTAATCTTGGGAAATGTACTTAACTCTCAGTGCCAGTTTTCTTATCTGAAGAATGAATGTCATAAATTCATTACCTATCTCATAAAATTGTTTGATAATTAAATGAGTTAATAGGTAAAAATCAGTTATGTATAAAATAATGCCTGACTCTTTAATACATGCTGGCCATTATTATTATTATTACTACTACTACTACTACTGCTACTACTGTTTCCCACATGTAGGACTAGAAGCAGACTAATAACATGATTTACAGTTTGCTTTCCTGCTGGGCACTACCTAGAGTTTATTTTATTTAATCCTCTCAACAATATCATGACATAAATATTGTTCATGTGCTCATTTATCCGAGCTGGTTTGTTTCAGTTACCTATTCAGTACATATTTATTGAGTGCCTATTATATGCTAGGTACTGTTCTCAGTGCTAAGAATAGAGCAGTAATGAAAACAGGGAAAAAATAGGCTCTCTCTTCATGGAGCTTACATTCAAGGAGTGGAACACAGAGACAAACTAAAAAATAAACAGGTAAAATACAGAGTGTGTCAGATCATAATAAGTGCTGTGAAGAATAATTAAGCAGGGGAGGTAAATCAGAAAGGCTAAGGGTGAGGGTGTCCAAGTAGACTGGTGAGTGAGGCCCTCACTGGAAGATAAAATTTGAACAGAGACCTGAAGGATGTGAGGGCACAAGCATGAATTGATCAGCAGTACTGGCATCCCAGACAGAATCTGGAAATCCAAAGTGACAGTGGGCTTGGGGTATTTGAGAAAAAACACCAAAGTCAGTGTTGCTGGCCTGAAGTGAATGCAGTAATGTGTACGTAATGGGGGTGCTTGGGGAGTGGTAGATTATGTATGTCTTTGCAAGAATATAAAGACTGACTTTTGCTCTGTATAGCTAGAAAAGCATTGCCTTTTTTTTTTTAAGGGAAGAGATTTGTTCTGATAAAGATTCAAATATGTTTTTCAAAAAGGTTTATCAAAAAAGGTTATGAAACTGTCATTTCATATATTTTATCTTGGTTTGGGGTTGTTTTTGATTGTTTGAGGCAGGAGGGTAAATCTGGAACCTATTGCTTGCTCTTGGTTGGAAGCAGATGCTTGCCATTATGCTCTTGCCTTCTCTAATATTTCATTAAATACAGTCATATGTTTGATAGTCTTTTGCGTTCTGCTTCTTTCGCTCAGCCTAATGCTTTAGAGATTCATTCATCCATGTTGCTGTGCATCTCAGCGTAGTTTGTTCCTTGTTAATGCTGAGTAGAATTTCATTGTATGGATGCACCACAGGCTTTGTTTTTTTTAATTAATTCTAATATTAATTAATTAATTCTAATATATTTTTAATTAATTCTCATATTTTTAATATTTTAAAAACCTCACTAAGGTATAATTGACATTCAATAAACTGCACATGATTAAAGTTACTCATTTAATAAGTTTTGACATGTGTATGTACCTGTGAAATCATCACCACAATCAAGATAATAAACATGTCCATCACCCTTAAAAATGTCCTCATACATCTTTCTAATCTCTCCCTCCCACCTCTCTCCATCTTCGGGCAACCATTGATTAGCTTTCTGCATTTTCTAAAATTTTATATAATGCAATCATACAGTATGATTGTCTTTTTTGTCTGGCTTCTTTCATTCAGAATGAAAGCATATGTCAATTCAAAGCTTGTACATGAATGTTCATATCTGCTGTATCTGCAATAGCCCCAAACTGGAAACAACTCAAATGTCTATGACCAAGTGAATGAATAAATCAACTGTGGTATGTCCATATAACAGAATATTACTCAGCAATAAGAAGGAATGAACTCTTGAAACACCTAAAACACAGATGAATCTCAAAATAATTATGCTGAGTGAAAGAAGCCAGACAAAAACCAACATATATTTTATGATTCCATTTATATAAAATTGCAAACTACAGAAAATAGTTTTCTAATTGCAAACTATATTATAGAAAGCAATACAATAGTTGCCTGGGGATAGGGAATGGTGAGGAGGGGTGGGAGGGAGTGATTACCAAAGGACATGAGGAATCTTTCAGGAATGATAGATACGATATCTTGCATGTAGTAATGGTTTCATGGTTTACACATTTGTTAAAGCTTAATAAATTGTACATTTTAAAAATACAAGTTTTATTGTATATCCATTATATCTCAATAAATCTGTTGAAACAAATCAAAACACCAACTAGGGAGCATTTACTCAATAAAATTGATTGAATGAAGAATCAATCAATTTGAGTGAATAAAATAAAATATTTCAAAATTACATTCAGAAATTTTGAACATACACAAACACACACACAATGTATATGATCCATGATTGTCAGGAACCAGGGGAGGAGTGGGATTAACTGCAAAAAGGCAGGAGAGAAGTTTGGGAGGATGGAAATGTTCTATATCATGACTGTGATCACGGTTACCTAACTGTACGCATTTGTCAAACCTACTGAACTATGCTCTTAAAATAGGTGAATTGTTTTGTATGTAAATTACACCCCCCAAAAAGCCTTATTAAAAAGCAATCAAATCACTCAAATAATAGTGGCAGGCATTAATCTAGGTGCTAGGGACACAGTCAACATATGGCCAGAGGTATAAATTCAGTGGAGGAGATCAATGCTTAACATGTAAATAAATATGATCAGGTAATTTCAACAGGAGATAGACTAAAACTGGTGTGTGTGTGTGTGTGTGTGTGTGTGTGTGTGTGTGTGTGTGTGCAGAAGGTCGACTTCAGCCTCAGAGTTCAGGGAAGTCTTCTCTGTGGAGGCAATATTGGAGCTGACACTGGAGTGACATGAAGAGACAACATATTAAGAACACAGGTGAGAGCCTTCCAGACAGCGGAAGCAACTAGTACAGAGGGTCTCAGGTGAAACCTACTTGTCACCTTCAGGGAACAGTGGGGAGGCCACTGGGGTTGGAGTAAGGGGGAGAGGCCAGCATCACTGCAATCATGCAGATCCTTGAGACTCATGCAAGGAAGGCTATGTGGCCCTATGGTCCTTTCTTCTTGCAAGATTCTACTGCATACATTTTGTCGCTCTAATTATATTGTAAATGTTTGAGGTCAGTGTCCATTGCTTTTGTTTTTTTCTAGGTCTCAGATGACTTCGTATTGGATGCTTGGTTTAGTGTTTGATAACGAATTTGTTTATTACATGAATTATACCTAAAATATACTGGGTTTACTCTCCTTGAAAACTATTCTATGTTCTTTCTTAAATCAGATTTATTATTCCTTCCCATCACAATAAGAGATCCTTTGACTTTAAGGAATGAACTCTTGAAACACCCAAGTGATGAGGTTCCTTGCGTCACTGTTATTTTTGAATTCTGGAAGTTTTGCTTTTGACTGTCTGACAGGCAAAATAATGTTTAGAAAGGAAAGCTGAGACTTTTGGGGAAAGATCCCCTTATAGAACCTGATCCTAGAAAATACATGGCCCATCTCATTGAAGTTCACCAGACACGTACTGGATGCCTGCTGTGTGCCAGGCCTTGGGCTAAGCCATAGTGGCATTATGTTATTGGGTTATAAGCACAGGCTCTGGAGTCAGATTATCAGAGTTCAGATCCTGGCTCTAGCAATTTTAAGCTGCAGGATCTGGGACAAGTTAACGGACCAGTCTTATCTCTCATGTCATTTTCTGTAAAATGGGGATGGTTTAAAACTTGCTTTAGAAGTAGTAGTGAGGATCAGAAGAGACACTATATATAAAGCACTTGGAACAAGGCCTGAAACAATTGCATAAGCACTCAAAAATTTGGTGATGGAAATAAGCATTTGAGATGTTCATGTTGAATTCAAGGGTCCCAGGTAATGGCAGCGGCCCTCCAGAAGGCAAGTGTCTGCCCATGGTGGATGTGCTCCGGGGCCCAGGGGCTGGGGGCGGGCAGGCGGGCGGGCTTTGCAGAATGTCAGCATGAGCTCCAGCTGCACAGAAACAACTCTGCGCGGTGGGACATCTCGGAGCGGTGTTGACCTGGGCCCTCATTACTTGCCCATCTTTTCATTTGACATTCGATTAAAATCATGGCAGGAAAGAACTGGAGGTTAGGGTTTGTGTCAGTCCTTACTTCTCTATCATTACATTATACTAGCACCCTGGGACTAGAGCAATAGAAAGACAATTTTTATAAGACCAGTAAATAACCTTCCAGCAGATGAAGAATTATTATGTAAGGAATGGTGTATCGTTAATTATTCTCCATCTCTACAGGGGACAGACAGTGGAAGTTGGTTTGGCATTCCATGGGAGAGACAGAGTTCGCTAATGGGAAGAACTTGCTATCAAGGGGGTTATTAAATGTTGTTATTAATGATGGTGGAGAATTCTCTTACTAGAGAAAAATACGAGTTAGCAGAGCTAGTTGCCTATCTGGAATGGTTAAATCAGTACTGGCTGGTGGCAGTAAACAAAGAAACGTTCCCGGCAGCCTATGGATGCAGTGAAATGGACAGTGGTACTTGACAGATGTTTCCTGAACTCTCACTCTGTGCCAGAAGGTCTGGGTGCTGGAGATACAGAGCTCAACTGGGAAAAGGACCTGCCCTCGGTGAGCTCTGAGTATGGAACCAAATGTCCCAGGGACCGAGGGGTCCTGGGGTGCATGGAGGTTGGTTGAAGACCACAGGGAACCACAAGTGACTGACCACAGATTTCCATACCAGACCTTACACACCTGATAGATGCTCCCCAGGGCTGAGAGCCTAAGAAGAGTCTGCCCACTCAGCATGCCCAAATGAATGAGGCAAATCTTCCTGGTTCCTGTGGAATAGGTGGCCACGAGGCGACCCTTTGCTGGTCAGCACCAGGCTCTGGACTGTGGACCTGTGGATTTCCTCACAACCACAGTCCAGCCCAGACAAGTCTCTCTTGCACTTCCACATCTCACAGTATGAGTCTTTAAGATCTAAGATTTCCCACTTCTACCTTCTCACCCCTGTAAGAGTTTAATGAACCTAAGAAAGAGAGCAGCATAGTACAGGGAGATCAGCTCGGTGCTTTGTGATGACCTAGAGGGGTGCGTTAGGGAGGATGGGACAGAGGGAGGTTCAGGAGGGAGGGGATATGGGGACATATGTACGCATATGGCTGATTCACTTTGGTATACAACAGAAACTAACACAGTTTTGTGAAGCAATTATACTCCAATAAAGGTCTATTAAGAAAGAAAAAGACTTTGCTATGGACAATCTATTTGGCTCTGAGGATGAACAGTCCTGAAAACACCAGTCCCTCATCTTGCACGGACAGTACAGTCCTTGTTAAAAGCACACACATAGCTAGTAGGCAGAAAAGCTGTAAGTCCCTAACGTAGAAACTGGGCCCACTTACTTAACTCCTCCAAGCATCAGCTTCTGCATCTGTAAGGCAATGAGATATGGCACATATTACAGAACCAAATAATAAGAACTAAAGAAATTGTAATTATATTATAACTGTTATCATTGTCCCATTAACTAACCAAGTGAGGCCCATGGAATCCTTCCTTCCATCTGCTTTGGCTGTGGTGTCTGCTGGCTCAGTATTGGTGTAGGAGGAGTGAGGCCAGCTGCCTTAATTTGCCATGGAACACAGCAATCCATATCCTCTAAAAAACAAAAAAACAGGACAGTTTTGTGGGCACACTCCACAGTGGCCCCTGAGATGTCTGGCCCCCAGGAGAATGAACCCACAGAATGGGATATCCAGGGAATGAGTGAAAGGACAAGAAAAAGGTGTGGAGTCCCAGGGATGCCAATATTTTATAGACAAGTTTGATAATAAAAATTTTTTTCCTCGAGTTGATGTGTGTTTAGTACCAATTAGTTATTCATCTGTACTACAAACTCTAATTATTAGAAATACGTCACATCAATAGCGCCCTATGTCTGTGTGTGTGTGTATGTATACACACACACACACACACACACACACACACGCACACCCTTTGACCATTTAGCGATGTCTTGCTAAGAAGTCGTCTAGAAAATGGAACAGTGTTTAAAATCCCAAATGTAATTCTTTTGGACTCTCACAGCAGAGTTATTATCCATTCTTGGTATTCTACAAGCCACGCAATGCCCAGTTGCAACATTTCCATTGCCCTAGGTGCACACAGAACTTATCAGACAGACAGACTGATAGACTCTCCCTGAGAATAGTCTGTTGGATTCCAGCACTTCTTTAAAGCCACCTCCACCTACTGAGATGTTTTCCCACGTTCCCGCTGGAGTTCTGGCCACAGTCTCCTCAGCCCCCTCCTCCTCGTGTATGGCCCCCTCTCATCCCACTCTTGCTTACACAAGCCTTTCAGTCCTGCAGATGCACACAGGGCTAGCCCTTCTTTCCGGTCATTATAGTTTCCTCCTGTTTCCCACCATTTCTTATCCTCAGTACCCTGAACATTAGTGGTTCGAGTAGAGCCTGGAAAATCAGGAATATTTTATCCTGGGATGTGAGTGTGTGGACGGGGTGTGTGGAAGAGGGACGTGGCTGTGGTAAATGGGGGCGCAGCACCAACCCAGGCAACAGCCACAGATGGAGCGACGCTGGGTGTTTTGTTCTCTATCCAGCTGCTCCTTCCGGTAACATGTGGAACAAATATCTCTTTTGGACCATGATGAGGTGGTATGCTTAGGTCTGTAGCATCATTGCTTTTGGACTCTCAGCTGGTTTTATTTCCTATTGAACCTTTAATGGAAACGCATACACAGCAAGTCAAGGCCTGTCTCTTTTCCCTTTTTTCTTCTTTTTTTTTCTTTCTTTCTTTTTTTTTTTTTTTTTTTTTTATTTCTTCCGGGAGTGCTGATGATAAGGAAAGCGATGTCTAAATCTTCTTAATGGTGTTTATGCAAGCAGTTTTGCTCAGCTGCGGACTGCACAGCCCCTCCCCATTCCCCCTCCCTTCCCATTGCCCTGCTAATATTGCTGCTTCATTCCTTTCCCTGTTGGCTATTACTATGGACTACAGCAATTCTAAAACTAAATAATCCCTTTAGCGTCAAGTTTTCGGGGCTGAGCAAATAAATCTAACGAAATGCATTATCTAGGCAGAAGAGGCTGGTGTAAGGGGGAAAAGATGAAAGCTATTTTATTTTAAGGCAGAGAATAGACAGTCGATCGTTTGGGGCTCAGTTGTAATTTTAAGTATTGTTATTTTACTTAACTACTGTACGTGCCCTTTTCTGCTTGTAATTAAAAACCCTGCAAAACTTCTAAAGGCCAGAATTAAAGGGAGGAAGAGGACAGGAGGATCTAGTGAGGGAATTAATGCAGATTCCTTCCAGTCCAGAGAGTTTCAATATTCTGATGAGGCAGGGGGTGCTGTGAATAGACAATGGCTTCTGCTTTCCTTCTCTTTTGTACCCTCTCCCATCTTGCGTGGGGATGGGGCAAGGGCAAAAATATTGACACAACAGAGAAATGGGAAGTTTTATTTAAGAGGAGAAATCCCAGTCTCTGTATCGTCTGCGCGCGAAGCAGCTCTTCATGCAGAAAGAAAGGAGGCGTTTCATTCCCTGCCTACCCATGTCCTGCCAGCCTCAGGGTCTAGCAGGGCCATGAGTGAGACTCTGGGTGAGCTGGGCTGAGGTCTTCCCTACCAGGTCACTCCTGGTCCCTTCTGTTGACTCTTACTAGCTTGGCTTTTTCTTAAATACCCCCAGAGAGGCCAGTTCAGTGAAGCTTTGTCTTTACATCTCTACAGCCAGAGTTGTACCCAAGATGGGTGGATATAATCACCAAATATCCTCTGTCTACTTATTTGTTCACATATTCATCCATTTATTTATTAATTCATTCTTCAAAAAATTTGATTGAGCATTAACCCTCTTTCAGGCATTATTCTGGGCACAGGGGTTATATAGCAATGAATTAAAAAATTCATGTCCTCATGGAGAGGGGAGACACACAGTGAACAAAAACAGATAAATATGGAGTCTGTCAAGTGGTGACAAGTGTTATGAAGAAAACTTTGGTAACGTGTGATAGGAAGAGACAGGGAGGTCAGGAAAGGCCTCCCTGTCTCATTCATTCATTCATTCATTTAACAAATGTTAACTGAGCACCTAGTAGCACCAAGCCCTGTTCTAGGCTCTGGGGGTGCAACAGTGATCAAAATAGACAAAGTAAGCTTCTATTCTACTAAGGGAAAATATCAATAAGCAAGGCAAGTAAAATATGTGCTAAGAAAAAATGTCTGAAGACAAAGGGGACGGGGCACCAGGGAAATTCAAATTTTAACCAGGGTGACATTTGAGCAGAAGCCTGAAGCAAGTGAGAAAGTGAACTGCATGACTACCTGGGAGTAGAATGTTCCAGCCCAAGAGAACACCCAGTTCAAAGGCCCCAAGGTGGAGCCTGAGCTTGGCATATTGGAAGAAGTGCAGAGAGGCCAATGTGCCTGCAGCAGACTGAGTGAAGGCAAGAGAATGGTACTAACACGGCGCTCCGCTCGGCAAAGCCAGGCTCCCCAACCTCCGTGTTCCCGGGGCCTCGGTGCTTTCTTCTGTCCTCGCGGCCATCGCTGTTTGTCCCTGACTGTTTACACATCTGCTCCTATATTGCAAAGAGAAATGTCATTTTATCTTCTGAATCCTCAGCACTTGGCACACTTAGGTAAAAAAATGTAATGAGTGAATGACGTCCAGCCTTTTTTCTGGCTTCAAATTTTTAATCTATTCTTTTTACGAGCAAAAATTGTTCTCTACAACCTATCTAAAAATCCCTCTATACAGTGAAGCTTCAATTTCAACCTCCCTCACTCTTGTGGGTGGAAAGGCCCCTCCTCAAAGAAGGAAACCTGGTAAAAGAGAATTACTGACTTCCTGCAACAAAGGAGAATATCACCACACAGGCAATCCCCAAATAGTATCTCGTTAGGAAAACTGTGTGCACGATTTTTATTGCTTATGGGTCGAGCTCAGAAGTTCTTAGGTCGCGATATCAGAGGAGGGTGAGTCTCTGGGTTAGTTGTTTCCTTAAGATGAGGATTGATGCAAGCAAAGTGAGGCTCCAAGGGAAGAAGGAAGAATTATAAGAGTCACGAGACATTCTGCAGTCATAATGGCATAAGCGACTCCTCTTTTACGGGATAAGTGACCTCTAATTACTTTAGCTTTTGTTCTCATCTCTGTTTACTATCCCTTTAGACAGGCCCACTGAGAGCTTTGAAGAGAAGTTGCAAGTGTTCTCTCCAAAAGCTCTGGGTGCAGAATTCTGAGATGGACACAGCCCAGGTAGAAATTTACAGATCTGCATTTCCTACATGATGACAAGCCCCTCCAGGATTTCTGGGAGATTTAAACAGATTGTTTGGCCCAACAAGCTGCACACAACTGCCTGGACAATTTTCCGGGAGAAAGATGCAGCCTTGGAGGAAAAAGAGAATGAGGCCTAGAGAAAAAGACTTCTTTTTTATTCTGAAATAATTTTAGACGTACAGAGAAGTTGCAAAAAATAGTTCAGAGGTTCAATTATATCCTTCATCCAGCCTAATGTTAACAATTTATATAACCTTCGCACAGTTATCAAAACTAGGAATTCACATGGGTATAACGCTATTAACGAAACTACAGACCTCATTTGAAGGGAATTGCTTTTTAAGGTAGACTCTAGCTTCCCTCTGATAAGTGTGAATCTCTGGCAACAGCAAAATTCCGCAGCGTAGTAAAGTTCTATAAGTATCTGTTCTGCATAGCAAACTACTGGAAATGTAGGGGCTTAAAACAGCAGTTGTTGTTTTATTGTTATTGTTATTGTTACATCCTGTGATTCTGTGGGTAAGAAATTTGAACAGCGTATAATGGGGGTAGCTTATCCCTGCTTCATAGTTTCTGGGGTCCCACCTGAGAAGACCCAAATGGCAGTGGGCTAAAGCAACAGGGGACTGGCTGTGGGTCAGCTTCTCTATTTTCACATGGCCTTTCCACATGGCTAGCAGGGGCTTCCTCACAGTGTGGTGGCCTTGGGATAGTTGAGCTTCTTCCCTGGTGGCTCAGGGTACAACATAAGGAAGCAGAAACTGACATTCCTCTTAAAAGTTGGGACTGGGACTGAGATTGCATCACCTTCACCTTACTCTGTGGGTCAAAGCAGACACAGGTGAGCCCAGATTCAAGAGGCATGCTTGTACATCTCCTGAGCAGAGGAGTGTGAAAGAATTTGCTGTGGGAAACAACTGTATCAGCTAATTTCACATTTTGGAGAGGGGCAAATTCCCTTTGTTCTATGACTCACCTGGGAGGTTCTGACCCCTTACTTTGGGAGAAGAAATGTAACAATAGCTTTCTTCCTCCACATGGTTTAACAAAATCTGTCCCGCCCCTTGATATCCAGATCTCTGTAGAAGGGCCACACAAACCTACATGAGGAAACCAGGGGCTTTCTGGGAAGTCACTTTCACTGTTAAAGGAGACTGGAAGGGATGAGATGGTGATTCCAGTCAAAATCTACGGACAGAAAAGGACACACAGATCCCTAGAGAGGAACTTATTGGGAGGAAGGGGCATTTGGACTAGTGACCCAGGCCACACATGAGCCTACAGGTTTAGGGGAAAGAGGTGGTTCTGGCATCCCTTCTGGACCCAGCCATCCCAGCATAACAACCTTGCTCTGAAAATAAAGGTTAACCACGTACACGTGACATAGAGAGGGCGCCCTGGCCTGTGTGGCATCTGTACCAGCCAGAGATCAGGGCAGCAGTGGACAAGGTTCCACCAGGGACAGAAGCAATGGCAGACTACTGAGTCCCCCTCTGCCTGGAGATTAGAAGTAGGACTTATTCCTTAGGGTTTTTGGACGATTCTAGGGAAGGGAAAAAGGTCTTAGGAAGGAGATACCGCATTTCCTGCTCATAAGAGCCCAACGGTTATGTGTACAACTAACAGCAAAATTTGAAAAGGTGTGATCTTTTTCTGCCCTAAGAAAGTGAAGTGGGTCAATCAATTATAGCAAGTGGGCGGAGGGAGGGGGGGACAACCGTTTTTTGTTAAGGACTAGATAGTATTTTAAGCTTGTGGGTTATATGATCTCTATCATAGCTACTCAACTCTGCTTTTGTAGCATGAAAGCAGCCGTAAACAAATGGGTGTGACTATGTTCCAGTAAAACTTTATTTATGGACACTGAAATACAAATTTCATATAATTTTCACATGTCACAATATTTTCCTTTTGATTTTTTCTGAAACCATTTAAACACGTAGAAACCATTCTTAGCTCATAAGCCATATAAAAATGAAGAATGGACCAGATGTAGCCAGTGGGTCATAGTTTGCCAACCCCTGAGTTATAGTAGCAAAATATTATTCATTTGGATGTTTTTTGATTTAATAGGGTATTAAACAATATATTATTATCTATTATTATTTATTATTATTATCTATCTTATTGAATCTATCTATTCAATAAGTCTAAAGGTAGGCAATTCCTCGGTTGGTTAATTCAGATAAAAGGATTCAGTGATATCATCATGGACCAAAGAAGCTGCAGTGGCTCCAAGCATCACTTCCTTATCAGTGGTTCTCAAACTTTAGCATATACCAGAATCATCTGGATCCCACCTTTAGAATTTCTGTTTTAGTAGGTCTGGGGTGGGACCTGAGAATTCACTCTTTTTTTCATTACTCATGACTGAGATTTATTATAGCAAAAGGATACAGAGCAAAATCAGCAAAGGGAAAAGGCACAAGGGGTGGGGACTGCAGTCTGGAGGAAACTAGGTGCAAACTTCCAACAGTCCTCTCTCAGTGGAGTCACACAGGATGCATTTAATTCCTCCAGCAGTGAGTTGTGACAACACATGTGAAGTGTTATCTATCAGGGAAACTCATTTGAGACTCAGTGTCCAAGTTTTTCACTGGGGACTAATTACACAGGCATCCTCTGCCTAGTGTTTAGCAAAATTCCAGTAGACAGGTGTTGAGCATAAATGAGATTATTTTGACAAACAGTCTAAGTACAGTGAACCATTCTGATCAGAGAGTGGTGGGAACCCTCCTGAAATCCAGTTTCCAGATGATACCGAGGACCAACCTTGCAAGTAGGACCTTCTAAGGAAAGCAGCCCCAGGCCTGCTATATTCACTTTTGAGAATTTATATTTTTAACAAGGTTCCAAGTCGTGCTGGTGTTGCTCTTTGGGGACCACACTTTGAGAAGCACTGGTTTAGAATAAGCCCCAGAGGGGAAGCAGTCAGGTGTGGGGCAGGGGCCTTCTCCTTGTGGCCTTTCATTTTTTATAGGGGAGGGAAATCTTTCTTGAAATCCCCTATAGACTTCTCTTTATGTTCCTTTGTCCAGAACTTGTTCACGTGCCCACCGCAAAGCTAATCATTGGCTTAAAGCACTATGATTCACCTCCCGAAGGTGGACAAATGATAATCCAACCAAAGTTAAATTTCTGTCACAGAATCAATACATAGAGTTTCTATCTCCAGAACTTAGCCAAGTCTGTCTTCTCTCTTCAACCTCACAACCTGTCAGGTGAATGGAAGCAGGAATCTTTAGGTTGATAGAGCCCTTTCCAGTGTCTGTTGTGATCTCCTGACAGTTGGCAAACTTTCTTCCCTGATCTCACTGCTGGCCTTCCTCTTCTACCTGGGGGAGAGTCACATCTGAACCTTCTGAGCAATTGGCTCAGCCTTTCTTCAATACTTTGTTTAACAGGACCTGACTTAATGGTGAAGCTCCTTGACTAAGTTTTATTCTTCTCTAGAAAGGTTTCTGTGAACACATAATCACAGTTAAATATTTACTCTCTCTAAATATTAGAATTGAAATGAGTCCAGCCCAAGAACCTCAGCTTCTAAATTAAGAGAGTAATCTGAAATAATTAATGACAAATGATCTCATTCTCTTATTTTTATCATTTACCAACAGGTTTCAGGTGCTTCACTAACATATTAATATTTTTCATATCCTACCTCAGTTGCATTATATTGGGTTTAGTAGGGTTGGGTAGTTTCCTCAAGGCCACACAATGAAGCAGGAGTCATGAAGTTTCAGAATGCCTACCCCAGAAATATTCGACAGGGATAAACCATGTGTGTCATTACTCAGAGAATCTGAAGATCACTTCCCTAGCAAATAACCACTCCGTACATTAAGAATCAATACCACAGTAGCTTTAGCCTTTATACTGTGATTCCCAGTATGAACTGAGCTGCTAAGAAATAACCCAGAAACACTGTAAAATCCTAGAAAGGCTGATCCCACTAAATTATCCTGACTGCCCTTCCAGTCTCATTCTCTTGGCCTCCTTTAACTTGAAGACGAACATTATTCATTATCTCTAGTAAAGTGGGCCTGGGGAATATGAATTTTACAATGTCAAAGATTACCCTATGACTTCCCTCAAAGACAAAGATATTGAAGAGATAGGCAGCACGGAGGGTATTGATGACTGCTCGTATTTTGAAAAATAGGTCTAGTCGTACAGTGTTATAATAAAACAGACACAAATTAACTCCTGAAGCCTCTGAAGAAGGGAAAGATTATACGGTCACAGACACAGATAAATGTTTAGATAACTAGGAAAGAAGATGCTTTGGTTACCAAAGATGTACCTCTTTTGAAAGAGATTCTGATTAATTCCTTTAAAACTCTTTCTAGCTTATAACAAGATGCCACAATGATCAAATTAGAGGTGTTAACAATAAAAATAATACCTCCTAAGTCAATTTACTTTTTTTCCACTTGAATTTCCAAATATACAACTGAAAGCTGAGTTGGTGTTAGCTCTCTGTCCTCACAGTGAAGTAGGCTGTTAAATCAAACCACAGAGAAGAAACATGGACTTCAGTTCCTAGGAGAGATTCTTCTTTTTTTTTTTTTAACATCTTTATTGGAGTATAATTGTTTTACAGTGTTGTGTTAGTTTCTGCTGTAAAACAAAGTGAATATGTATATACATATCCCCATTCTTGCGTCGCCCTCCCACCCTCCCTATCCCACCCCTCTATGTGGACACAAAGCACAGAGCTGATCTCCCTGTGCTATGCAGCTGCTTCCCACTAGCTATCTATTTTATATTTGGTAGTGTATATATGTCAATGCTATTCTCTCGCTTCGTCCCAGCTTACCCTTCCCCCTCCCCGTGTCCTCAAGTCCATTCTCTACATCTGCATTTTTATTCCTTTCCTGCCCCTAGGTTCATCAGAACCATATTTTTTAGATTCCATATATATATGTGTTAGCACATGGTATTTGTTTTTCTCTTCTGACTTACTTCACTCTATATGACAGACTCTAGGTCCATCCACCTCACTATAAATATCTCAATTTCATTTCTTTTTATGGCTGAGTAATATTCCATTGTATATATGTGCCACATCTTCTTTATCCATTCATCTGTCTAGGGATACTTAGGTTGCTTCCATGTCCTGGCTATTGTAAATAGTGCTGCAATGAATATTGTGGTACATGTCTCTTTTTTTTTTTTTTCTGGTACGCGGGCCTCTCACTGCTGTGGTCTCTCCCGTTGCGGAGCACAGGCTCCGGACACGCAGGCTCAGTGGCCATGGCTCATGGGTCCAGCCGCTCCGTGGCATGTGGGATCTTCCCGAACCAGGGCATGAACCCGTGTACCCTGCATCGGCAGGTGGACTCTCAACCACTGCGCCACCAGGGAAGCTCTACATGTCTCTTTTTGAATTATGGTTTTCTCAAGGTATATGCCCAGTAGTGGAATGGCTGGGTCATATGGTAGTTCTATTTTTAGTTTTTTAAGGAACCTCCACACTGTTCTCCATAGTGACTGTATCAATTTACACTCCCACCAACAGCACAAGACGGTTCCTAATTCTCCACACGCTCTTCAGCACTTATTGCTTGTAGATTTTTTGATCATGGCCATTCTGACTGGTGTGAGATGATATCTCATTGCAGTTTTGATTTGCATTTCTCTAATGATTAGTGATGTTGAGCATCCTTTCATGTGTTTGTTGCCCATCTGTATATCTTTGGAGAAATGTCAATGTAGGTCTTCTGCCCATTTTTGGATTGGTTTTTGTTTTTTTGATATTGAGCTGCATAACTTGCTTGTATATTCTGGAGATTAATCCTTTGTAAGTGGCTTCATTAGCAAATATTTTCTCCCATTCTGAGGGTTGTCTTTTCGTCTCGTTTATGGTTTCCTTTGCTGTGCAAAAGCTTTTAAGTTTCATTAGGTCCCATTTGTTTATTTTTATTTCCCTTTCTCTAGGAGGTGGGTCAAAAAGGATTTTGCTGTGATTTATGTCATAGAGCGTTCTGCCTATGTTTTCCTCTAAGAGTTTTATAGTGTCTGGCTTACATTTAGGTCTTTAATCCATTTTGAGTTTATTTTTGTGTATGGTGTTAGGAAGTGTCCTAATTTCATTCTTTTACATGAAGCTGTCCAGTTTTCCCAGCACCACTTACTGAAGAGGCTGTCTTTTCTCCATTGTATATTCTTGCCTCCTTTATCAAAGATAACTGTAAAGGTTTTAATTTCTCCATCAAATCTGAATGAGATCCTTGCCAGGTAGAGTAGTCTTGGTTGTATGCTTTTCCCTTTCATCACTTTAAATATGTCCTGCCACTCCCTTCTGGCTTGCAGAGTTTCTGCTGAAAGATCAGCTGTTAACCTTATGGGGATTCCCTTATATGTTATTTGTTGCTTTTCCCTTGCTGCTTTTAATATTTTTTCTTTGAATTTAATTTTTGATAGTTTGATTAATATGTGTCTTGGCATGTTTCTCCTTGGATTTATCCCGTATGGGATGCTCTGCACCTCCTGGACTTGATTGACTACTTCCTTTCCCAGGCTAGGGAAGTTTTCAACTATAATCTCTTCAGATATTTTCTCAGTCCCTTTCTTTTTCTCTTCTTCTTCTCGTGCCCCTATAATTTGAATGTTGGTGTGTTTAATGTTGTCCCAGAGGTCTCTGAGACTGTCCTCAATTCTTTTCATTGTTTTATCTTTATTCTGCTCTGCAATAGTTATTTCCACTATTTTATCTTCCAGGTCACTTATTCATTCTTCTGCCTCATTTATTCTGCTATTGATTCCCTCTAGAGAATTTTAAATTTCATTTATTGCATTGTTCATCATTGTTTGTTTGCTCTTTAGTTCTTCTAGATCCTTGTTAAACATTTCTTGTATTTTTTCCATTCTATTTCCAAGATTTTGGATCATCTTTACTATCATTATTCTGAATTCTTTTTCAGGTAGACTGCCTATTTCCTCTTCATTTGTTTGGTCTGATGGGTTTTTACCTTGCTCCTTCATCTGCCGCGTATTTCTCTGTCTTCTTATTTTGTTTTACTTACTGTGTTTGGCGTCTCCTTTTCTCAAGCTGCAGGTTCATAGTTCCCAGTATTTTTGGTGTCTGCCACCAGTGTGTGAGGTTGGTTCAGTTGGTTGTGTAGGCATCCTGGTGTAGGGGACTGGTTCCTGTGTTCTGGTGGATGAGGTTGGATCTTGTATTTCTGGTGGGCAGGACCACGTCTGGTGGTGTATTTTGGGGTGTCTGTGAACTTAGTGTGATTTTAGGCTGCTTTTCTGCTTTTGGATGGGGTTTGTGCTCCTGTCTTGCTAGTTATTTGGCATGGGGCATCCAGCACTGGATCTTGCCAGCCATTGGGTGGAACTGGTACTTTGTGTTAAGACAGAGATCTCTGAGAGAGCTCTTGCTGATTGATATTACGTGGGGCCAGGATGTCTCTGGTGTTCCAGTGTCCTGGATTCAGCTCTCCCACCTCAGCGGCTCAGACCCAACACCCAGCCAGAACCAAGACCTTGCCAGCCCACAGCTCAGAAGAAAAGGAAGAAAAGAAAAAAAACAACGAAACAGATAGAACCCCAAGTCAAATGGTAAAATCAAAACTAAACAGACAAAAATCACACAAAGAAACATACACACACAGATGCTTAAAAAGAAAAACAAACAGACAACAACAAAAAGACTAACAGACAGAACCTTGGGACAAATGGTAAAATTAAACCTAAACAGACAAAATCACACAAAGAAACATACACATACATACTCACATAAAGAGAAAAAAGGAGGGCTTCCCTGGTGGCGCAGTGGATGAGAGTCCGCCTGCCGATGCATTGGACACGGGTTCATGCCCTGGTCCAGGAGGATCCCACATGCCGCGGAGCGGCTGGGCCCGTGAGCCATGGCTGCTGAACCTGCACGTCCGGAGCCTGTGCTCCGCAACGGGAGAGGCCACAACAGTTAGAGGCCTGTGTACTGAAAAAAAAAAAAAGAGAAAAAAGGAAAAGAAATTTACAAATTTTTTTAATTAAAAATTTAAAAAGGAAGAGAGCAACCAAACCAATAAACAAATCCACCAATGCTAACAAACACTAGAAACTAAACTAAGATAAATATAAAACCAGAAACAAATCAGATGCAGATAGCAAACCCTAAGTCTATAGTTGCTCCCAAAGTCCACTGCCTCAATTTTGGGAGCATTCATTGTCTATTCATGTATTCCACAGATGCAGGGCTTATCAAGTTGATTGTGGGGATTTAATCTGCTGCTCCTGAGGCTGCACAGAGAAATTTCCCTCTCTCTTCTTTGTTCGCATAGCTCCTGGGGTTCAGCTTTGGTTAGGACCCTGCCTCTGCGTGTAGGCCGCCCTCAGGCATCTGTTTTCCACCCAGACAGGAGGGGGTTAAAGCAGCAGCTGATTACAGCTCACTCAGGCCAGGGAGAAAGAGGGGTATTGTAGTCATAATTGGAATGTGGGGCGAGCCTGTGGCAGCAGAGGCCAACATAACTTTGCAACAGCCTGAGGTACACCGTGTGTTCTCCTGGGGAAGTTGTCCCTGGATCATGGGACCCTGGCAGTGGCGGGCTGCACAGGCTCCCGGGATCTGTGAGTAGTGACCTGTGCTAGCACACAGGATTCTTGGTGGCAGTGGCGGCAGCATTAGCAGTTCATGCCCAGCTCTGGGGTCCGAGCTGATAGCTGCAGCTCACGCCCGTCTCTGGAGCTCCCTTAGGTGGTGCTCTGCCTTCTGTGGGCACATGGGGAAGGAATCCCCTCTCCTCGTGCACCCCAAAACAATGGTCTCTTGCCTCTTCAGCAGGTCCAGACTTTTTCCCAGACTCCCTCCCGGCTAGCTGTAGTGTACTAGCCCCCTTCAGGCTGTGTTCATGCAGCCAACCCCAGTCCTCTCCATAGGATCTGACCTCTGAAGCTGAGCCTCAGTTCCCAGCCCCCACCCACCCCAGCAGGTGAGCAGACAAGCGTCTCAGGTTGGTGAGTGCTAGTCAGCACTTATCCTCTGTGCAGGAATCTCTCTGCTTTGCCTTCTTCACCCCTGTTGCTGTGCTCTTCTCTGTGGCTCTGAAGCTTCCCCCACACATACCCCCAGTCTCTGCCAGTGAAGGGGTTTCCTAATGTGTGGAAACTTTTCCTCCTTCACAGCTCCCTCCCAAAGGTGCAGGTCCCGTCCCTATTCTTTTTTCTCTTATTTTCTTTTTTCTTTTACCCTACCCAGGCACATGAGGGTTTTCTTGCCTTTTGGGAAGTCTGAGGTCTTTTGCCAGCATTCAGTAGGTGTTCTGTAGGAGTTGTTCCACAAGTAGATGTATTTCTGATGTATTTGTGGGGAGGAAGGTGATCTCCATGTCTTACTCCTCTGCCACCTTGAAGGTCTCTCCTCCTAGGAGGGATTCTTCTAATACAGAGAAACTTTCCGCCAAAGTTAGCAAGTTGTATCTGCTGAGGAAAACCTACTTCAATACCCCAAATCCATAAACCCATTATTTTTCAGTGAAAACTGAGATCTTTCTGATGTTACCTCAGCACAAAGACTTAAACTTAAAATTAGACTAAACTGTGAGCCTAACCACAGTCTTGGCTGTGACCTAAACCAGATTGACAAATACAGAGTGGCACACTTACAGGTATACTCCTTAAGTTTGTCCATGCAGATATTGCTAATCAGTCAAAGAACTCACAATCCTTCTCAACACAAGGCTCTAGTCATGCATGTGCTGTTCAATTTGGTAGCCACTAGCCACATGTGGCCATTGAGCACTTGAAATGTGGCTGGTCTGAATTGAGATGTGCTTAAATGCAAAGCAAAATCAAATTTTGAATACTTTGCTTTTAAAATTTTATTAATAATTTTATATCTTTTTAAAAATTATTTTATTGAAGTATAGTTGATTTACAATGTTGTGTTAATTTTGACTGTATAGCAAAGTGATTCAGTTATACACATATATACATTCTTTTTCATATTCTTTTCCATTATGGTTTATCATAGGATATTGAATACAGTTCCCTGTGCTATACAGTATGAGCTTTTTGTTTATCCAGACTATATATAATAACTTGCATCTGCTAATCCCAAACTCCCAATCCATCCCTCTCCCACCTCTTCTCCCCTCTTGGCAACCACAAGTCTGTTCTCTATGTCTGTGAGTTTGTTTCTGTTTCATAGATAAGTTCATTTGTGTCATATTTTAGATTCCACATGTAAGTGATATCACATGGTATTTTTCTTTCTCTTTCTCAGTTACTTCACTTGGTATGATAATCTCTAGTTGCATCCATGTTGTTGCAAATGGCACTATTTCATTCTCTTTTATGGCTGAGTAATATTTTATATATATATATATATATATATATATATATACCACATATTCTTTATCCATTCATCTGTGAATGGACTTTAGGCCATTTCCATTGTGAATAGTGCTGCTATGAACATAAGGGTGCGTGTATCTTTTTGAATTATAGTTTTGTCTGGATATATGCCCAGGAGTGGGATTGCTGGATCATATGGTAACTATTTTTTTAGTTTTTTAAGGAACCTCCTCTTTTTCCATAGTGGCTGCACCAATTAATTTTATGTCTTAAAGATTTCAGATATATTGAGTTAAATTATATATCTTTAATATATATTGAGTTAATTTATATATGTATAAATTAACCTGTTTCTTTCTTGCTTTTATTTTAAAAATAATGACTTCTAGAAAATTTTAAATTATATATGAAAATAAATCCTCACGTCTATGGTCAAATGATCTTTGAGAAGGCTGCCAAGGCTCTACAATGGGGAAAGGATAGTCTTTTCAACAAATTGTGCTGGGAAAACTGGATATCTACATGCCAAAAAAAAAAAAGAATGAAGAAGGACCCTTACCTTACATCATATCCAAAAATTAACTCAAAATGGATTAAAGACCAAAACAAAAGACCTGAAACTGTAAAACGCCTAGAAGAAAACAGAGGAGGAAAGCTTTATGATATTGGACTTGCCAATGATTTCTTGGATATGATACCAAAAGTGCAGGCAACAAAAGCAAAAATAGACAAATGAGACTACATCAAGCTTAAAAATTTCGGCATAGCAAAGGAAACAACAGGGTGAAAAGGCAACCTATGGAATGGGCGAAAAATTTGCAAATTATTTACCTGATAAAGGGTTAATAAATATCCAGAATATCTAAAGAACTCCTACAACTCAACAACCACAAAACAAACAATCCAATTTAGAAATGGACAAAAGACTTGAACAGACTTTTCTGCAAAGAAGATTTGCAGATGGCCAACAAGTACATGAAGAGATGCTCAAATTCCCTAATCATTAGGGAAATGCAAATCAAAACCACAATGAGATACTTCCTCACACATGTTAGGATGGCTATTGTCCAAAAAAAATAGAAAATAACAAGTATTGAAGATGATGTGGAGAAATTGGAACCCTTGTGCACTGTGAGTGGAAGTGTAAAATGGTACAGCCACGGTGGAAAACAATATGGAAGTTCCTCAGAAAATTAAATGTAGATAACCTTGTGATCCAGCAATCCCACTTCTGAGTTTATATCCAAAAAAATTGAAAGTAGTATCTTGAAGAGACATTTGCACATTTATGTTCATTGCAGCATTACTCACATCAGCCAACATGTGGAAGCAACACAAATGTCCATCGATGAATGAATGGATAAAGAAAATGTGGTCTATACATAAAATAAAATATTATGCATCTTTTAAAAAAGAAGGAAATCCTGTCACTTTCTACCACATGCATAAACCTCAAGGGTATTATACAAAGTTAAACAAGCTGGTCACCAAAGGACAAACACTGTATGATTCCACTCATAGGAAGTGTCTAAAGCAGTCCAAATAATAGAAACTGATAGTAGAAAAGAGTTTGCTAAAGACTGGAAGAGGAGGAAGGGGGAATTAATGTTTAATGGGTATGTTTTTCAAGACGAAAAATTCTGGACATCTGTTGTAGAGGAAGGTACGTATAGCTTACTGTACTGTACACTTAAAATGGAGAGTAAATTTTATGTTATGTGTTTTTTTACCACAAACTTTTCAAAAGCACATATGGCTCACATTTATGTCTCTCTTATTTCTATGAGACCACAGTGCTCCAGATAGCCACTGCCTGTCAGTCAGAGCTGGTACATAGGATGAAAACTATTAGCCATGCCAGTCCTGAGCAGGGTGCCCTGTTTTCCAAGATATGGAGTTAAATTGAGATTTTCCACTTGACTTTTTAAAACATATTTTATTAGAACAGCTGGTTACAAAGCATTTTTAGAATCTAAAACTGAAGGATAACAGCTCTATAGCAAATAACTTTGTAATTTGGGGATCAAATCATAGATTACGGGCACACCAAAAAAGACGTTAAGTTTCATTAGCCAGAGACGTCATACTTTATTGACTAGAGAGCTTAGGCCCAGGCAGTGAGAAGCTTTCCTAAAGTCACACAGGGCTCTGAGAACCCAGAAACCCCATTCCCACTATTCCCACTGCGACCCCAGCAATGCATCATTGTCCTGCTTCTTTATAATTGCTCACCAGGTGGTTTTGTAACACACTGTACTTTTCTCAACTTAGAGCCAGAGTCCTTACCGTGGGCTTTGCTTAATCATCCTGTAGCCCTTTCATTCTCTGAGTCCTTTTAAGGAACCAAAGAACAGACGCAGTTTATCTTTCTACCATCTCTTTACCTTCCTGCCTCCCTGGTAGTAGTAAAAGAAGGAAATTCATATAGTTGTGTCCCTTTACAGGCTTAGAGCATCAATACCGGACTGTTATGTTTTCCAATAAAATATTTTCCCTGCAAGTAAACCATATTAAATGAAAGGGGAAATACAGGCCTTATGCCTTAACGTTTTTCCCTTCTATCAGAATAAGTTTCTAGCCATGCAAGTTAATGACCAACTGCAATGTTTCCAGTGGTTCCCTTGGCAACAACTCTGTCGCCAACTTTCTTCAAACACAAACTTCTTTCTATTAAAGGGACTGTGTCCATTTCTATCAAAGAAAACTTTTTATAGTAACTTCTTAAACAGGTTAGAACAGGTTTGGGACTAGTTTTTTTGGTTGCTGTTTTTTTTTTTTTTTTTTACCGGTTTCATCCCATTTATTTTGTCAGGACCTGGAGACCTGAAGATCTGTATTCCTTAGAAGAATAAAGACGTTTCTCTCACCTTGTTTCCCTTTGGACTAATTATCTAGGAGGTCCTTTCTGTGCCAAATAAGGCTCGATCGGTTTGGCAGGAGACACTTGGGACACTGTTGGCTGGGGCTCAGAAATGGAGTTAGGAGTAAGGGACAATTTTTTTTTTTAAAGGAACAAAGCTTAGGTATTTTTTAAGATGCTGATTTAGTGGGTTATTGAAAATGCTGCCCACATAGCCTTTTAACCCTCAAAGATATCAGATAACTTTTTTCTTGCAGTGAGATGAAGTGGCTGTCATTATCTCCGAAGGTCTGTATCATATTGGAATCTGTCAGTGCAGGTCAGGGAGTCTGCGGTGCTCTGGGCCCAGCTCCGGGACTGAATTACATTTCTCCGGCACAATGGCTGCAGAATGGGTGGGTGCTTTGTCATTTAAACTGCATAAAGAGGCAGAAATTGATTTTTATTGTGGATCTTCATATCTAATAAAGCTCCAAGGGGCTCTTTTCTTCTCCGATTGAATAGCCATTGAATGCTTTCAATCTAGTTCTGTGTTTCATGCCTAAACTGAATAGCGGGAAGGCAGAAAATAGATGGGGGAAAAGAGGCCAAGTCACTTTCCAGATTGAAAAGGATATGGCAGAGAAATAAATAAAAAAAAATAAAATAAAATAAGACTATTTGGAAGAGCATTTAAGTGGAAAGGGGAACTTTCTTGATGCTCTGGGGGGAAAATTGCTTTTTGAGGTGTGTTCGTGTGTGTGTATGTGTGTGTGTGTCTGCATACACACGCACACATGTGCAAATCCACTTATAGATGTGTGTGGGCAATTGGAGTACTTTATGTGCACCTGTGAAAACCTATTTGGGGTCAACTGGACCAGAGCTAAAGTGCAAACCACAATTTAGCCCTTAAAGCCCACACCGCCTGTCTCCAGGCCCCTGGCCCAAAGAAACCTCAGCCAGAACAGGCTCCTGATGAGGAGGCTCGGCCTGCAGCAGGGTGGGTGGGAGGGGGGCGGGGGAGGAATGTGCTATCTTCCCTTCTGTGAAAGATCCCCCACTCAAGATTCTTGTCTTATGCATGCAGAAGTCAGGTAATCTCGCAATCTAATAATCCACTTCCACTGCTGAATTCTGACTTCCCTCCTTGCAAAGGGCTTTCTAGGACCCACAGTCACTAGGGCTTTTGAATTGTCACCCAAATCAATCTTTTAAAAGCAGCCTGCATCTTAAGAGCTCTGTGAGTATTTGTTCTTTCCACTGTGGACCTCAATATCCAGCTCAACAAACGTGTACTCGACTCCTTCTCTCTACACGGGTCTACACTAACAATACAATCCTCTCTGGTGTGGATATCCAACTTTTGATGTTTGCCTCCCAGAATCCATTCTACTTTCTTTTGGTGAGAGCCCCCAGTGTTCATTCAGGGATCTGCCTCCTCTCTCAGGACAGTGATCTGAATGTTATCTCTTCTGTCTCCAACACGCAGAAAAGTAGCTAATTATTTTCCCCAGCCATTTTGAGGGGCCGGGGGAAGCCAGTGACCTAAACTCGTCTAATCAGAATAACATATTTGCAGGAGGGAGAAGAAAAAGAGATGCTCTTGTTCTGAACGAAAATCTGGGAGACTGGGAGGCTGGAACTGCTGCCACCAAGTTGACCCCACAAGGTAAAAGCCTCCCTGAGAATAGAACCATCACACAGAGGAGAGCAGAGCCCAGCTGAGAGCTGGAGCAAAATCAGGAATCCCTGGATCCAGCTGTACCTGAAGCTAACTATCTCTACACCTTCTATATAAAGGAGCTGATATGTTTCATTTGCACCCAATTCAGTTTGCTTTAGGTTTTTATCCCTTGCAAAGAAAAAAAAAAAAGACTATGCTTATAGACTAGGTAACTACTATTTGTAGAAAGTTTTTAGGATTCAGTTTAGAAAGTCCTTTTCACATCCATAACCTTATTTAATGTAATCATGTATCAATAAATATCTTCATGGGGTAGAATTTTGATACATATAAGCCTCAAAAAAATCTCTTTTCAGCTAACAATGCCACATTTCAGAAATGATGCTACTGAGATCTAGAGAGAGGTTAAGTGACATCCCAATTTGGAGCATAAAAATAATCAGCATTAGGGACTTCCCTGGTGGCGCAGTGGTTGAGAGTCCGCCTGCCAATGCAGGGGACGCGGGTTCGTGCCCTGGTCTGGGAAGATCCCACATGCCGCGGAGTGGCTGGGCCCGTGAGCCATGGCCGCTGAGCCTGCGCATCCGGAGCCTGTGCTCCGCAACGGGAGAGGCCACAACGGTGAGAGGCCCGCGTACCAAAAAAAAAAAAAAAAAAATCAGCATTCTAAAACCAGACTCAGTCCCCTCAGTCTTGGCCCTGCTCCTGTGAGCTCTATCTCAGATGGGCACACCCAACCACCTAGGAGCCAAAGTCAGAAGCCCAGGAGCAAACCAAGACTCCTTTTGTGGCATCTCCAACATCCAAAGGTCACCAAATCCCTAGGTTCTACCTCCTTAATGGCCCTGGGGTCTGCCCCTCCCTTCATTTTCACGATCACACAGATGCTTTCTTCCTGCTCAGATTCCACGGGTGACCTTCGAACCACCGTCCTCTCTCTAGCTCACCCCCCTCTGCTCCATCCTTCTCACTGCTTTTGGAGAAAGGTTTCTACAACTGAACCCTAGTCTGATGACTGCTGCACTTAAACTCCTTCCCTGGCATTTATCTAAAACTTACTCCCTGGCACAATGTTTTTCTAACTATCATGACCCAGCACACACACACACACACACACACACACACACACACACACACACACACACACATAGTCATTGAATCAAAATATTCAATATAATATTTCTTGCTATGTGAAATATTCTCTGATGTTTTTCATTCTACTTCATTCTATATTTCCCTTTAAAATGTTGTTCATGGCTCTCTCAATCAGGGAGAGACACAGGGCCAAAGGGTACTTTCATGGGGGCTGTGAATATAATATGGGGGGGGTTATACTTTATAAGAGGAAAACTTACATCTTCATTTTTACTAGCTGGAACTGAACTGTAATGTTTCCCTCCATTACTAATGTAGATGGCAAACCACAGTAGTATTAGCCGTACCTGTGACTCTATGACTCAGAAACTCACAGATATGTCTAGAGCATTGAATATATCTTGAAATAGTAATCATGCTCTTCACTACTTTAAAATCATGCTCCAGTCTTCCCAGAAAATTCTTCCCTCCCCTCGGTACGTATTGTTTCCCTTTGGCCGTGCCCTCTCCCATCCTCCACGTTCTGTGTATTTCTGGACTGTGACACATCTGTATGCATCATTCTCAAACTCACACAGAAATACATAATGAATTACATATACGTATGTAGCTTTGAGCACATCACCATATACACTCACTTGTATTTTCAAGCTCACACACATTCATGGTGACACACTCGCTTACAAGTATAGGCACGCACAAACATACCAATACCTACAATTTCCTAGAGGTGCTTCTGAGAAAGAATCCTCAGCTAGTCTTCTCTTTTTGACATACCCAGAGACTTGGGGCCTTCCCAAAGTCATTTTGAAGCTGAATCTGGCCTCTGTACCCAGAATTAATTCTCACAGACAGAGTTTTGGGTGAAGCAGAAAAGAATAGCTTTATTGCTTTGCCAGGCAAAGGGGGCCACAGCAGGCTAATGCCCTCAAAACTGTGTGTCTCAACCTGGAGTGGGTAGTGAGGAGTTTTACAGTAATGGCTCAGAGAGGGTGTGATCAGCTCGTGGACATTCTTCTGATTGGCTGGTGGGAAGGTAAGTGGGAGTCAGCATCATCAACCTTCTGGTTCCAGTAGGTCTGGGGTCTACGTGCTTGTGAGCAGCATACAGTTAACTTCTCCCACCTGGTGGGGGTTTCAGTATCTGCGAAACAGCTCAGAGATATTGTTATGTATCTCCCTTGTGGGGGAGCTAGGACCCTGCCCCAAGACTGCACTATTGTTTCTTTTGACTGTTCCATCCTTGTCTCCACATCCCCTCCCTTTGCTATTTAGCAACTGTTTGAACCTGCCCATTGGAACTCAGGGAAGGTCATGGAGGCTGAATGAAACCTATTTCCTGTAATCAAGAAATGGTGGACACAGAAAGGCTTCTGTGCCCCAGAGCCCCACAGGGTCCTGCTCAGTATCAATTTCTCCTTGTTGGTGGGCAACAGCCTGGAAGCACCCAATGACTGTGAATAGTGAATGGTCCAGAGAGGCATATGACAAGGTCAGGGGGAAGGCACCTTGGGGCCAACTAGCCAGATCAGCTCTACCAGCCCTCACTTTATTTGTTTTTTGGCCACGCTGGCTTGAGGGAATCTTAGTTCCCTGGTCAGGGATTGAACCAGGGCCCTCAGCAGTGAAAGCACAGAGTCCCCCTCCAGGGGATTCCCCCAGCCCTCACTTTAAATGCTTGGTCCTAGTGTTACCAAATCCAAGATCAGTCTGCTCACCGCATGACAGTCCAATAATTGGAAAATGAGGTGTTGAGGCAAGAAACAGCGACTTTATTCGGAAAGCCATGCATCCAAGAAGATGGTGGACTAGTGTCCTAGAGTGCCATCTTATTGGGGTCTGGATTAGAACAGAGAGGGGGAGGAGGTGAGGAAGTAAAGTAAAAATGCCATAAGTCTTGCAAAATATCCCCTGGTTTTAGCCAGCCTTGGGGAGGGGATGTGTTAATTTCTTCTTTTCTGCAGCCATTCACAGGTGGGCAGGGTCAGAGTGTTTCCCTGTGAGCTGAACAAAGGCACCTTAATTTAACATTCAGGCAGAGGGGCAGGGTTCACCAAGGCAGGCCATTATGTATGCCTATAGCTATAGACAGAACAAAAGCAATAGAAAGCAAAGATCAAAAAAAGAAACAGATCCACCATGGAGTCAGATTTTGTTCTTCCCTGTTACACTAATTTATTATAACTTTTATGTTGTGGACATCTTTGTAAATAATCTTAAGTTTTTTGGAACAAGATAGGGTGAAAATATGTACAGTTCACAGTCATTAATTTTTTGGAACATAGATGATTTTAAAAATCTAATGAAAGTTATTAACTGTCTTCTCAAAAAACAGACAAACTTCCTCTTCTTCACGTAAGATGTTGTATGTAATTTCAAGGTGTTCAAACCTCCTAAAGCTATTTCTGAATTCTAGGAAATTATTCTCCACAGTCACATTAAGATTTGTGGATTTGACATTCATGAATGAGACAAGTCTGCCCCCAAATCTGTGGCGTCAAGTCTGAGCTACTGTCTGTAACAGTGGATGCTGTTCTGTACAAAGATGGTCTTGACAAGTCACTGTCCCCAAGATCACTCAGCTGCTGCCCACACCCACCTGCCCACAGTCCTCAGCTTGTCTCTACTCCAAGTCCAGGACATGATAACCCTCAAGAAGTAATTATACACTTTATTTCTTATGAAGATGGCCCTGAAAAGAGAGCCAGTTGCTAGAGCTGATGATGGAAATGAAGATGTGGGAGGAAGTGATGGCTTCTGACTGAGACTTGGCAATTTGAGGGGAGAAATATATGCTGTCATGGAATATCCCATCATGGTATTGATACCAAGCAGGACCCTGTGGGGTTCCTGGGCACAAAAGCCTTTCTGTGTCCACCATTTCTTGATTACAGGAAATAAGTTTCATTCAGCCTCCATGACCTTCCCTGAGTTCCAATGGGCAGGTTCAAACAGTTGCTAAATAAGGAAAGGAGGGGATGTTGGAGACAAGGATGGAACAGTCAAAAGAAACAATAGTGCAGCCTTGGGGCAGGGTCCTGGCTCCCCATCAAGGGATACACACAACAATATCTTTGAGCTTTTTTGCAGATTCTGAAACCCCTTAAAGTGGGAGAAGTTAACTGTATGCTGCTCACAAGCACGTAGACCCCAGACCTACTGGAATCAGAAGGTTGATGATGCTGACTCCCACTTACCTTCCCACCAGCCAGTCAGAAGAATGTCCACGAGCTGATCACACCCTCTCGGAACCATTACTGTAAAACTCCTCACTACCCCCCTCCAGGTTGGGACACACAGTTGTAAGGACATTAGCCTGCTGTGGCCCCTTTGCCTGGCAAAACAATAAAGCTATTCTTTTCTACTTCACACAAAACTCTGTCTCTGAAAATTAATTTGGTATCAGGGTTCAGAGGCCAGATTCAGCTTCAGTATGGTCAGTTGCCAAAGAGCTCAGCGTCTCAACCATAGTCATGCCTAGGGATTATAAAACCAGATGCCCACAGGGGCCAGGCAAGTACCACACATGAGTGAGGCATGCTGGCCAAACATGCAGACCTCCTGGTGTCTCGTTTACCCTAAGAGAGACACAGGAGCAAATAAGAGTCAATTTCTTCTTTACTGTAAGATGGACAACAGCACAAGCAGAGCAGTGGTGGCAGCACACGTCGGCCTCACAGCAGTGTGTGCACCCACCTAGCTTAATGGGCACAGCTGCCCCTACTCTCCCAGGGACTGTCACCAGGCAGAACGCAGCCCAGAGTTACTGCAGCTCGCAAATTTTCCACAACTCAGGAATCTAATTGTTAGGTGAAGCGTACTCTTCCCCCTTCCCCCAACGTTGTATGAGCTAACTGAGTGCTGAGCAAACAAACATATATGTGAGCTGGACCCCCCCTTGCAGGCAGCTGTGGTGGGTTATTTCTGCACATCCTCCCCACTTCCCCAGTCAGTCCCCAAGGAAGAGAGGGTTCAGGCGTGCCCCAGGAAAGGAGTTGTTATGCACAACTAGTCTGAAGCAAGCCTGAAATAGACATGGATACGTTTACCCAGAAAGTGTGTTCAGAAAGTGATTCATTCTCAGGGACTGGTGCTACCCAAGCATCCTCCCAGGGCTTCAGTGGAGCAGGGCTCCATTCTACCTCAACCAGTGCTGTCCTGGTACCACTAGCAGCCCTGATTCTAGAAATGAGAAAAGAGTCGGCCACTTGAGCCTGCCCTGGAGCCACAGACTCTTTAGAGACCCAGGCTCAGCACAGTGTAACGGGGCCTGTCCCCTTCAGGGTTGCACAGACTTGCCAGGGGTGTGATGCCATTTCTGGTTGAGTCCTGTGTGCAAAGCTGATGGGTCCGGCCAGCTCTTCCTCCCTGCCTAGGCTGGGAACCACCTGTCTGCAGAGCTAAAGCAGTCCTCCTGTAGGTGGGCACAGAATCGTCTCGGCACACACTACGCACATCTCAGCAACTCACCGTTACCCTCCACCTCAGCCCTGTTGCGGTCATCTTTCTGATTTGGATTAGGCTGTTAGATAAAAATTGAGAATATTATCAGAATCCAACCATTCTCTTCTCTCTTCCCATCTCTTCCTCGTGTTTTCTAGAAGTTGCTTTACTGTTGGAACTCTTTAATTTTCCTGAGCTGTTTCTTCAAGGGTGCAGGGAATTTAAAACATACTCGATCTGTATGTGTGTTTAAAATCATAAAATGTATGTAATTGAAGTTGAAGATAATTGCAAACTAGTCTTGATTTCACTAGTGTTTTATTAACAGATCTGCCTTAATCCAGGATTAAAACCAAGTGAGATTAGAGGATTTCTCTCATCTGCCGCTTGGAGCAAGAGATGCTGCGTAATAAAGTGCCTCCTTGCTTCCCATAAAGCTGTCCTATTATAGTCACAGCACTGCTATGTGCAGCCCGGATCCTACCTGCCCCTGTGATGCATGTGTGCAGTGACAGGCGTCCAGCATGGTTCAAGGCCTCCCCGTGTCCCTCAAAAAAGGTGACAGGACAAAATCCACATTCTCTTAACCTCTGTGTTCTGAGTTGCCTTTTCAGAACCATATGGCCCTTCCTCTAAATGAATTTAGCATTTAATTTCGACATTACATCACAGAACACATTATTCCAGGAAAACAGGCAATGACTAGCGTATAAAGCGCCCTGTGCCAGGCATGGCTGGTTCGCTCCATTGATCAGAGCTCCATTAACAAAGCGAAGGTCACAGGGCCTCCTTTTTCATGGGGGCTGTTCAGTTTCCTCCTGCTCCAAGGCCTCTAGCTGCACCTGTATTCTGGACCAGCTGCCACTGTGAAAATGTCATCATCCAAAGAATGGATGTGGGCAACGGGTAGTGGTGTTATATCCATAGACACAGGATGTCACTTGATCTGCTGAAGGTCATCATTGCAGGGAAAAGGTCATGCCAATCAGAGGTGACTAAGGAGAAAGCAGGTCTAAGTCATCCCAAAACCCTGTGACTATACACATAGTTCCTTTCCTGGCCCTAATTGCAGTCTGAACCTCCTTGGGAAGATGCATCCTCCCGCTACATTCATTTCAATCACCCACACAGCCCCCTCTGTCAGTTTGATTCTGTGTTTCCTGTTTTAATGTCAAAAGTTATTATTGGGAGATGGTGTGTAGGCACATGTGTGCACAGGTATATGCACAGTCTGTGTGCCTGAGCTCATTCTTTTACCCCTCCCCCCAGGGGGAGTTCAGGAATGATCCCAACATCCAGTAATTTACCCAAGAAGGCACACTGGTTGTCACATTCTCTATTACGTTCTGTCCTCAGCCCTCTGTATACAACTGATCTCAAAGTCCTGTCAAATCTCCCATTAAAAAATCTTTCCCTCTCTCCATTCCACTTTTCCAGTTCAGACCACAGTTTCCAGTTGGTCTTCTGCTTTTGAAATGTCCCTCACTCTTATCCACTCTCACCGTTGCAGCTTCACACAAATCTGACCCTTCTACTCCCTTGCTCAAAACCTTCAGCAGCTCCCATTGCCCTAAGAAAGGAGTCTAAACTCCTCAGCATGGAACATAAGAATGGTCAGGATCTGGCTCTGGCCTCCACACCGGCCTCAGCTCCTGCCTCCCCATTACCCAGCATTCCATGCTCAGCCATTTCAGACTACTCGCCATTCCCAGGACATCCCGAGACCTCTCACGCCTCTAGATGCTTACATGTTATGTCCCTGCCCTTTCCCATCTTGTCTACAGAGTGGATTTCCTTTTTCTCTTTTATTGAAGTATAGTTGATTTACAATGTTGTGTTAGTTTCAGGTATATGGCAAAGTGATTCAGTTATATATATATGTATTCTTTTTCAGATTCTTTTCCATTATAGGTTATTACAAGATGCTGAATACAGTTCCCTGTGCTATACAGTAAGTTCTTGTTGTTTATCTTGTTAACAGTGCATATCTGTTAATCCCAACCTCCTAATTTATCCTTCCTCCCCTTTCCCCTTTGGTAACCATAAGTTTGTTTTCTATGTCAGTGAGTCTATTTGTTTTATAAATGAGATCATTTGTATCATTTTTTAGATTCTACATATAAGTGATATCATATGATGTTTGTCTTTGTCTGACATATTTCATGTAGTGTGATAATCTCTAGGTCCATCCATGTTGCTGCAAATGGCATTATTTCATTCTTTTTTATTGCTGAGTAAAATTCCATTGTGTATTATACCACATCTTCTTTATCCATTCATCTGTCAATGGACACTTAGGTTGTTTCCGTGTCTTGGCTGTCATAAATAGTGCCACTATGAACATTGGGGTGCATGTATCTTTTCGAATTAGTTTTCATCTTTTCCAGATATATGTCCAGGAGTGGGATTGCTGGGTCGTATGGTAGTTCTATTTTTAGTTTTTTAAGGAACCTCCCTACTGTTCTCCATAGTGGCTGCCCCAATATACATTCCCACCAACAGTGTAGGGTTCCCTTTTCCACAGAGTGGAGTTCTAATCCTCCTCTGAGACCTGTCTCCAAGTGACCCAGGTAGAATCATCCAGGCCTGCCTCTGTGAGGCATGGTTCCTGTCTTCCTCACTCAGCTGAAGGATGAGACCTCACTCATCTTTGTGTTAACAAGGACCACCAGCCGATAGTAAGGTCTCACTCATCCACTTTCCAATTATATATTGAGTAACTATACCATGTGCTACATACCATGAGGGAAGCTAACAATACAGGTACAGGTAAAGAGAGGCATGGCCCCCATTACGGTGCTAAGTCATGCATAAATGATTGTTAAATGAATAAGGGTATGTGTGTTTTGCCTGTGTAGTGAGCAAAGTTACACTTTAAAGAAAAGAGAAGTAGAAATCAGGAAAGAAAATAAAGTCTCCATTCCCAACCCCTGACTTTCTGTTTGTAATTTAGCAGATGAAATATACTTTAATGAAAAGGGATTTGTTCATTTTTAATGAGGATACCCAATTATAGATTAGTAATAGTAATAACAATAATAATAATAATAACAGCAACTAACTTTTTTGGAGTGCTTACTATGTTCTGGGTCCCTTTCTTTACACACATGAGCTCATTTTTTCCTTACATCAATCTTAGGAAACAGATTCTATTATTATCCTCATTTTAGAAAAAAGGAAATTAAGCCGTTGAAATGTTTAGTAACTTGATCACAGTTCTACAGTTAGTAAGTATTGGAGCTGAGTATGTGCCCAAACAGTCTAACTCCACAGCCCACACTGTGCTCTGTTTTCCTACTTCAGGTGGGGTGTCTACTCATACATGCAATACTGAGAAGGTATGGTCTGTGATATATCTTAGTCCACATAACAAGAAGCTACCTAAATTTTTAAATAAACTGGAGAAAAAATTTTTTTCATGCACCCCAACGTTCACAGCAGTACTATTTACAATAGCCAAGACATGGAAGCATATGTTCACCAACAGATGAATGGATAAAGATATAGATATAGACAGATATAGATAGTGGAATATTACTCAGCCATAAAAAAGAATGATGGACCTAGAGATTATCATACTAAGTGAAATGAGTCAGACAGAGAAAGACCAATATCATATGATATCACTTATACATGGAATTTAAAAAAAGATACAAATAAACTTATTTACAAAAGAGAAATAGACTCACAGACATAGAAAACAAATTTATGTCTACCAAAGGGGAAAGGAGGAGGGAGAGAGAAAAATTAGGAGTTTGGGATCAACAGATACATACTACTAAATGTAATAATAGTGTAATAGTAGCACGGAGAAATATATTCAATATCTTGTAATAACCTGTAATGGAAAAGAATCTGAAAAATGATATATATATATTCATATATATATGAATGAATCACTTTGCTGTACACCTGAAACATTGTAAATCAACTATATTTCAATTTGAAAAAAAGAAATTCAATCAATAAAAACTTCCAAAATGTTAAAAAAAAATTTTAAGTATCTGTAAAGCTGTATGGATGGAAAACAAAGCAGTGGTTGCCTTACATTGGGGGAGGGGGAAGGGCTGATTACAAAGGGTCACACAAGGGCATCCAGCTCTGTACAGCAGTGGGTGGTGGATGCATGTGTCAAAACTCTAGAACTGTATACCACGAAATGTGAAACTTCACTGTACACTAATTAGAAAACAATAAACCAGGATGTTGGGGGAATCCCAGAGTAGAATGCAGACTGAGACAAGTGAATCTAACTGTGTGACCTGCATTTGACACAAGCTCACTGAAGGGGGTGGAGTAAGAAGGAGCTGACCTGCATAGCTTTGGCAAATGGTGTCTGGGCTGGATACAAAGCCATGGGACAAAAAGCATCATACATAAACACTGTACTCTAGTTGATAAATTTATTTCTCATAGGTGTATGGGTTAGCAATCATGAAAGTACATATATGCAAGGACTGAACAAATAAGTAAATACAGTGTAGTTAATAGAAGCCAGTTTTCTCACTGTCAGAAAAAGGAGTTACAAATGAGCAAGAAAGGAAAGCAAGAACAGACCCTGTGGTGCTGGGTGAGAGGTTATCAGTGTGAACTCTCATTTTAAGAGAGACATTTGTATATATACATGGGTTAATATGTACACATATATTTCCTAGTTCTGTCCCCTAGTAGGCATAGGGAAAAAAAAAAGCAAAGGATGCAGTCATGTCAAAAGGACCAAGGAGCCAACCAGAAAGCTCCCAGGGACCAAAACTGGAACAACAAGCTTTACCTGTTGCTTTGTTTGAGCAACAAAATTAATTACACTAGTATTGGATTGTAACCCAAAGACTAAAATAAATATCTATGAGTCCATACTGATATAAACAAATGATTGAATAAATAAATAAATGGGGGTGGGGATAAGGGACAAATTTCCCTTCCAAAGAATTTCAAGTAATATGTGCCCCCTCTCCTAGAGTTGGGGCTGGACTCAATGACCTTCATCCAAAGGATGGAGTATGGAAAGGAAAAGATAACAAATTTACAGAGGAGAAACCTGAGAGGCAACAGACACTCCTTAACCAAGTGATGAATGTTAATATATTATGTACCCCTGATCTGATGCAACAGGAATGGCACTTCCGCTCTGGGGAAACTACCCCCAAACCCATAAGCCCAGTCTGATCACAAGAAAACATCAGACAGACCCCAACCAAGGGATAGTCTACAAAACATCCAACAAGTGTTCTTCAAAACTGGCAAGGTCACAGCAAATAAGGAAATACTGAGAAACTATCACAGATCAAACTAAAGAGACAGGACAAATAAATGCCATGTTATATTCTGGATCGCATCCTGAAATAGACAAAAGGACATTAGCAGAAAAACTGATGAAATCTGAATAAAGTCTATATTTAGTCAATAGCATTGTACCAATGTTAATTTCTTAGTTTCACAAATGTACTATGGTTATATAAAATGTTGACATTACGGGAAGGAGGGTAAATGGTATATACAAACTCTGTACTCTGTTTGCAACTCTTCCAGAAATCTAAAATTATTCCAAAATAAAAAGTAAAAAAAAAAAATAGTGTCTGAGATTGTTATTGCTTCAAATACATACATATTTTTTTATTTTTAAAACATGTAAAATATTACCTATTCAAAAAAATCAAATTTAAAAACAAAATAAGCACTGCATCATTACATTAATGCTTCTGAAAGTGGCAGAGTTATAAATTTGCTACCTTTCTTACTCTGCCTTATTTTAATGCATTGTTTTTGTTTCCATAATAATTCGGCTTTAAATCAGGGAAACGCCAGTTTGAATTTTGTGCAAATGTTTAAGTTTCTCTATTTCTCTTTTCTGGTCTTGAGGGTTGAACTACAATTTGGGGTAGGTTCAGAAGTAATAGAAATGAATCCTCTCTAGTTGAAATTCATCTGCAGTGCCTGAATTAGGCCTGTCCCCTGGGTTTAACTGAGCCCAAGGGCTTGTGTCTGGGCAGAAGAAAGAATGGAAACAGGAAGCAAATGCCCCAGGTGAACTTGCCACACAGAAACTTTCAGCAGACATGCCTGTTCGCCTTGTGAAAGGTTGGTCAGAGAACTAATTTGGATATCTACTTCCTTCCAGATTTGTTTCGTGCCCATTTCTGCTGAAACATGCAAATCACCGATGGCAGACAGAGGTGTGAGCTGCTCTACCATAATAGGTAATTCTAGGTATACAATCAGGTGTTTTGTGGCTGTCACTTAAGCAGCCCCTGACAAACGTCACTGCTGATGAAGCTTGACACAAATACATGAGGCACCTTCTGCCCATCTCTTGTGCCAAAGCATCAGGCGAAGCACATCATCTGTGACAGGACAGCATTAAGCAAATTAATGTTCGGGAGTTTTTAAAATAATAATTTTTAAGCAAGGAATTTATTTTTCAGGCATGATTAGGGAGAAAAATTGTGGCAATCAAATGTGGTGATAGCTCTCAGCGCTGTAAACAGGTTCCACGGGGCTGGCTCACTTCTTGCAGCTGTGTCTTCCATATTCTGGAATTCGGGGAAGAGACCTGGAGTGGGAGTGCCATTCTTCCCTTGCAAATTCTGAGATGTGCTGTAGGAGGAATACTCGCAGCCCAGGCCTCACCTGTATGGACGGTCCAGTGAAGGCCCAGGAGAGTGGCTCTGAGGGGCAGAAAGGTCTAAACCCCTGCCACTCATCTCTGGGCTCTCAGGGCAGGAGAAGAGAACAATGGACTGTGACCCCTGCTTAACCTTTGCCCTCTACAGTCTCTTCTCAGAACAACCAAACCGTCTTTTAAAAAATGTAAATCAAATCACATCATTTTTTTGCTTATAAATGCTCCCTGGTTTTCCATCACACTGGAGGGTTTAATGCCAATGAAACACCGCGGACAGAGAAAGACAAATAATGTATGTTTTCACTTATATGTGGAATGTAAATAGTAGAACAAATGATCAATTACAACAAAACAGAAACAGACTCACAGATACAGAGAACAAACCAGTGGTTACCAGTGGGGAGTAGTGTGTGGGGGAGAGGCAAGATAGGTGAAGGGGATTGAGACACAAACTACTAGGTATAAAATAAGCTACAAGCGTGTAATGTACAGCACAGGGAATATAGTCAATACTTTATAACTTTGTATGGCGTATAAATTATAAAAATACAGAATTACTATGCTGTACACCTGAAACTAACATAATATAGTAAGTCAAAAATACTTTAACAAAAATAAATAGATAAAATAAAAAACAAAACAAAATTCACAATACTTATCTGGCTTCTCCTTCCCTTTGTCCACAACCACCGTTCCCTTCCCTCACTACGTTCCTGACTACTGGTCTTCCTGTCTGTTCTTCTAACACGTGAAGCCCATTCCTACCTCAGGACCTTGGCACTTGCTGTTCCCTTCTTCCTAAATTATTCTTTCCCTACATCTTTCTGTAGCTCGTTTCTTCACTTCAATTGTTGGCTCAAATATCCGCTTCTCAGAGAGGTCTTTCTGAACCACCTTATCCAAAAAAGCTTCCTCTACACATTGCTTCCCTCACTCTCTACTCTTCTTCTTTAATTTTTCATAGCACTTAATTCTGCTTAAAATTATTCACAGATTCATTCACCGCCTGCACTGCTAGAATTGTAAGGAACGGCACCAAAGACAGAAGAGAGCTTAAACAAGCTTTATTTGGGAACGCTCCCGGGCGAGGTTCACTGGTCCGAGAGAAAGGGGCCAGAGAAGTCGCGCCCGGCTGTGGGCGCGAACAAAATTTACAGGGGAAGAAGGGAAAGGGGTGTGGTGAATCCGGGAGGGTGCAGGGTATTCCTTATTTGGTGGTCTTTTCGGGTATCGTGGGGGACCGTTAGTCCCGCCCCTCGAAAGGCGGGAAGGCTGGGCCGGGTGGAAAGTCCCCAGGTCAGTTCCTGGAACTGGGTGGTCCAGAAAGTCTCCAGGTCAGTTTCAATCTGTGAGTCTGATTGCGTTCCCCTGCCTCGGGCCAGTTGGCCTTACAAGAATAAGGACTTTCCAATGTCACAGTGCCTAGAATAGTCGTGGCTGTCAGCAAGACTATTCACAAATACTCCAGTTCATGTCCTTCAAGATACATCTGGCACGTGACTTGCTTCAGCCAATGAGATTTAAGTAGAAGTGCCACATATCACTTCGAAATAGAACTCTGGAGAGCCAGTGCATGATTCATGGTGTTCAAGTCTTCCTGCTGCAGAGGTCAGGGAAGCCCAGGCCACGATGGAACCTGAGCACAAGCCCTGTGACAGCTGCTAGTGGACACATAACAGGGGAAGAGAAATGTGCGCTGTTTCAAACCCCTGAGCTTTGGGGAGTGGTTTGTTAGTTATTTCAGCGTAACCTGACCTATCCTGACTAGCACAGTGCCTGAATGGATAAATGAATGAATGAACGCAGTAAATAGTCAGATGATCTGCTCATCCAGGCAGCACACCACTCTGGCATCAGCAACCACAGGCCAACTCAGATCTGCCCACAGCCAACAGGATAACAAGCCCAAGGCCAAGGCTAGGACAGTGTGCACAGGAGGGAGGATGCAGGGGAAAGTGAAAGACTTATTGACAGTATCACAGGTCCAGTCTAACTCTGTAGCCAGGAGTCACACCCAGCGTACTCCCTCTCAGTCTGAGTTATTTGTTTAGAAAACAGATCTCCCAACAGAGCCGTGGTAGAGGGGTGTCTCTAGTGCAGGAGGCTGGGTGGGACATTGGGAAGAAGGAAGCCTGGGACTGCCCTGGCTCCACCCACTAGTCAGCCCCTTCGATGGTTCTAAAAGTGTCCCTTTGGGCAGCTGCTGGGCTTGGGCTCAAATCTCTACCACTCTCCAGCTATGTGACCTCTGGCAGTTTACTTAACATCTGTGAGCTTCAGTTTTCTTATCTATCAAATGTGGACAATAATAACCCCTAGCTCCTAAGGCAGTAAGAATTAAGGAACAGAATGCACTTACAACACTTGACTAAGTGTCCGGCACAGAGTACGTGCTCAATAAATGCTAGCTACTGATAGGAGTATTTTCTGAAACTCTGGAAACCTCTCAGATAGGAGCTACAGGAAATATCCCAGGAAAGGAGGAGCCACCATCTCAGAATGTATCAAACATGGTAGAAACAAGTGAATAAATATTCTCCTGAAACAACCAAAATGACCCAGAGTCTAGAATAATTTGAATTCAAATGAAACGACAGAAGGACACGGAGAGCAGCCCAGGCACAGCCACTCCACGCGATTCAGCACGCCACTAAGGAACATTCACACTTGTCATGTTTGTTGCTTTTAGTGTTATCGTATTTTTGCACAGACCTTTTAATCTCAGAAATTAAATGACTTAGAAGGCTACGGGACTTCTTACCCTCCCTCCCTCTGGTTGTATTTCCTTTTGAGACATTTTTAAAGTTTTCAGTAAAAAAAAAATATGTTGTAAAAGGCTAGGTTGAATTATATGATACATTGAAATTAAAATGAAATTTTAAATTATCATGCAGTTTGGGATGGTGTAGAATGAGTGATAATAAATAAAGGTTAAAAGGATGATGGCAGGTCCTTTTTCATGGTTTTAATTTTTTTTCTCTTTCAGTTGTTTATAAAAAACCTTCTCAGAAGATTAAAAATAATATTTCTTTCCCTATTGATTTTTAATTTTCCCATTTGGCAAACATTAATTTATTTCCTGTGTTTCTAATGGAGTTGATATTAATAGAGTTTTATTTATTATTTCATCCCCTGGCCATCAGCATTACTGATGACAGCCCATGCCTGAGGACAGCAACCATACTGCTCTGGAGGTGACAGGGCATTCCTGGGGGCAAGAGTGCAGGATCCTGTTCCCACCAGCCTCTCCCAGTGTCTGTATGGAAAGGCCTCTGGCCTACATCACCCAAGATACAATGGACTTCTAGCCCAATCTGCTGCCCTGTAAAGGCTGTTCCAGAACCAGTTCAAAGCCCTGCTCACATGGTTCCCTCTGCTTGGAATTCCTCTTCCCTCTTCTCCTGCCTTCCTTAAGGTCCCAGCTCAAATTCTGTCTTTTGAGATGAAGATTGCCCTGATCTTTATTTTATGTGGGATGCCAACCTCCCCACTGAATAAGTTTCTAATACATAACACACTTTGGTATGCTAGACCTTGGCTCATGTGCTGGGGATCCAACAGTGACTAAGACATAGTTCTTGCCCTTGAGAACAGCCATCTACTCCCGTTGGCGAGACCGTCATTGTGCTACGGGGCAATGCTCCTCTGTGGGAGTGTGGAGGAGGGGCACAGGTACTTAACCCTTACCAAGGTACTTAGCCTAGGCTGAGGTCAGGAAAGACCTCTGGGAGGAGGTGACATTCAGATGAATCTTGAAGAAACAAAGGAATGAAAGGAGGAAGTTGAAGAACAGAGCACGAAGGACTTGCTCAAAGTAACCATCACACTGGGTAAGTTGGGACTGAAACAGGTTCCCAGTACTGGCTGAGCCCGGCCTCCTCGCAGTTCGTAGCTTCTCATATGGCAGATATTACCGGTTATTTAAACCATGCTCCGAGTTTATTAGTTATGATGTTTGATCATTTACATCTAATTTAACAGAATCTTGTGGAATTGATGCTAAAGCCCAAAGAAACTACTCTAATAGTGGAGATTTCCAGCATGTGACAGAGAAAATTTTAAAAGCACAAATGCCTTACTTTAGGTGTGGCTATTACCCACCTGCACACTGCCCTTGGCTCATCATCACGAAGACACTGATGTTCTCCAGAGAGCTAAGGCTCCCTGTTCACACAGAAGGGAGGAGAATCCTACTCCTCACTCCAGAGTATCAGCTCTCTCCAAAGGGGTGGAGTTGAACCAGGATAGGGTCTGAGTATCCAGAAGAGAACTTCTGCTCTTCTTCTAGCCCTTTTCTCCTACAGTCCTTTTCTTTAGAACCTTCTGCCAAACTTTGCATGCAACTGTCTCCTCAGAGGGCCTCTTCTTCAGTTCACCAAGACCTTGTGGAAGACATCAGTATTAGTTAAGGAAACACTGGCTGCTGCAGTAATTAAACCAAAAAGAATAATGATTCAAAGATACTAGACATTTCTTTTTTGCTCAGGTAAAATCTTAAAAGGCTGTTCCTGATTGGCCAGTAGCTTCCTTTCAAGCCATGATGTAAGGACCCAGGTTCCTTCCATCTTGTGGCTCTGCTGTCCTCAACACATGGCTTCCAAGGTCACCAAGGCTTGCCTGTATTAAGTTTGTAGGAGAAAAAGCACAGAGGATATAATAGTCCAGCCTGAATGGGATACACATCACTTACATTCAAATACTAGAACTTAGTCATATACCACATCTAACTGTGTATAGTCTGGCTGTGTGCCCAAGAAAAAGAGAACAGTTGTGTTAACAACTAGGCAGTCTTTGCCAAAGCACATGAATTCTAGTCTTAGAATTTATGGGGACTCAGTAAAAAAATAGCTATTATTTTCTGGACACAATTGTGGGCTATGGAAGATTGCTTAGGGGATAACATGATCCGTTTTTTCCCTAGGAAAAGCAAATGGTTCACACAACAAATAAATCATGGAGCCTAGTCTATCTGATTCCAAAGCCACTAGGCTATGTCATGTCAATGAGAAGATTTAGATACAATCCCTACAAGGAGCTTATAGGTGAAAGGTAATGGAGAACAATTAGATGCTTACTGAATCAGAGTTTACTGTTTATTTCCAACTTGAAAATGATCATCGCTTTCACTTTTTCACCAACGTAAGACCTTTGGCACTGTCTGTAGGTATCAGCTCTTACCCAAGCCCCTAATGGTAGTTATTGGTGCATCTCACCAAATATTTTGGTTCCCTTCCCTTCACTTCCAGGCACATGACAGAAAAGTACTTCCCAGATGCCATGAAGCTAGTTGTAGCCACATTACCCACTTCTTTTGGTAATAAAATGCGGATAGAAGTGACATGTCACACTTCTAGGAGGAAATTTTAAGAACCATGGAGCAATTTGACACAGCCCTCTTTTCCTTTGAGGTGACTACCAGCAACATTCAAGATGTTGGATATTCCATCAACCTGGGCTCTGAGGTGATGATTCAGTGTGCAGAGCTCCCAGCCAACCTGCAGTAGACCACACACCTCCTGTAGAAGGAGTGTGAAAAAGCCATCTACTACTAGGAAACGCTAAGCCTTTGCTGTTTTTGTTACTGCTACATAAACTAGCCTATCCTAATACATCTCTTCCTGGGAAATATGACACCCAGATATTTAAATGCATAATCATTTATTTAGTGGAATTCTTGGCTTAAAGAAACACAGAGTCTTTTAGGGCAAAGAGATTACTCTCAAATTTATCATGGAAGTACAAATAGACTTCAAATTTAAGAATTTACTCCCTTGTGGGATGGTGGTATCTCCTTCTATCTTATACCCATCAGAGAACTCCAAAGCTTAAGATAATTATAGTGATGTTCTGGTCTGTACTGTTAAAAATGCCAAGGAAGAAAAACATGCTTGACCTCTTTAAGGACTGGATTGTAGCAGACTGCAGAAATGGAAACATACCAGACTCAAAGCAATAAGAATCCAATTCATGACTAATTGTGTGTAAGAAGAAAGTGAGCAGATGGGAGTCAGAGCAAGGCTGAGGGCCCTTATAACGCAGTGGTCCCAACAGCCAGTTCCAAATAGGAAGTGAAGGATGTGGCAGAATTCCAGGAGGCAGCGGGCAGACATCTCTTCCCTTTGGCTTTCATTTTGGACCAGGCAGAAGCAGCAGAGCCAGAATGCAAGTCAGTTAAAGAAACCGAGGTGAGTGCCAGCTAGGAGCCCCAGGTAAATCAGCACTATAAACAGATCAACTGAAGCAGTTCATCCAAAAGGGGTGAAGAGCCCTGGGGGGAATCTGTTTAGGAAAAGAGTCATAAAAACTCAAATTTGGCCACATAACAGGACAGGTCAACCAGAGAAGTCCCCTCTCAGACCAGACGCAAGCAAGTTGAAGTTTGAGTCCCAGTCATCAATGACAAGGAAATAATCATAAATAGTGACCAGGTACCGCTGAAAAAGAAAAGGCCCTATTCATCACTTTTAACCTCAGCACTTTCTACCCGTTTTGGAGGAGGGGAGAAATAGCATGTAGTGTTGGATTTTGGAGTCTACTCTCCCTGGGTTAGACTCCTGCAGAATCAGCTTGTGAACCTGGGCAAGTTTCCCAACCTCTCTAATGCTTAGTTTCCTTTCCTGTAAAGTGAGCATAATTATATGAGGATTAAATGGGGTGAAATGGAGTGTTTTTTGCTGGCCTGTGGTGAGACTCAGTACCTTTAGATCGATAGTGACATCCCCTCCTATGGAATGTGTTTGCAGGAGGGGGCCTCTGCATTTGTTTGGCAGAAAAACAAGAGGAGAAAGGGGTTTTTCAGTGTAGAGAATCTTAGCAGGAGAAGACCCTGGGGAGGATGGCCTGGTGGGTAGTTTGAGATGTTGTCTGTTCCCTTGCTGGTCTGGAGGGTGGAGAATGTAGGGAAAAGAAGGAGCTGCACGTAGGAAATCTGTGCAAAACTGGCAGCCACTGTGGTTTTGCTGTTGGGCTTGGGTCATCTAGGGAAGCCTAGGATGGAGGCAGGTGGACCATTCTCTTCCTGATGCCCCCTAGGCCCACTCTGCCACGTTGATACCCACAGAATGGTAAACTTCAGAAATTCAGATCCCAGAGACAACATATGTAAATCGCTAAGATTGTGGCTGCCACAGTCCTTCCTCAGTATGCCTTCTTATTTCATTAAATATTTGTTCAAGAAATATTCCCTTTGATATGTGGACTTGGTGTCTCATAAACAGATTCTAATTTCTTAAAAATCATTTCTATTTAACTAGAAAATAAAATATGAGTGGATCTTGAGGGCATCCCTAACTACTTCCAGTTTTCTCATCCTGCAGCAATTCTAACAGTGGCGAACTGCTACTACAACCTGGTGTTTCCCAAAAGTCAGATCATGTCTATTTGCCAGGCTGCCTGTATAAGAATTACTTGGGGAATTTGTTAAAATAGATATCTGCAAACTCTCCCTTGAGAAATTCAGATTCAACAGATCTAGAAGATTCCACAAGTGATTCTGACATGCATTCTGGGATGAGAACCACTGTTTCAAGCAATTCCATTGCCCATCCAACTATGGCAACCAGTAGAATTGCAGACATAAAAACATAAAAAGAGGGCTTCCCTGGTGGCGCAGTGGTTGAGAGTCTGCCTGCCGATGTAGAGGATGCGGGTTCGTGCCCCGGTCCGGGAAGATCCCATATGCTGCGGAGTGGCTGGGCCCATGAGCCATGGCCACTGAGCCTGCGCGTCAGGAGCCTGTACTCCGCAACGGGAGAGGACACAACAGTGAGAGGCCCGCGTACCGCAAAAAAACAAAACACAAAAAAACAAAGAACCATATCCTAAGGACACAATTGGCAGTTTTTTATTTCCTCTTTTATTTCTTCATTGACCCAATGGTTGTTTTGTAGTATGTTGTTTAGACTCCATGTGTTTGCGTTTTTTCCAGTTTTTTTTTTCTTGTAGTTGCTTTCTCGTCTTATATCATTTTGGTCAGAAAAGATGCTTCATACAATTTCAGTCTTCTTTTTTTTTTTATTTCAATGTTCTTAAACTTACTTGTTTCATGGCCTAAGATGCTATTCAAAAAGATAGATGCACCCTATGTTCATTGCAGCATTATTTACAATAGCCAAGATATGGAAACAACCTAAATATCCACTGAGAGATGAATGGATAAAGAAGATGTGGTGTATATATATATATATATATACACACACACATATATAATGGAATATTACTCAGCCATAAAAAAGAATGAAATCTTGTCATTTGTGACAAAGGAACTCTCAGAGCTATTTCATGACATCAAGAGCAAAAAGGATAAAATATTGGAAGCTGATCCAAACTTAGAAAGGAGTATGACAATTTGTCAAGACATTAAGAAAATTCTCACTTCATTTTGTGAGAAGGCAATCACTATTCAAAAGTCTCTCAACAATTTTTTAAAAAGGAACAAAACAATTTAATTTTCAGTGTTTCTAATGTTTTAAATTATATTGTCTAAATCAATATTAATTTTACTATTTCTTCATTTCCCGATACATTTATAAACAACAATAAAGTTTTTAATATTTTCACAAAAACTTAGAGGTCATGGAACAAATGTATTTTTCCCATTGATAATTAAGATCACATTGTATGAGTTCAGCTTGTAGAGTCATTTTTTTCCTTTTGGTCCTGAAGTACCATACAAAGCAAGAATTGCCTGCACTTGTATAACTTTAAAAAGATGTACATAAAATTATATTTCTTGTTTTATCAATTTTAGATAATATGGCTTAATACCCCTCAGGTTGGATAACTAAATTAATGCTCCTGCTCTGCCCTCAACATCTATTCCCCTTTTCTTCCCTGACAGATTCTAAAAATTGAAAACCAATAAATAATATTTGTTTTTAAGTTCTTGTTTTGCTGTTTTTGTGGCTGTTTTGAGAAAAGAGATATGACTTTTATATATTATGAGAATCCTCTAGCTTCTTAATCATAGTGTTTATTGAGAAGGATTCACTTCCATACTGAAGACAATCTTTTTGGAGGCTTCTGACTTCCTATTCTAGTTTAGATCAGTTGATTTATGATCTACTGCATGCTCATAATTCTGGAATATTTATCTTTGGTTACTTCTGGTTTCTTTGAACTAATGTCTCACTATCTTTTGAAGGACTACACATTTTTTTAAAGAAAAGTTACATGAATGATAGTTTTTCTGGGTATAAAATTCTGATTCAAAATTATTTTTTCTCAAAGTGTGAAGATATTGCTCCACTGCCTTGTAAATCCAATGTTATTGATGGAAATGTGATTTTTATAGATGATTCTCTAAATTATAAAGATTTATTGTCTTTGAAAGCTTTCAGGGTCCTTATCCTTCAGGTCCTGAAACAAAATCAGGATATGCATAGTTATCATGTTTAGCGCAGATATCATCTTAATGAAAACTCATATTTTAATTCAACTCTGAGATATTGTTTTTATTATTTCTTTGAATATTTTCTCCTATATATAGTATCTTTTCTTTTCTTTATTGAATTCCTAATACATAGATATTGCCTTTTCTAGACCTGTCCTCTTGTCATTTAACTTTTCCCTAATACTTTTAGCTGTCTATATCTTACAAGTACCTTCAGCTGTTCTCTATTGTATAAGATCTAATCTATTTTTTATTCCATACTTTTAAAATTTATTTTTATTCAGGCATAAATTGCATAAGAAAAAGTGCAAAAGTCTTAAGCATATGTAGATACACGCATATACACCCATGTAACCACTACTCAGATCAAGCTATAAAACATTTCCAGCACCCAATAGATTCCTTTTGGGCCCTACCAGTTGTTGTGTTCAAAGGTAACTACTATTCTGACCTCTTTCACCATAGATTAGTTTTGCCTGTTTTGAACGTCGTATAAATTGAATCATTTGGTGTGGTAAGCAAAATAATACCGCCCCCCAAAGATGGACATATTCTAATCCCTAAAACCTATGAGTATGTTACCTTACATGGCAAAAGGAACTTTGAAGATGTAATTAAGTATCTTTAGAGGTGGATATTATCCTGGGTTTTCTGGGTGGAACCAATGTAATCACAAGGGTCCATATAAAGGAAATAGGGAGGCAGTAGAGTTAGAGAAGGAAATGTGACAACAGAAGCAGAAGTCAGAGAGAGAGGGATTGGAAGATGCTATATGATGCTGGCTTTGAACATGGAGGAAGGGGCCAGGAGCCAAGACATACAGCTAGCTTCTAGACTCTGGAAAATGTAAAGGAACAGATTCTCCCCAAGAGCCTCCAGAAGGAATGCAGCCCTGTCAACATCTTGATTTTAGCTCAGTGAAATTGATTTGGACTTCTGGCTCCAGAACTATAAGATAATAAATCTGTGTTGCTGTAAGTCATGAAGTCTATGGTAATTTGTTACAGCAGCAATAGAAAACTATTATACACAGTATGTACTCTTTGTGCCTGGCTTCTTTTGTTTAACATCATATAACATCACTGAGATTCATCTATTTCATTGCATGTATCAGGAGATTTCATTGTTGTGATTGGGCCATAATTTATCAACTTCATGGATCATAAACAGTAGGTTCTTTTCAGTAATTAATTATTTTGAATAAGAACTTTATAAACATTCTTGTACATGTCTTTTGATGGTAAAAAAATTATTAATTTTCTTGGCTATAGATGCCCAGGAATGAAATTGCTGGGTTTTATGGTTATGTAGTATATAGATAGGGTATGTACCACTTGGTAGTATGTAGATGCGGCTGGAGAGTTTTCCGAAATGATTTTATCAATTAACACTACATCTAGCAATGTATGAGAGCTACAGTTGCCCTACATTGTCACCAACTTTAGATTTTTGTCACTCTTTCCATTTCAGCCATCCTAGCTGGGAGTAGTCTTAACTCAGTATGGTTTTATTTTTATTTCTCTGATGACTGTTGAGCTACTTTTAATGTGTTTATTGCCCATTTGGATATCCTCTTTTGTGATGTGACCATTTATGTTTTTACTCTTTCTTTCTTGGGTTGTCACTCTTTCTTATTAATTCATAGAAGTCATTCATATATTGCAAATATGAGTCCTTGGGTGATATGTATTGAAAATACCTTCGTCCTGTCTGTGGCTTCCTTCTCTTCGCTCTTCATGTTGTACTTTGATAAACAGGAGTTCTTAATTTTAGTGACATTCAATTAATCAATCTTTTTTCTTTGTTTCTATGGCCTTTTGTGTCCTATTTTAAGAAATATTTGCCTTCCTCCAAATTCTGAAGATATACTTCTATGCATTCTTTGAGAAGCTGTATTGTTTTACCTTTCACATTTAGGTCCATGATCTATCTTGGATTCAGTTTTGTGCATGGCATGAGATAAGAGAAATGATTCATTTATTTCCATGTATATACCTAATTGATTCAGCACCATTTATTGGAAAGATCATCCCTTATCCACCTAATTGTAATGGTACCTTTGTTGTACATCAAATGGCCATATATCTGTGGGTCAGCTTTTAGATTCTTTATTCTATTAGTCTATTTCTCTAACTTCGCACCAACACCACATTATCTTAATTACTGTAGCTTTACAATAAATCTTGATACATGTTAGTGTAAGCGCTTCAGCTTTGCTCTACTTCAAGATTACTTTGACTATTCTAGAACCTTTGCATTTTCATATATGTTTTAGAATCAACTTGTCAATTTCCATTTAAAAAACTGCTGAAATTTTGCTCTAAATTCTCTTGGATCAATAGAGTGGATCTATATTGGATCCAGAATAAGGGAAACTGGTCTCTTAATATTAAATCTTCTAACCCATTATTAATTTTTTTTCTTATTTTAGCCTTCTTTAGTTTCTTGCTACATAATTTTATAGTTTTCAGTGTAGAGGTCTTGCTCATATTTTCTTAGATTGGCTTCATTTGATGGCTACTGGTGCTATCATATGGTATTTTTTCTTTCATTTTCCTCTTTTTTTTTAAAACCAAAAAAAAAAGAAAAAAAAGCCTGCTGGACTTTTGATTGTGATTGCACTGAATCTATACAGCAACTTGGGGAAAACTGACATGTTAATAATATCAAGTCTTCTAACCCATAAACATAGCAGATCTATTTATGGAAGTCATTACTAATTCCTTTCAGGAATGTTTTGTAGTTTCCAGTGCACAGGCTTTTAACACCTTGTGTCAGATTTATCCTTAAAGTATTTCATATTGCTCATGCAAGATATTGTAAATGCTATTTTAATTCAATTCCTAGTCGATTATAGATAATATATAAAAATAAAATTTATTTTTACATATAGAGCACGTATCATTCAATCTTGCTTAACTCAGTTATTAGTTTTAGTAGTTTTTTCTTTAGATTCAATCACACTTTCTATATAGATGATGATGTCATCTGTGAAAAAAGACAGCTTTATTTCTTCCTTTTCTATCCGGATGCCTTTTATTTCTTTTTCTTGCCTTACTGCAAGCCTTCTATAGTGTTGAATAGAAGTGGTGAGAGTGAAATCCTTGCCTTTTTCCTAGTCTAAAGTTGGGGTAGGATTCAATTTTTAATCATATAGAAAAATATTAGCTGTGACTTTTTGGTAGTGTCCTTTATCAGTTTGAAGAAATTTCCTTCTATCTCTACTTTGCTGGAGATTTTTATTATGAATGATTTTAGATACTGTCAAATGCTTTTCCTGTGTCTATTGAGGTCATCTTCTGGCTTTTCTCTTCTACTTTTTTAATATGGTAACTTACATTGATTCATTTTCAAATGTTAAACCATCTTTGCATTCATAGGGTATACTGAACTTGGTTGTGGTGTATTATGTTTTTTTATATATTGTTGGATTCAATTTGCTAAAAAATTTTTTAGAATTGTTTCCTTATGTTCATGTCATGTATTTATCTATATTTCTCCTTTCTTGTAATGTCCGTTTCACATTTTGGAGGCAGGATAATGAGTTGGAAAGTATTTCCTCCTTTATAATTTTCTGGAAGAGTTTATATAAAATGGGTATTATATGTTTGGTATAACTCACCAGTGAAATCATCTAAATTTGAAATTTTCTTTGTAGGAAGTGTTTTAACTACAAACTCCATTTAGTTAATAGGTATAGGACTGTTTGTGTTGTCTATTTTTTCTTGTTTGAACTTTGGTAATTTGTGTCTTTCAAGGAATTTGTCCATTTCACCTGTTATTAAATTTATTGGCAAAGTTGCTCATAATATTCTCTTATTATCCTTTTAATATCTGTAGAATCTGTAATATCATCTCTTTCACTCCTGATATTTTTATTTGTTTCTTTTGTCTTTTCTTCTTGATCAGCCTAGCTAAACATTTACCATTTGTTTTTAATCTTCTCAATTAACCAGTTTTTGGTTTCATTGATTTTCCTCTTTTCCTCTTTCCTATTTCATTTGATATATATTGTGATCTTTATTATTTTGTTTCTTTTATTTACTATGGATTTAATTTGTTCATCTTTTTCTAGTGTCTTAAGAGAGAAGTTGAGCCATTGATTTGAGACCTTTCTTCTGCTTGCTTTGGGTTTAATTTGCCCTTTACTATTTTCTTAAGGTGAGAGATGAAGTTATTGATTTGACACCTTTCTTCTTTTCTACTCTAGGCTAGTTCAATGCTACAAATATTCCCCCAAGTACTGCCTAGCAGTATTCTACAAGTTTTAATATGCTGTGCTTTCATTTTCATTCAGTTCAAAACACTTTCTGATTTCCCTTTCTATTTCTTTGACCCATGGATTATTTAGGAGTGTGTTATTTAGTTTCTAATTATGTAGGTATGTTCTGTGCACCCTTGAAAAGAATGTGCATTCTGTTGTTTTGAGGTGGAGTATTCTATAAATGTTAACTTGTTCAAATTGGCTGACAGTGTGGTTCAGTCTTCTGAATTAATATTTCTATTATTTTTGATTGCCTATTTCTCCTTAGAGTTCTATCAAGTTTTTGCTTCATGTATTTTGAAGCTCTGTTGTAAGGTATAGAAAGATTTAAGATTATTATGTCCTCTTGATGAATTGATCACTTTTCCATTACGTAATGGAACTTCTTTATACCTGGTGATATTCTTTCTCTGAAATCTACTTGATCTGATAGTCACATAGCCATTCTAGCTTTCTTCCTATTACTATTAGCATGGTATATCTTTTTCAATCCTTTTGCTTTATTTGTGTCTATATTTAAAGAACATTTTTCATAGGCAGCATCTTATTTATTGATTTAATGTGATCACTGATACAGTTTTCCTGCTAATTATTTCCTATTTGTCCTTCTATTCTTTTCTTCTCTTTTTCTGCCTTTTAAAAATTAATTGAACGTTTTTTATGATTCAGTTTTTCCTTTGTTGGCTTACATTTTAGAGATTGTTTTAGAGCAGGGTTTCTCAACCTTGGCATTCTCGACCTATTGGACCAGAAAATTCCTTGTTGGGGTCGGGGGGGCTGTGCCTTGCAGGATGTTTGACAGCATTCCTGGCCTCTACCCACTAGATAATAGTAGCATTCCCTCATTCATGACAATCAAAGGTGTCTGCACACATTGCCACATATTCCCCCAGGGAAGGAGGGAGTCAAAATTGTCCCAGTTAAAAATGCTTGGGGGAAAAAACCCTTAGGATTATAGTATACATCTTTAACTTATTATGGTCTACTTTCACATGATGTTATACCACTTTACATTTAGTGAAGAATCTTATGAAAGTATACTTCTCTTTTTCCTTCCCTAACTTTGTCCTATTGTTTTCCATATCTTTGCATTTACATATGTTATATTCCCCACACTTCATTTTTTTGTTGTTTTGTCATTTTTAAAAGAGATTTAAGAAAGATATATTATATTTACCATATAGTTACCATTTCTTTATTCCTTTGTACAGATTCAGATTTTCATCTGACATCATTTTCTTTCTGCCTGAAAGACTTTAACAGTTCTCATAATGCAAATCTGCTGTTGGCAAATTCTTTGAGTTTTTATATGCCTGAAAAAGTCATCTCAGCATCATTTTAGAAAAATATTTTAGCTAGGTAAAGAATTCTAGGTGCGAGAGAAACAGTCGTAAAGAAGACAATATTCTGGATCTTATAAAATTTATATTCTAGCAGAGGTGGATAGAAGACAACATGTTAGAAAAAGTAAGTAAGAATGATAACAGCTAATGATAAGAGGTGTGCAGAAAATTTTAAATAGGTGTGGTATAACAGAAGTGATTGGGTAGATGGTTCAGGTAGGTTGGTCAGGGAAGGTGGCATTTGGGCGAGGAAGGGAATCAGGTATATGACATATGACCAGAGGAATCACACTGCAGGCAGAGGGAGCCATAAGGATTGCTTGTCTGTCTCTCAGTGATATGTAGGATATTGATGTAATCAGCAGTGTTAACCTTTTGTTAGTGTCATTTGTTTGAAGAATGGTTTTCCTTGCACTTGATCTTTTGTATGTTGTATATTGCCATTCACAATTTTTTTTTTACTTATTTAAATAAATATTTCCTTTGTGGTGACTCCTATCCTCTCTCTTTCCCTCTCACTGACTCTTCCACACAGGAGGAGGGTGTGCCTATCTGATGGATGAGATCGGAGTAAGTACCACACATGCTTTCTCAGCCCCTCAGGACTACTGGCTCCTTTCTCATCCTGAGTTGGCCTCAGGACACACATGCTCTTCTCTGGCAAGTCATGTGCTGCATCTACCTGTCCCTGCTTCTTTCTCCAGCCTCAGTACCCACCCCTGACATCTACAGTGGAAAATCTCTTACATTGTTTAAATAACTCCACTCATGGATTTAACCAAGTGGCAGACATTGTTTAAAAAACTCCACTCATGGATTTAACCAAGTGGCAGATGCTGCAAACAGACACTCTGGGAACAAAGAGCAGTCATCCCTAACTCTGTAATGAAGCATGCTTCTTCTTGTTCAGCCCCCCATCTTTGATCTGGGACTTTTTCTGGGAAGTCACTAATTTGGAAATCCTTTGCTATTGCGTTTAATTGTGGATTCCTCAGCTCTGTTGAGTATTGCTATGAATATGAAATTTTCATTTTACGTTTTACAGTAATTTCTTAATTTTTTAATGTGCTCTCATAGCTCTGGTACTCTTAGAGCTTCGTAAGATTCCAGAAATATTGTGAAATATTCTCCCCCATTATTTTATTGAAGCATTGGGAGGAAGGAGCAGTAAATGCCTCTGATTAATTACATAAATGAGAGTTCTCATGTGAACATTAGGATTATTTTTTCAAATTAAAGTTATGGATTAATTTGGAGAGAATTGACATTTTTCAAAAAGAAGGCTTTGGTACTGTCTGGTCCATATGTAACTATATAGCTTGTCATTTACTAAAATTGTACTTTGCTTCCCCATGCAATCTAACAAAAAGTTATATCACTATCAAAATATAGCCTTAATCCAATTACTTATCAAAACTTTCTCTGCGGGCTTCCCTGGTGGCACAGTGGTTGAGAGTCCACCTGCCGATGCAGGGGACACGGGTTCAAGCCCCGGTCTGGGAAGATGCCACATGCCGTGGAGCGGCTGGGCCCGTGAGTCATGGCTGCTGGGCCTGCGCGTCCAGAGCCTGTACTCCACAACGGGAGAGGCCACAACAGTGAGAGGCCCACGTACCGCAAAAAAAAAAGAAAAAAAAAAAAAAACTTTCTCTGCTACTATCATACTCAAGAGTCATTTTAAGTTCTGCCTTCAACGGGTGACTGTTGAATTATTGGAAAATTGCTGATGTTTGTATAGTTTACAAATAAGAGCTATGCAGAAAATTAAAGTTCATAAGACCACTTTTCTTTTTAACATCTTTACTGGAGTATAATTTCTTATAAAGAACCATAGTTTTCTTTAAATACCATATATATGTGTTAGCATACGGTATTTGTTTTTCTCTTTCTGACTTACTTCACTCTGTATGACAGACTCTAGGTCCATCCACCTCACTACAAATAATTTTGTTTCTCTTTATGCTAATATTCCACTGTATATATGTGCCACATCTTCTTTTATCCATTCACCTGTCAGTGGACACTTAGGTTGCTTCCATGTCCTGGCTATTGTAAATAGTGCTGCAATGAACATTGTGGTACATAACTCTTTTTGAATTATGGTTTTCTCAGGATATATGCCCAGTAGGGGGATTGCTGGGTCATATGGAAGTTCTATTTTTAGTTTTTTAAGGAACCATCATACTGTTCTCCATAGTGGCTGTATCAATTTACATTCCCGCCAACAGTGCAAGAGGGTTCCCTTTTCTCCACACCCTCTCTAGCATTTATTGTTTGTAGATTTTTTTGATGATGGCCATTCTGACTGGTGTGAGGTGATACCTCATTGTAGTTTTGAGTTGCCTTTCTCTAATGATTAGTGACGTTGAGCATCCTTTCATGTGTTTGTTAGCAATCTGGGTATCTTCTTTGGAGAAATGTCGATTTAAATCTTCTGCCCATATTTGGATTGGGTTGTTTGTTTTTTGATGTTGAGCTGCATGAGCTGCTGGTAAATTTTGGAGATTAATCCTTTGCCAGTTGCTTCATTTGCAAATATTTTCTCCCATTCTGAGGGTTGTCTTTTCATCTTGTTTATGGTTTCCTTTGCTGTGCAAAAGCTTTTAAGTTTCATTAGGTCCCATTTGTCTATTTTTGTTTTTATTTCCATTTCTCTAGGGGGTGGGTCAAAAGGATCTTGCTGTGATTTATGTCATAGAGTGTTCTGCCTATGTTTTCCTCTAAGAGTTTGATAGTGTCTGGCCTTACATTTAGGTCTTTAATCCATTTTGAGTTTATTTTTGTGTATGGTGTTAGGGAGTATTCTAATTTCATTCTTTTACATGTAGCTGTTAAGTTTTCCCAGCACCACTAATTGAAGTGGCTGTCTTTTCTCCATTGTATATTATTGCCTCCTTTATCAAAGATAAGGTGACCATATGTGTGTGGGTTTATTTCTGGGCTTTCTATCCTGTTCCATTGATCTATATTTCTATTTTTGTGCCAGTACCATACTGTCCTGATCACTGTAACTTTGCAGTATAGCCTGGATCACAAGCCTGATTCCTCCAGCTGTGTTTCTCTTTATCAAGATCATTTTAGCTCTTTGGGGTCTTTTGTGTTTCCATACAACTTATGAAATGTTTTGTTCCAGTTCTGTGAAAAATGCCATTGGTAGTTTGATAGGGATTCATTGAATCTGTAGATTGCTTTGGGTAGTATAATCATTTTCACAATGTAGATTCTTCCAATCTAAGAACATGTTATATCTCTTCATCTGTTTGTATCATTTTAATTTCTTTCATCAGTGTTTTATAGTTTTCTGCATACAGGTCTTTCTTCTCCTTAGATAGGTTTATTCCTCGGTATTTGATTCTTTTTGTTGCAGTGGTAAATGGGAGTGTTTCCTTAATTTCTCTTTCAGATTTTTCATCACTAGTGTATAGGAATGCAAGAGATTTCTGTGCATTAATTTTGTATCCTGCTACATTACCAAATTCATTGTTTAGCTCTAGTAGTTTTCTGGTAGCATCTTTAGGATTCTCTATGTATAGTATCATATCATCTACAAACAGTGACAGTTATACTTCTTCTTTTGCAATTTGGATTCCTTTTATTTCTTTTTCTTCTCTGATTGCCGTGGCTAAAACTTCCAAAACTATGTTGAATAAGAGTGGTGAGAGTGGGCAACCTTGTCTTGTTCCTGATCTTAGTGGAAATGCTTTCAGTTTTTCTCTATTGAGGACAATGTTGGCTGTGGGTTTGTCCCATATGGCCTTTATTATGTTGAGATAGGTTCCATCTGTGCCCACTTTCTGGAGAGTTTTTATCATAAATGGGTATTGAATTGTGCTGAAAGCTCTTTCTGCATCTATTGAGATGATCATATGGTTTTTCTTGTTCAATTTGTTAATATGGTGTATCACATTGACTGATTTGCGTATAGTGAAGAATCTTTGCATTCCTGGGAGGACAAACCCCACCTGATCATGGTGTATAATCCTTTTAATGTGCTGGTGGATTCTGTTTGCTATTATTTTTTTGAGGATTTTTGCATCTATGTTCATCAGTGATATTGGCCTGTAGTTTTCTTTTTTTGTGACATCTTTGTTTGGTTTTGGTATCAGAGTGATGGTCGCCTCGTAGAATTAGTTAGAATGAGCTCATTCTAACACTAACACTCCTCCCTCTGTTATATTTTGGAAGAGTTTGAGAAGGATAGGTGTTAGCTCTTCTCTGAATGTTTGATAGAATTTCCCTGTAAAGCCATCTGGTCCTGGGCTTTTGTTTGTTGGAAGATTTTTAATCACAGTTTCTATTTCTGTGCTTGTGATTGGTCTGTTCATATTTTCTATTTCTTCCTGATTCAGTCTTGGCAGGTTTTACTTTTCTAAGAATGTGTCCATTTCTTCCAAGTTGTCCATTTTATTGGCATATAATTGCTTGTAGTAATCTCTCATGATCTTTTGTATTTCTGCACTGTCATTTGTTACTTCTCCTTTTTCATTTCTAATTCTATTGATTTGAGTCTTCTCCCTTTTTTTCTTGATGAGTCTGGATAATGGTTTATCAATTTTGTTTATCTTCTCAAAGAACCAGCTTTTAGTTTTATTGATCTTTGCTATCGTTTCCTTCATTTCTTTTTCATTTATTTCTGATCTGGTCTTTATGATTTCTTTCCTTCTGCTAAATTTGGGTTTTTTTTAATTCTTCTTTCTCTAATTGCTTTAGGTGTAAGTTTAGGTTGTTTATTTGAGATGTTTCTTATTTCTTAAGGTCGGAATGCATTGCTATAAACTTCCCTCTTAGAACTGCTTTTGCTGCATCCCATAGGTTTTGGGTCATCGTGTTTTCATCGTCATTTCTTTCTATGTATTTTTTGATTTCTTCAGTGATCTCCTAGCTATTAAGTAATGTATTGTTTAGCCTCCATATGTTTGTACTTTTTACATTTTTTTTCCTGTAATTGATATCTAGTCTTATAACATTGTGGTTGGAAAAGATACTTGATATGATTTCAATTTTCTTAAATTTACCAAGGCTTGATTTATGACCCAAGATATGATCTCTCCTGGAAAATGTTCCATAAGTACTTGAGAAGAAAGTGTATTCTGTTGTTTTTGGATGGAACGTCCTATAAATGTCAATTAAGTCCATCTTGTTTAATGTATCATTTAAAGCTTGTGTTTCCTTATTTATTTTCATTTTGAATGATCTGTCTATGGGGTGTTAGAGTCCCCTACTATGATTGTGTTACTGTTGATTTCCCTTTTTATGGCTGTTAGCGTTTGCCTTATGTATTGAGGTGCTCCTATGTTGGGTGCTTAAATATTTAATTGTTATATCTTCTTCTTGGATTAATCCCTGGATCATTATGCAGGGTCCTTCTTTGTCTCCTGTAATAGTCTTTATTTTAAAGTCTATTTTGTCTGACATGAGAATTGCTACACCAGCATTCCTTTGATTTCCATTTGCATGGAATATCTTTTTCCATCTCACGTTCAATCTGTATGTGTCCCTAGGTCTGAAGTGGGTCTCTTGTAGACAGCATATATATGGGTCTTGTTTTTGTATCCACTCAGCCAGTGTCTTTTGGTTGGAGCATTTAATCCATTTACATTTAAAGTAATTATCGATATGTATGTTCCTATTATCATTTTCTTAATTGTTTTGGGTTTGTTATTGTAGGTCTTTTCCTTCTCTTGTGTTTCCTCTGTAGAGAAGTTCCTTTAGCATTTGTTGTAAAGCTGGTTTGGTGGTGTTGAATTCTCTTAGCTTTTGTTTGTCTGTAAAGGTTTTAACTTCTGGATCCAATCTGAGTGACATCCCTGTTGGGTCGAGTAATCTTGGTTGTATGTTTTTTTCTTTTTATCACTTTAAATATGTTCTGCCACTCCCTTCTGGCTTGCAGAGTTTCTGCTGAAAGATCAACTGTTAACCTTATGAGGATTCCCTTGTATGTTATTTGTTGCTTTTCCCTTGCTGTTTTTAATACTTTTTCTTTGTATTTAATTTTTGATAGTTTGATTAATATGTGTCTTGGTGTGTGTTTCTCCTTGGATTTGTCCTGTATGTGACTCTTTGTGCTTCCTGGACTTGATGACTATTTCCTCTCCCATATTAAGGAAGTTTTCAACTATAATCTCTTCAAATATTTTCTCAGTCCCTTTCTTTTTCTCTTCTTCTTCTGGGACCCCTATAATTTGAATGTTGGTGCATTTAATGTTGTATCAGAGGTCTCTGAGACTGTCCTCAATTCTTTTCATTGTTTTATCTTTATTCTGCTCTGCAACAGTTATTTCCACTATTTTATCTTCCAGGTCACTTATCCATTCTTCTGCCTCAGTTATTCTGCTATTGATCCCCTCTAGAGAATTTTTAATTTCATTTATTGCATTGTTCATCATTGTTTGTTTGCTCTTTAGTTCTTCTAGGTCCTTGTTAAACGTTTCTTGTATTTTTTCCATTCTATTTCCAAGATTTTGGATCATCTTTACTATCATTACTCTGAATTCTTTTTCAGGTAGACTGCCTATTTTCTCTTCATTTGCTTGGTCTGGTGGGTTTTTACCTTGCTCCTTCATCTTCTGTGTATTTCTCTGTCTTCTCATTTTGCTTAGCTTACTGTGTTTGGTGTCTCCTTTTCACAGGCTGCATGTCCATATTTCCCGTTGTTTTTGATGTATGCCCCCAGTGTTTGAGGTTGGTTCAGTTGGTTTTGTAGGCTTTCTGGTGGAGGGGACTTGTGCCTGTGTTCTGGTGTATGAGGTTGGATCTTGTCTTTCTGGTGGTGGGCAGGACCGCATCCGGTGGTGTGTTTTGGGGTGTCTCTGATCTTATTATGATTTTAGGCAGCTTCTTTGCTAATGGGTGGGGTTGTGTTCCTGTCTTGCTATTTGTTTGGCATGGGGTATCCAGCACTGGAGCTTACTAATTGTTGAGTGGAGCTGGGTCTTAGCATGGAGACGGAGAACTCTGGGAGAGCTCTCCCCAATTGATATTATGAGGGCCTGGAGGTCTCTGATGGACGAATGTCCTGAACTCAGCTCTCCCACCTCAGAGGCTCAGACCTGACCACTGACCAGAGCATCAAGACCCTGTCAGCCACACAGCTCAGAAGAAAAGGGAGAAAAAAGGAAATAATAATAAATAAATTAAATTAAATTAAGTTATTAAAATAAAAAATAATAAAGTAATTTTTAAAAAAAGAGAGCAATCAAACCAATAAACAAATCCACCAATGATAACAAGCACTAAAAGCTATACTAAAAAATACAGACAGACAGAACCCTAGGACAAATGGTAAAAGCAAACCTATACAGGCAAAATCATACAAAGAAGCATACACATACTCACTCACAAAAAAAGAAAAAGGAAAAAAAAGTTTAAAGGAAGAGAACAACCAAATCAATAAGCAAATCTACCAATGACAATAAACTCTAAATACTAAACTAAGATAAACATAAAACTAGAAACAAATCAGATGCAGAAAGCAAACCCCAAGTGTACAGTTGCTCCCAAAGTCCACTGCCTCAGTTTGGGGATGGTTCTTTTTCTATTCAGGTATTCCACAGATGCAGGGTACATCAGGTTAATTGTGGGGATTTAATCTGCTGCTCCTGAGGGTGCATAGAGAGAGTTCCCTTTCTCTTCTTTGTTCTCACAGTTCCCGGGGTTCAGCTTTGGATCTGGCCCTGCCTCTGCATGTAGGTTGCCCTCTGGCATCTGTTCTTCACCTTTTGGGAAGTCTGAGGTCTTCTGCCAGCATTCAGTAGGTGTTTTGTAGGAGTTGTTCCACATGTGATGTATTTTTGATGTATTTGTGGGGAGGAAGGTGATCTCCATGTCTTACTCCTACACCATCTTGAAGGTTGGTCCAGGCCATTTTTTTTGAATTCATAATAATTCTAACAGTTGTTTTATTTGATTCTTTCAAGTTTTCCAAAGAGAAGTCATCACCTCCAAATAATAAAAAATTTACCTCTTCTTTCATAGTTATTATTAAGGTTTTCTACCTCTAATCAGATAAATTGTAATTACTTAATATTGTACTAGGAAAGTATCCAGTTTATTGACCGTTTCAAATGTATTTGTATATGTTTTTTTACTCTTCATTAATAATGACGGAATGTGGTTTGTGAAGTTGAGGCATTCTGAATGGCTTCAATGCCTTATTTTAATTAATACTCTTTGTCATGTTAAGGAAAAAACTTTTTAATTTTTCTTGCTTTTAACATAAAATATACATTGAGATTTATTAACTTCCTATTCAGTGTCTTTTAAGATGACTGTATAATTTTTTTAAATCCTCAAAAAATCCTTTGAGAAATTTCCTATCTTTACTTCCATTTTTAAAGTCAAGACACTAAGACCCAGAGAGGTTAAGTAATTTTCCCAAGGTCACATAACAAACAAATCATAATTCCAATTCAGATCTCTCTAAGACCTTGCCCTCTTAACCACAACATTGCATTGTAGTTTGGAGCATGTACATACAACACACACATATAGTTTTTATATTGTATCTCCACCTTGATGCAAAGGAGCTTGGAGAAAAGAAGCAGATGAGAATTCAGGATATTGAGAGGACAGTGTCCATATTGATGTTCTTGAGTGGGTAGAAAGAAATGGAACACAGAGTAATTGTAAGTCCCTATTTGCCCCCACCATAACTATACTTGTCTGGGAGCAGGGGTGGAACCAGGATGTATTTGACCATTCTAGCTTCTCCTATTGGAGTTTCCTCTCTTCTTACCTTGCCTGTTGCTCATGGCTTCATCCACCAGAGGGCCTGGGGTATCCCTGGTGCTGCTCCCATGTTGGTAGAATTCATTCAGATTCTTGCAAAATGTCTCAACAGCAGTGTACTGGGTTGAACAATGTCCTTCCAAAATTAATGTCCTCCTGGAATTGGTGAAAGTGTCATTGTTTGGACATAGGGTCTTTGCAGATGTAATCAAGTTAAGACGAGATCATACTGGATTCTGGTTGACTCTAAAACAATGATTGGTATCCTTATAAGAACAGGGAAATTTGGAAACAAACACACACAGAGGATAGAAGTCCATGTGAAGATGGAGGCCAAGACGGAGTTACGCTGCCACAAGCCGAGGAACACCAAGGATTGCTGGCTCCCACCAGAAGCTAGAAGAGGAAAGGAAGGATTCTTCCCTAGACACTTCAGAAAATGCATGCCCTGCCAACACCTTGATTTTAAACTTCTAGCTTCCAGAACTGTGCAAGAATAAATTTCTGCTCTTTCAAGCCACCTAGCTTGTGGTGATTTGTTAGGAAACTAATACAAGCAGGAGGCTTCCCAGAACCACTGCCCCAACACCCCCACCTGCCTAGCACAGCTACACAAACCATTTCTCTTTCTAAATGTGGGGAAGAGTAAGGACAAAACTCCACTTTTATTTGGGGCTTACATGTAAAGTACCATTCTTCAACCCTCAAAAAGAGACATTAAATGGGTCAGTGGGAAGATAGCTACATTTCAATAATTCTACATTTTGTTTTATAGAGATTTTTCAGACCAGTTGCATGCACCTGTAGGATCACATGCAAACACACACACCATTTCAAAGTCCCTTTTTTCTTCAAAACCTGAGGAGTGAAGTAATAAAGTCATGCTTATTCTTAGGCCTTTAAATGTCAGTTCTCAGAATAAACATACAAGTCATCTTGTCTTTCATTTTGTTTCTTGGTGACTTCTCTTTGGCTCTCATGTTTCAAATAGGGATGTTTCTTAGAGGACTATTCTTAAATGGAATTCTCTGGGCCTTTATAATTTATATGATGAAGTTTTATTCACGTAATACATTTGTTGTGTCCTTGTATCCCTGATTCTACTATCCACAGGACTGGTCTTTCTTATTTTCTCCAGTACCTCTTTTATTTATGAATTTCCTGTATTTACATGACTTTCCACCTCTCTTCATGGGATATTTAGACATCCTTGACTTTCTGGACTTCTGTATTAGATTTTTCTCTTAGCCTCCTGTGACCCTTTTTCACTCTTTACAGTATTTCCACATTTTTCTTTTTTTTTTTTTTTTTTTGCAGTTCTTCAGTTTTGTAACTTGTTTCATTTTTAGCAATCATTGTTCATTTCTTTTAAACTTATCAACTCATTGAAGCCTCTTTCAGGAGTTGGTCCTGCCTCGCTGGTAGCTTCTTCAGCTGGTGTTGCAGAATTGCTTAACTGATTCAGGGCCATTGCATTTACTTAGATTTGTTCATTGTTTCCTAAGCTTACACTGGGGGTTATTGCTTTTCTTTTTATCAGACAAGGCCATTGTTTCTCTGTTACTGTAGCCAGGAGGAAGACTTTGGGCCTGTTTTTAATCCACCATCTTCCAAGAAGTCCTCGATTATCTTTAAACCTTTTGTGCCAGTCAAAACTCTTGCTTCTGACACCACTTCATTTCCTTAAGTTCCTTTTCAGATGCCAAATGTCTCACTTGCAAGTTTAGCTTTGCATAAATTTGGTATCAATTCTTTGTTCTAATAAATCATTCCATGTGATAGCAAGAAAAATAACATATTTACTTTTTATAATAGCTAGCACAGGATTGACTTGTTTACTCATATCTAATGTTTTAAAACATTCCTTGTTAAAGTACCATCTTTATTAAAGAAAATTTGGAAAACCATCTTGTATGCACTTTCTTATCAACTTTATTACAAACATTTCTGCATGTTATTACAAGGATGTGCATAAACCCACTTTTTTTTAAAAGTCTTTATTACAATAATTTATTACAATATCACTTCTGTTTTGTGTTTTGGTCTTTTGGCCACGAGACATGTGGGATCCCAGCTCCCCAACCAGGGATTGAACCCCTCACATTGGAAGGCAAATTCCCAGCCACTGGACCACCAGGGAAGTCCCCATAAACCCACTTTTAATGGTTGAATAATATTCCATTAAGAGGCGGCCCTTCTCCCCCCCACACAGTTAGATATTTAATTTGTGAAGTTGATGTGTATTGTTTTGGTCTGCTAAGCATCCTTTCCTCCTTCTCCAGGTAATTACACTCTCACTGTCCTTCCCTTTCCTCACATGTGGTCCTGGTGGCATTAATCTCAGCACTTGTGCCTCCAGCCTCCCCCCCCCTGCCTCCAGCCCCAGTGACAAGTGGGCACAGGTCTCAAGCCTTGTTAATCCTAATTTCTGTGGCAGTTTGGACCTAGTCCCAAGAGCACTTTTGGAAATCCAGGCCTTCCCAAGTTCTATCACTTGGAATGCATTTGCTGCTAGTAACATAAAACCTAAAGAACAATGGCTTAAACCTTTGAGACATTTATCATTTTACTTAAGAAGTCTAGAGGTAGTGATTGTTATGGGTTGATCTGTGTTCCCCAAAAAGATATGTTCAAGTCCTAACTCCAGTCCCTATCAATGTGACCTTATTCGGAAATAGAGTCTTTGCAGAAGTAATCAAGTTAAGATGAGGTCATTAGAGTGGGCGCTAATCCGATATGACTCCTGCCCTTAGAAGAGGAGGAAAACCAGTGTGAAGACAGAGTCACTCAGGGAGAAGGCCATGTAACAACAGAGGTAGAGACTGGAGTGATGGGGCTGCAAGCCAAGGACAACTAAGATAAGGAGAGATGGCCACCAACAGAAGCTAGGAAGAGGCAAGGAGAGATGCTCCCCCTGGAGAATGGCCCTGCTGACACCTTGACTTGGACTTCTGGCCTTCAAAACCATGAGAAATTTCTTGGTTTCAAGCCACCCAGTTTATGGTAACTTGTTATGGCAGTCTTAGGAAACTAACACAGTGATGCATCAAAGATCCCAGGAGACATACAAGAAACAAAAAGAAAACCTGTCATCATAAGTACAGAGAGACAAACTGGTCAATAAAGTCAGAAGACATGTAGGCTCGTTTTCATTCATTCAAAAAACTGATTTATTAAATGCTTACTATGGGCCAGAGACTGCAAAGTAGAAAAAGGCAGCATGACCCAAATCGCACAGTACACGAATTTGTTATGATCACTACTATTATTATTGTGGCTTTTAATGTGTCACCTTTCACTGAATACATATCACATACCCAGCCCAACACTTGGTACTTTCAAACATTATCTCATTCAGTCATCTCAACAACCCTGTGAAATGGCACTATTATCCCAATCTTCCCCATGTTTAATAAAGAGAAGACTGAAGCTCTCAACCAATGATGCATTTTATGGACTGTTGAGTTTAGGGGCACATACAGAGAACCTAGTGACAGCCATCTGCACCCCAGTCTTTGGAAAAAGCCCAAATAGTTCTCCCTGTTGAAAATGCATCAAACACTCACACCAACCTACCTGGCCGCTGTGGGCGAGGCCCAGGACGTATGGCTTCTGCATGACCCCACACCACGGGATCACAGTCTGTGAGTCATTCTCACAGCAGATTCCCTTCTAGGTCAGCACAAGGGCCCAGCCTCCATCACCTTCCAGTCAACAGGTGTTTATGAGGGTCCCACAGTTTCTACTGACATTTCTAGTACAGTCTGAAAAGTTCCAGTCCCCAGAGACTGCACAGTCCAACACAGGTTGTGGTCAACATTGTTTTATATATGAAAACACTAATTAGAAATATACTTTGAGGTAGAAAATGAGTCAAGGATGTTTATGCTTAAGAGTTGAAGAGTGCTTACCAAATTATGGACAGGCACAGTATTGTAGGCGCTGTTAATTGGAGTCTCTCCAAAATGGTTTCCTTATTTTAATGAATAAATAAACATAGGAAACACCGCATAGTAGGGACTCTGTGAAGTACTGCTCTCCAGGAAACAATTTCAATAGCATTTTCCGTGCTTGTATGACCTTGCCCCCACCCCTTCCCTCTCTCTCAATTACCTATTAATGTTTTATAGAACTGTGTATGTAAGACATCCATTATGAAATCCTGAGTTAAAGAACATTGTAAAATTGTGCCGGAGATGCTCACATGAAAGTGAAAAGCAGGGTAATGGTGTGGACCACTTTAGGAAGAAGGTTCTGACCTCTCATTGGAAAGTTTGGGTAAAGGCTCATTGGCCGAAGTTGGGTCCTTCATGCTGCTAAGTAAGTGTAACCATATTCTTTTCATTACAGAATTGCAAATAAAAATCATCTTGCATTGAGTCATTCTTTGTAACTTCTGGTCTGGAATTTTAGCAACCCTAAACATTTTTGAAAGGATACCATTTATCTCTCAGAAAAGGAACTCCTCAACTAGCCACACTGCCACCACCAGTGCAGGCATCTCACAGCTGTGGTTTCAAGTGGTAAGGCAGAAACCAGGGCCTGCGATAGACACAAGCATGTCTTCACCTTTAAAAGTGAAGATCTAAGTCTTAATATAGTTTAGTGAAAACCACTCAACTAGGCACTTAAGCAATCATAGTACCAGGCACCAGAAATAGAGGGAGGCAGGACCTAGTCTTTGCCCTTAGGGGCTCATAGGCTCCTGGGAAAGATAAGGACAGGCCAATGGGATGAATGGGGTAGGAAAAGGATACCAAGAAGTGAGCAAACCACACACATGGGGGTTCTTGGGGGATTCACTGAGGAGGTGTTAATGGAGCTGAGCCTTGAAGGATGCCCAACAGGAGATGAAGAAAGAACATGTTCAAAGGCACAGAGACAAAAAAATAGCTCTGTGGGACTGAGGCACAGAGTGGTGGGTGTACAGCGTGGGGCAGAGAATGAGAAGGAGGCTGAGGGGTAAGTACAGACAGACTTAAAAAGCCTAGTAGAGGATCCAGATCCGCCATTGAATTGGCTGTGTGACCTTCATTAATATGTCATCTGCTCTTTCTGGCCCTCGTGTATTTCGTTAAAAGCAGTTTCTAGGGACTTCCCTGGTGGAGCAGTGGCTAAGAATCCGCCTGCCAATGCAGGGGACACAGGTTCGAGCCCTGGTCTGGGAAGATCCCACATGCCGCGGAGCAACTAAGCCTGTGGGCCACAACTACTGAGCCCACATGCCACAACTATTGAAGCCCGTATGCCTACAGCCCATGCTCCACAACAAGAGAAGCCACTGCAATAAGAAGCCCATGCACCGCAACGAAGAGTAGGCCCCGCTCGCCACAGCTAGAAAAGTCCAAGCACAGCAACAAAGACCCAACACAGCCAAATATAAATAAATAAATAAATAAATTATTTTTTTAAAAAGCAGTTTCTAGAGGCAGATTCCCACTCTGACACTTACTTGTGTGATCTCAGGCAAGTTACTTAACCTCTCTTTGCTTTAGTTTCTTCAACTATAAAATAGTACCGACCTTCAAAGGTTGTTGAAGGGATTAAATGTAAGGATATCTGTGCTTCATAGCACAGATATCAGTATGAGCATGTATCAGTGTCTGGGATTATTGTTGTTATTGATGATATTATTATCACTCTCATCATCATCTGGAAGGACGTGCTAAGATAATATAGGTGGAAGTGCTTGGTAACTGAAAAGTAAAATATAATAACTGCTATTACCATACCAAGTGATCTGCTCATTACCTGTATACTAGTGTCCCTTCACCAGAGCTGCCTGCTAGGCCACCATGAATGTCCCCACAGATGGTGCAGAGCTTCAGGAACACCAGTCATATATCAGGGTTGGTAGAGATGTTCTATGCATCCATTGGAGTGTTGGTCACACAAGTATTTATATATTTCAAAGCCAATAAAACTGTTCATTTAAGACCTATGCATTTAAAAAAAAAATTTTTTTTAAGAACAAAATTTTGCTGTCTCAGGATCAGGGAGACTAAAGAGATTTGACAACCAAATGTAGTACCTGACTCTAGACTGGATCCTGTGCTGGTGGGGAAAAAATGCCAGAAAGGACATATCTGGCTCGATTGATCACACTGGAATATGGATTGAATATAGATTAAACTCTTAAATCAAAAAAAAACTTTTGCGATTTGCAGCAACATGGATGGACTTGGAGGGCATTAGGCTAAGTGAAATAAGATGGAGAAAGACAAATATTGTATGATATCACTTATATGTGAAATCTAAAAAACACAACAAACTAGTGAATATAACAAAAAAGCAGCAAACTCACAGACATAGAGAACAGATGTGGGGGGGGGCAATATAAGTGTGGAGCAGTGGAAGGAATAAAATATTGGGTGTAAGGTAGGCTACAAGGATGTATTGTATAATGGTAAATGGAGTGTAACCTCTAAAAATTCTATAAAATTTTTTTAAAATAATAAAAATAAAAAATATTTTTAAAAATCACAGCTTAGAGTCAAAAGTACTTCCTGGCAGTTCAGGCTTGTTTCAGGTCAAAGCAGCCTGGAGACTGGTCCTTCCTCTCTGATTCGGTGCTGGCACAGAGTCATTTCATTATGGGATGGAAAGACCTCAAATGACCTTTCTCTCTCTATTTCTACCAGTTCCCTGTCTCTTCAGGTGAATAAATGAGGCAGGGAAATTCCGCTCTTTGCCCGCAGGTCAAATGTGCGGTTCAATCTCTTCCTCAGATTCTCCCTTTCCTTGAAGCTGGCTGGGGGCACTCAGCTTGGCTGACTTGCCTTGGGACAAGTTTTAAGTTCCCAAACTGCCTCAGGTTGCAGAATGCTTTCTGGAAAAGCCGTTTCTCTTACACAAAACAACACCTTCGAAAATCCAAGCGATTAATTTTTAGCAGATTCTTAAAGCCCTCTACAACACCAATACATGCCAGCAGGGCACGGCCATCATTATCAATCAGCGTGTGGGATCTGCAGAGAGCAGGACATGGAACAAAGCGAGAGGCACAAATTAAGGATGTTTTCTGGGCTGAGCCCCTGGTGGGCAGGGGCCCTGTCTGGCTAAATTGCTTTGTGCCACACTGACGAGAAGAAAGAAATGGTTTTTAATATTAGTGATGGCTATGTGCTTGCTGCAGGCCTACAGAAGTGAGCGAAGGCCAGAGCTGTCTGGGGTGTTTGACAGAAGATTTTCTTGGGGGAAACACAGGACCTAAATTCCCAAGCAGGTTGAAATCTCCTGGTGCAGGAATCATGGCAAAAAGACTGGAATTGCCTCTGAGTTCCAAATGCTTCACAGGACTCCCACTGACCTGTTTATGATTCTTGAAAGACATGCCACTAACAACTAATGGTTCCAGAAAAACTGGGGACCAAGTGCCTGTTTTGGAGGGGTGTGCTAAGCAGCTTCCCACTCCCAGGGCCCCCGAGGAGACCACCATCCCTCTGTTCACCTTCTGAGCCTCTTTCATCCAAACTGCATTTTCCTACCTCTGCTGGGGTGTGTTTGAAGAGAGATCACCAGCAAAACAGCTCTGTGGGTCTTGCTTTCTCTGTCTTTTCTTCTCTCCCTCTTCCCTTTTCCCTCCCTCTATTCCTCTGTCTCCTCTCCTCTCCTCTCTCTCTAAACCTTTTACACTGCAGTTGAACAAGCCTCTGGATAAAGACTTTATCCAAAAACCCCCTCTTTAAAGTTATTTCAAATTTCTCTGCAAGGCTTTCAGAAATCTGTTTGTTTGAGGGCAGAATTAGATGTGACCAGCGTTTTATTGTGACATAAAACCATATTTCTTCCCTGGAAGATTAAAAAATAAAATCGGTTAATAAGAAAAGCTGTCAGCAACAGAAAATGGCTGACATAATCCGTTTATCCTCCGAGCAATAAAGATATTGGTCCTTGGGAGTCTATCCTCTCTCTCATGTTATTTCGCCCAAAACATTATCTTCCCGGCATTCTGATGGATTAAGAAGTCATATGGGAGATAGCAGGGAAATGACAGATACAAAAAAATATATAATATCCTTTCATTTACCCTCCTCCTTCCACACTCACTCATACTCCCACCTCCCTCCCCCACCCAAAACATACACACACACTTTATTTTCTGTCTTTTCCCTCTCCCTGACACCCTCCCATTTTTCTCACCCTTTGGAAAAGAAATAGATCTTCTTTTACCCACAATTCCAATACTCTGATAATCCTAATAGGGGTGACGATGCAAACTGGCACTGAAGTCAGTTCCTGCTGTGTGTGTGTGTGACTTGCACACATCTACATAGACACAGATCACCAAGTGAAGAGATGGACCCTTGATAGGGGCATTGAACACCTAGAGAGAAAGAGAGTTAAGTATATCTAGTCACACCACTAGCTTTTTAATCTGGGATTTCTGACAATAGCAGAAATTTCAGGAACAAAGTTGAAGGCAGCACAAGCTAAAGGGAACCATAAAAGGAGCTTTGGAGAGGCAACAATTAAAATACTGTTTGGGTTTTAGGCGATTGAGAAAACCACTAAAAAAAAATACATAGTGTGGCCAAACTTGTTTTCATCTTTTCTCAATTAATGGTACCAATCACCATCTTTTCTCCTATGCATGCAGATTGTTCTAGGGCAAAGATTCTTGAGATCACCCATCACAACCCTCAGGATACTTTAAACTGCTTTACAAATAATCCCTAGAATCCCTTCCTGGGATTCGAAGGAGGGATAACAGGAAAGTAAACAGAAACTAAGCGTGTCTCTCAAATGTATTCTTCGGCTTCTCTTTTCCAGCCGAGCCTCACCACTCTCTTTCCTAACTCAGCACTTCTCTTGGGTAGAATCCAGCCATTTGGTGAGTCATATGAATTTTGTACGAACAGCTAAATGGTTAGAGTCCTACTGACCAAGCCTTAGATGTGTTTCCTAGGAATGTGAACAAATGAGTTTACTGCTGACATGTGTGCTCTTGGGTAAGATGACAGGAAGCTGTAGGAGGAATCATAAACACCATTAGGAGACGGTGAGCCCAATAAATGGCTGTAGAATGGAGGATTTCTGGAAATGATTTTCAGTGTTTCCATGAGAGTGGACAATTGCATAGGCATATGTATACATATATACATATATTTCAATATCTAAAAATCAGCTAAAATATACTGTTCACAATTATTTTTTATCAATCTATCCTCACCTAAGTTACCAGAAATGGAAAATAGTAAGGTTTTCCACTTCTCTAAAAGCTAATCCTCATATACATCTTTGACTACAATATCCTCACGTGGGTTCAGGGATGAGACTGGACTAAGTTAAGGGTTAAGGGTCAGAGAGGTGGTGGGATAAGGGAGAAGGAGGATGTGGTTTGGGAATTCTATTCTATAAATTACCTTTTTTTTTTCAAAGCATTTGACAGTTTGCAAATAATATAACAGAAATGCCATCAGTGTTCCAAGGAGAAAATAATTTTGATTCCTTTCAATTCATATACTTCTATCTGCTCACATCTTTCTACAGCAAATGTCTTTGTGGATTGTAATTTTCCATACATTTTGAGAGCCAGTTGCTATAGAAGCCTTTAATTGCATTGTATAAGATAAACTCCCATAAAAACAAATATACACAATTTATTATAGGAAAACCTGTTTACTTAAATAGCTATAAAACCAAATGTTAAACAAATATCTACAGCAATTAAAAACAGGGAGTAAATTCATAAACCACATTTACTGAAGCTAAATGTTTAACTGAAGAAGAGGCTGTTTCTCAATTAAAGGGCTTTGGTAAATAAAGCTGCTTGAATTTTAAGTGTGTTTAAATTCTATAGCATGAATCTGAGCTCCTCAAATACTTCCATGTGATAGTATTCATGATTAAAAGAAAAATTCTGAATTAAATTAATTCCTAGTTTGACCATTGACCATGCCTAAAATACAATTCATTTATTACTTCATTAAGTCTGTTTTTGTCATTGTATTAAATAAGGCATCATAAATCAGTCAAGGTTTAATGTGGCCATAAGCCACAGCTAGGAATTGACTAAGAATTAGTTTGGAGTTGATTACAATCCCTGGATTACACACTTTGCCTATAACATTTGTTCATTCTTTCAACGATCATTTATTGAGTGCTCACTGTGTGCCAGATGCTATGCCAGGCATCAGGGATCTGCAGATCAACAGGATACGGTCATTGCCCTCTGGAAAAGCCATAGTCTGGCAGGAGAGGCAGACCAGAGACAGGCCGTGACCCCTCAGTGTGGTGGGTGGTCTGACAGAGGAGGTGGGAGGCTGGGGGCTCACCCATCATCCTGCAGATGTAGAAGCTCCAGCCCAGCCTGGGGGTAGTGCCATGGAAACCCCTTCTTCACACATCACTGGACTGCTCAGGTGCCCAAAACCATCCTGATTCTGGGAGATGGAAACCAGTGTCTTATTTCCAGAATCCTTCTACAACTTTTCTGCAGGGGAGTTTATGGGAATCATGACGGTAGACACACACTGTACCCATGCTGTGGGTTACCTGCCTGTCACTTATCTAATCTAGTGGCCCTGAAATAATCATAGATGGCTAAAATGGAACAGATTAAACATAAATATGAATTTTTTCTCCAAAAGCACTTTAAAAATTGAAGGCTTATCAGATTATTCTTATTACAAAAATTACGAAAGTAAAGACACTTCTAATACTTGTTGTGACCATCATAGCACTGATAACACTGTATGGAAATTCTAAATGATCTGTCTGTCTCCCCCATGATATTCTGAGATCCTTGGGACCTGGGATGGCTTAGGGTGTATCTGTCAAATCCAATCAAATGGAAATATTTTTTAGTTAATGGAAAGTATGAGCCGTCAAGGTTGAAAGTAATTCAGTTTGTCAACAATGAAGTTACTTTTTCCCCAAAGGTTGTGATAGCAAGATTTCTATAGACAGTTGGTCTACATAACTCTTGACTTGATCATGGACTAGGTTGTTCTCTTTAATTAAGAAGTATTCAGTTTTACAGAAAATTACCCAAAATACTTTATTTGGGTTACCAATTTAGAAAAGAAATCTTAGAATACAATATACTTGACTTGACACTGGAATAAATGGACAGGATTAAATTGTTGATGAATCAGGAGACAGGTCACTGTGAAGATCAAGTATCGCTTGCTTAGAGGGTGCAAATGCCAGTTAACAGCGTTCTTTCCATGAGTTACCACTGGAGTGAGAGACTATTTTAAAATGAAGACCCAGATTTGTTCAGGTCTAACAGTACTCTTCTGAATGCTGGTTGGCGATTTGATCTTAGGGTCATATGAATTTGATCAAGCACACCTGATAGTGTGAGGTGTGGGTATGTGTGTGTGATTTATAAAGAAATCACTGTGTCTGGAAACTCTATTAGGCACTCATCTAGCCCTTACAACAATGCTCTGACCTAGGTACTATTATTATAGCCAATTTACAAATAAAGAAACTGTGACTTAAAGTTTACCTGCCCAAGGTATAAAACTAGGACTTTGCTGAGCCAGAGCTAGGATGCCTGTCTGCCTGATTTCAATGTTCATACTCTTAATTGCTTATTCCATACAATTTCCACTGAGCTGATTTACAGAAATATTAGGTAAAGCATACAGAATTTAATAGTATCTTCCTGGCTGAATAAAACTTGAGAGGGAAAAATGCAACCCTCAGAGTCTTTCCTCAGGCATTTGGCCTCAGTTTTTTTCTCATCTGGATCTTTCAGTATCTTTGTCATCCACTTTCCTTGCTAATCTGCCAGGATCCTTTTTTTCTCCCCTGATGTGTGCAAGTCTAGGGTCAGGCAAAGTTTAGTCCTTGAGGTCTAGTCATTCAGTAAGGACCTGCCATAAGCTTAGGCATGCTAGGTCAAATAGGGAGTACATATGAGTGCTTAGGAAAAGTCTAAGTAAGGTGCAGTTCTAGGAAAACTCCAGGTCATGGATATGAAGCTAAAATGAGGAAACATGGACACTAGGCTGGTTTCCAGCCTTCTCTTCTCCTTCATTCTTCTCAGGAATGTACAATGAATAGCTAGAGGAGGTCTGCATTCTACAAGGAAAGTTCTTGGAAACTTCCTTCTGCATCCCATAGCTTCTAGTGAAACTGTGGAATATCTCATATGTAAAGAATTAATTTTATATATATTTGAGAAATTAAAGCAAATTTCCAGCTTGGAAAGAGATGTGTAGGTAAGTAGAAGTCATCTCCTGATTAGGAAAGATAAAAGTTCTTTCTACTGAGGGGGACCTTGAAGATGGCGGAAGAGTAAGACGCGGAGATCACCTTCCTCCCCACAGATACACCAGAAATACATATACACGTGGAACAACTCCTACAGAACACCTACTGAACGCTGGCAGAAGACCTCAGACCTCCCAAAAGGCAAGAAACTCCCCACGTACCTGGGTAGGGCAAAAGAAAAAAAAGAAAAAACAGAGACAAAAGAATAGGGACGGGACCTGCACCAGTGGGAGGGAGCTGTGAAGGAGGAAAAGTTTCCACACACTAGGAAGCCCCTTCGCGGGCGGAGACTGCGGGGGGCGGAGGGGGGAATTTCGGAGCCGCGGAGGAGTGCACAGAAACGGGTGCGGAGGGCAAAGCGGGGAGATTCCCGCACAGAGGATCGGTGCCGACCGGCACTCACCAGACCGAGAGGCTTGTCTGCTCACCCGCCGGGGCGGGCGGGGCTGCGAGCTGAGGCTCTGAGGCTCGGGCTTCGGTCGGAGCGCAGGGAGAGGACTGGGGTTGGCGGCTTGAACATAGCCTGAAGGGGTTAGTGCACCACGGCTAGCCGGGAGGGAGTCCGGGGAAAAGTCTGCACCTGCTGAAGAGGCAAGAGACTTTTTCTTCCCTCTTTGTTTCCTGGTGCGTGAGGAGAGGGGTTTAAGAACGCTGCTTAAAGGAGCTCCAGAGACGGGCGCGAGCCGCGGCTAAAAGCGCGGACCCCAGAGACGGGCGCGAGCCGCGGCTGAAAGCGCGGACCCCAGAGATGGGCGGGAGACGATAAGGCTGCTGCTGCCGCCACCGAGGGGCCTGTGTGCGAGCACAGGTCACTCTCCACACCCCTCTTCCATGGAGCCTGTGCAGCCCGCCACTGCCAGGTTCCCGGGATCCAGGGACAACTTCCCCGGGAGAACGCACAGCGGGCCTCAGGCTGATGCAAAGTCACGCCGGCCTTTGCCACCGCAGGCCCGCCCCTCACTCCGTGCCCCTCCCTCCCCGCTGGCCCGAGTGCACCAGAGCCCGCGAATCAGCGGCTCTTTTAACCCCGCCCTGTCTGAGCAAAAAACAGACGCCCTCCAGCGACCTACACGCAGTGGCAGGGCCAAATCCAAAGCTGAGCCCCTGGGAGCTGTGAGAACAAAGAAGAGAAAGGGAAATCTCTCCCAGCAGCCTCAGAAACAGCGGATTAAAGCTCCACAATCAACTTGATATACCCTGCATCTGTGGAATACCTGAATAGACAACCGATCATCCCAAATTAAGGAAGTGGACTTTAGGAGCAAGGTCTATGATTTTTTTTCCCTTTTCCTCTTTTAGTGAATGTATATGTGTATGCTTCTGAGTGAGATCTTGTCTGTATAGTCTTGCTTCCACCATTTGTCCTAGGGTTCTATCCGTCCATGGTTTTTAAAAAAATTTTTTTTTCTTAATAATTAATTTTAATAACGTTATTATACTTTACCTTCGTTCTTTCTTTCTTTCTTTCTTTCTTTCTTTCCTTCCTTCCCTCCTTTAGACAACGAATCATCCCAAATTGAGGAGGTGGTCTCTGACAGCAAGATTTATGATTTTTCCCCCTTTACCTCTTTTAGTGAGGGTGTATGTGTATGCTTCTGTGTAAGATTTTGTCTGTATAGCTTTGCTTCCAACATTTGTCCTAAGGTTCTATCCGTCCCCTTTTTTTTTTCTAAATAAGAATTTTTTAATTCAATAATTTTACTATACTTTATTTTATTTTTACTGTATCTTCTTTCTTTCTGTCTTTTTTCCTTCTTTCCCTCCTTCCTTCCTTCCTCCCTCCCTCCCTCCCTCCTTTCTTTCCTTCTTGCCTTCTTTCCTTCTTTGCTTCTTTCTTTCTTTCTCCCTTCCTTCCTTCCCTCCTTTCCTTCTTTCTTTCCTCATATTTCTACTAATTCCCTCTACTTTTTCTCCCTTTTATTCTGAGCCGTGTGGATGAAAAGCTCTTGGTGCTCCAGCCAGGAGTCAGGGCTCTGCCTCTGAGGTAGGAGAGCCAACTTCAGGACACTGGTCAACAAGAGACCTCCCAGCTCCACATAATATCAAACGGCGAAAATCTCCCAGAGACCTCCATCTTAGCACCAGCACCCAGCTTCACTCAACGACCAGCAAGCCAAAGTGCTGGACAACCTATGCCAAACAACTAGCAAGACAGGAACACAACCCCACCCATTAGCAGAGAGGCTGCCTAAAATAATAATAAGGCCACAGACACCCCAAACACACCACCAGACGTGAACCTGCCCACTAGAGAGACAAGATCCAGCCTCATCCACCACAACACAGGCACTAGTCCCCTCCACCAGGAAACCTACACAACCCACTGAACCAACCTTAGCCACTGGGGACAGACATCAAAAACAGCAGGAACTACGAACCTGCAGCCTGCAAAAAGGAGACCCCAAACACAGTAAGATAAGCAAAATGAGAAGACAGAAAAACACACAGCAGATAAAGGAGCAAGATAAAAATGCACCAGACCTAACAAATGAAGAGGAAATAGGCAGCTTACCTGAAAAAGAATTCAGAATAATGATAGTAAGGATGATCCGAAATCTTGGAGATAGAATGGACAATAGAATGGACAAAATGCAAGAATCAGTTAACAAGGACCTAGAAGAACTAAAGATGAAACAAGCAACGATGAACAACACAATAAATGAAATTAAAAGTACTCTAGATGGGATCAATAGCAGAATAACTGAGGCAGAAGAATGGATAAGTGACCTGGAAGATAAAATAGTGGAAATAACTACTGCAGAGCAGAATAAAGAAAAAAGAATGAAAAGAACTGAGGACAGTCTCAGAGACCTCTGATACAACATTAAATGCACCAACATTCAAATTATAGGGGTCCCAGAAGAAGAAGAGAAAAAGAAAGGGACTGAGAAGATATTTGAAGAGATTATAGTTGAAAACTTCCCTAATATGGGAAAGGAAATAGTTAATCAAGTCCAGGAAGCACAGAGAGTCCCATACAGGATAAATACAAGGAAAAATACGCCAAGACACATATTAATCAAACTGTCAAAAATTAAATACAAAGAAAGCATATTAAAAGCAGCAAGGGAAAAACAACAAATAACACATAAGGGAATCCCCATAAGGTTAACAGCTGATCTCTCAGCAGAAACCCTACAAGCCAGAAGGGAGTGGCAGGACATACTGAAAGTGATGAAGGAGAAAAACCTGCAGCCAAGACTACTCTACCCAGCAAGGATCTCATTCAGATTTGATGGAGAAATTAAAACCTTTACAGGCAAGCAAAAGCTGAGAGAGTTCAGCACCACCAAACCAGCTTTACAACAAATACTAAAGGATCTTCTCTAGGCAAGAAACACAAGAGAAGGAAAAGACCTATAATAACGAACCCAAAACAATTTAGAAAATGGGAATAGGAACATACATATCGATAATTACCTTAAATGTAAATGGACTAAATGCTCCCACCAAAAGACACAGATTAGCTGAATGGATGCAAAAACAAGACCCATATATATGCTGTCTACAAGAGACCCACTTCAGACCTAGAGACACATACAGACTGAAAGTAAGGGGATGGAAAAAGATATTCCATGTAAATGGAAACCAAAAGAAAGCTGGAGTAGCAATTCTCATATCAGACAAAATAGACTTTAAAATAAGGACTATTAAAAGAGACAAAGAAGGACACTACATAATGATCAAGGGATCGATCCAAGAAGAAGATATAACAATTGTAAATATTTATGCACCCAACATAGGAGCACCTCAATACATAAGGCAAATACTAACAGCCATAAAAGGGGAAATCGACAGTAACACATTCATAGTAGGGGACTTAAACACTCAACTTTCACCCATGGACAGATCATCCAAAATGAAAATAAATAAGGAAACACAAGCTTTAAATGATACATTAAACAAGATGGACTTAATTGATATTTATAGGACACTCCATCCAAAAACAACAGAATACACATTTTTCTCAAGTGCTCATGGAACATTCTCCAGGATAGATCATATCTTGGGTCACAAATCAAGCCTTGGTAAATTTAAGAAAATTGAAATTGTATCAAGTATCTTTTCTGACCACAATGCCATGAGACTAGATATCAATTACAGGAAAAGATCTGTAAAAAATACAAACACATGGAGGCTAAACAATACACTACTTAATAATGAAGTGATCACTGAAGAAATCAAAGAGGAAATCAAAAAATACCTAGAAACAAATGACAATGGAGACACAACGACCCAAAATTTGTGGGATGCAGCAAAAGCAGTTCTAAGGGGGAAGTTTATAGCAATACAAGCCCACCTTAAGAAGCAGGAAACATCTAGAATAAACAACCTAAACTTGCACCTCAAGCAATTAGAGAAAGAAGAACAAAAAAACCCCAAAGCTAGCAGAAGGAAAGAAATCATAAAAATCAGATCAGAAATAAATGAAAAAGAAATGAAGGAAACAATAGCAAAGATCAATAAAACTAAAAGCTGGTTCTTTGAGAAGATAAACAAAATAGATAAACCACTAGCCAGACTCATCAAGAAAAAAAGGGAGAAGACTCAAATCAATAGAATTAGAAATGAAAAAGGAGAGGTAACAACTGACACTGCAGAAATAAAAGAGATCATGAGAGATTACTACAAGCAACTCTATGCCAATAAAATGGACAATCTGGAAGAAATGGACAAATTCTTAGAAATGCACAACCTGCCAAGACTGAATCAGGAAGAAATAGAAAATATGAACAGACCACTCACAAGCACTGAAATTGAAACTGTGATTAAAAATCTTCCAACAAAGAAAAGCCCAGGACCAGATGGCTTCACAGGCGAATTCTATCAAACATTTAGAGAAGAGCTAACACCTATCCTCAAACTCTTCCAAAATATAGCAGAGGGAGGAACACTCCCAAACTCCTTCTACGAGGCCACCATCACCTTGATACCAAAACCAGACAAGGATGTCACAAAGAAAGAAAACTACAGGCCAATATCACTGATGAATATAGATGCAAAAATCCTCAACAAAATACTAGCAAACAGAATCCAACAGCACATTAAAAGGATCATACACCATGATCAAGTGGGGTTTATTCCAGGAATGCAAGGATTCTTCAATATACGCAAATCTATCAATGTGATACACCATATTAACCAATTGAAGGAGAAAAACCATATGATCATCTCAATAGATGCAGAGAAAGCTTTTGACAAAATTCAACACCCATTTATGATAAAAACCCTGCAGAAAGTAGGCATAGAGGGAACTTTCCTCAACATAATAAAGGCCATATATGACAAGCCCACAGCAAACATCATCCTCAATGGTGAAAAACTGAAAGCATTTCCACTAAGATCAGGAACAAGACAAGGTTGCCCACTCTCACCACTCTTATTCAACATAGTTTTGGAAGTTTTAGCCACAGCAATCAGAGAAGAAAAGAAAATAAAAGGAATCCAAATCGGAAAAGAAGAAGTAAAGCTATCACTGTTTGCAGATGACATGATCCTATACATAGAGAATCCTAAAGATGCTACCAGAAAACTACTAGAGCTAATCAATGAATTTGGTAAAGTGGCAGGATACAAAATTAATGCACAGAAATCTCTGGCATTCCTATATACTAATGATGAAAAATCTGAAAGTGAAATCAAGAAAACACTCCCATTTACCATTGCAACAAAAAGAATAAAATATCTAGGAATAAACCTACCTAAGGAGACAAAAGACCTGTATGCAGAAAATTATAAGACACTGATGAAAGAAATTAAAGATGATACAAATAGATGGAGAGATATACCATGTTCTTGGATTGGAAGAATCAACATTGTGAAAATGACTCTACTACCCAAAGCAATCTATAGATTCAATGCAATCCCTATCAAACTACCACTGGCATTTTTCACAGAACTAGAACAAAAAAGTTTGCAATTTGTATGGAAACACAAAAGACCCCGAATAGCCAAAGCAATCTTGAGAACGGAAGAAGGAACTGGAGGAATCAGGCTCCCTGACTTCAGACTATACTACAAAGCTACAGTTATCAAGATGGTATGGTACTGGCACAAAAACAGAAAGATAGATCAATGGAACAGGATAGAAAGCCCAGAGATAAACCCATGCACATATGGACACCTTATCTTTGATAAAGGTGGCAGGAATATACAGTGGAGAAAGGACAGCCTCTTCAATAAGTGGTGCTGGGAAAACTGGACAGGTACATGTAAAACTATGAGATTAGATCACTCCCTAACACCATACACAAAAATAAGCTCAAAATGGATTAAAGACCTAAATATAAGGCCAGAAACTATTAAACTCTTAGAGGAAAACATAGGCAGAACACTCTATGACATAAATCACAGCAAGATCCTTTCTGACCCACCTCCTAGAGTAATGGAAATAAAAACAAAAATAAACAAATGGGACCTAATGAAACTTCAAAGCTTTTGCACAGCAAAGGAAACCATAAACAAGACCAAAAGTCAACCCTCAGAATGGGAGAAAATATTTGCAAATGAAGTAACCTACAAAGGATTAATCTCCAAAATTTACAAGCAGCTCATGCAGCTCAATAACAAAAAAACAAACAACCCAATCCAAAAATGGGCAGAAGACCTAAATAGACACTTCTCCAAAGAAGATATACAGACTGCCAACAAACACATGAAAGAATGCTCAACATCATTAATCATTAGGGAAATGCAAATCAAAACTACAATGAGATATCATCTCACACCAGTCAGAATGGCCATCATCAAAAAATCTAGAAACAATAAATGCTGGAGAGGGTGTGGAGAAAAGGGAACACTCTTGCACTGCTGGTGGGAATGTGAATTGGTTCAGCCACTATGGAGAACAGTATGGAGGTTCCTTAAAAAGCTACAAATAGAACTACCATATGACCCAGCAATCCCACTACTGGGCATATACCCTGAGAAAACCAAAATTCAAAAAGTGTCATGTACCAAAATGTTCATTGCAGCTCTATTTACAATAGCCCGGAGATGGAAACAACCTAAGTGCCCATCATCGGATGAATGGATAAAGAAGATGTGGCACATATATACAATGGAATATTACTCAGCCATAAAAAGAAACGAAATTGAGCTATTTGTAATGAGGTGGATAGACCTAGAGTCTGTCATACAGAGTGAAGTAAGTCAGAAAGAAAAAGACAAATACCGTATGCTAACACATATATATGGAATTTAAGAAAAAAAAATGTCATGAAGAACCTAGGGGTAAGGCAGGAATAAAGATGCAGACCTCCTAGAGAACGGACTTGAGGTTATGGGGAGGGGGAAGGGTGAGCTGTGACAGGGCGAGAGAGAGTCATGGACATATACACACTAACAAGCGTAGTAAGGTAGATAGCTAGTTGGAAGCAGCCGCATGGCACAGGGATATGGGCTTGGTGCTTTGTGACAGCCTGGAGGGGTGGGATAGGGAGGATGGGAGGGAGGGAGACGCAAGAGGGAAGAGATATGGGAACATATGTATATGTATAACTGATTCACTTTGTTATAAAGCAGAAACTAACACACCATTGTAAAGCAATTATACCCCAATAAAGATGTTAAAAAAAATTAAAAAAATAAAAAAAAAAGTTCTTTCTACTGCTATGCATTCATGGCTAAATATCTCAAACAGAAGAATCTCTTTTTCTTATTGCGAGGGACCACTTGGAACATAGAGAAGCTTCTTGCAGAGAAAGTAGTTCCCTCATGTGCAAAGAAGGTACAAGAAATGTAAATCCCTCAGATTAGTTTAAGAAGCCTAAAGATAAGGCTCCTTTATAACAGCAATTAGAGGCCAGTACATGACAATTAATGCTGACAGGTAAGGAAGTTGTCAACCTAAGACCATTTTGGACAAGATTTTGATATGTACATGAGAGGAAAAAAAAGGGATACTTTTTAAAGCAGAATAAGAAATTTAGGATTAGATGAATAAACGATGATATTTTCAGTTGATAATGAGAAAAGCCTGTTGCTTATATTTCCTTAAAATCTTGCTCTAAATGGCATCTTCCTTAAATTTGGTGTACAGAATCAATCATCTGAAATAGCTAAATGGTTAGCAAAATTTTTCTTTTATTTATAACATATATAATAGTATATATATATTTGCAGCACATAGACAATACCTCTTGTATAAGAACTCCCGCAAACTAGAAAGAAAAAAATTGCTATAAAAATATGGGCAATGGATAAAAAAATAGGCAACCCACAAAAGAAAAAATCAAATGGCCAAAAATGGCCATATTTCACACAACAATGTTAAAATGGAATGAATAAAAAAGCAGGTGCCAAGGATCCTCAGATTCCAAAGCAATGCTAGACATGCTACATGATTGTTAAATCTATGCTGCAAGCTCAGGTGATCAACCACCTCCAGGCTATAAAAAAGCAGAGGCTGAAGAGGCCAGTTGATAAGAGTTGTCAGTGTACTGTGCTTTCCCCTCCTCCTTTATCTCACTCTTCCTCCTCATCTCCAGCCATTTGGGAGGGGCTTTAATGGAATTTCTCAGCATGAAGTAAGGTCCCCTAAGCCTGCAGTAACACGGGAACTGGATTTTATGCGTCTGAGAATACTAAAGGTGGAGAGTTGTGTCCAGAGCACACAGAGTGAAAAGACATATCAGGAGCTAGTTTATTCCAGCAACAGTAGGGTGTGCCTGTGGGTTGAATAAATCCAAGGGTAGGAACAAAAGAATTTTTGTAAAAGACTCCATCCAAGTGAGCTTCTTGCCAGAAGCTGGACAACCTTATCAGAAGGTGGATTTGGATGCAGAGGGAGGTGAGGCACATAAGAGGCCAGCCAGTGAAGAGGCACAGTCCATGAGAAGGGAGCCCAGCAGGGCACCTCTGAGGAGATCAGGAGAAAATCAGCACTTAGGTCATGTCTGGCTCCTCTGGAGTCATGGGGAGACCGTGTTTGAGACAAACTACTTTTTACTCATCCATTAAAAGTACAAAACAAACTGTACCTTTTACTAAAAACTTTACTTTTAAAGTTTACAAGGTGGGAAACCAGACACACCTTTCTCCTTATTTCAGACTTCCAAACCTAGAGCAATTCCAAGGTGAGGAAGGTGAAGTTTTAGAGAGGAAAGGAGTACATAGAGTTATACGATATGACACTGGATTGGAGATTTTAATTTGTTCTATGAAGCTGCTCTTGGAACAGGGAGTGACAGAAGAACTGTTTGAGATGTTATAGAACCTGCTAAAAGAGTCTTCCATGGTTCCTAGAAGAATGTGTCTGCAGTGGTTTGAATGGACAGTAGAGAAATGAATAAAATTGCTTTTGCTTATACCCTATTGGGGTTATTTGCTCAATAAATTGGTTGCACATATAAAAATTTCCAACCTTGGAAGAAAAGAAGGAAGGAAAATAGGGAGGGAAAAAGAAAGGAAGGGAAAGAGGGAAAGAATGAAGGAAGGGAGGAAGAAAGGGCTAGATGGAGAGAAGGAAAAAGAAAAAACAAAGGGAGGAAATGAACGGAAGAAAGAAAGGGTGGAGGGAAGGAAGGGGGTGAGAAAATATATGCTAATAGAAACAACCGAATACCCATTTCCATGTACCAATTTGGCAAAGATGTTTTCTAGTAACCAGAGAGGGTGCTGTTGACGAGAACCAGCCATTATATACTGGTGTTGGGAGAGTTAATACAACTTTCTGGAGGGCTTTTGGGGGAATATGTATCAAAAGCTTTTAAAAACTTACCCTTTGATGTAGATATAACTCTACTCCTGAGAATTTGTTCTAAGAAAATAATTATGGAGGTGCACAAAGATTTTGCTACAGAGATATGCATTGTGATGTGTTTTATAATAATAAAAAAGAAAGGAAGAAAACAGCAGAGTAATGATCAAGTAAACTATGAAATCCTATAGAAAGAATGTATGTACTATATATCTTTTTAGAAATATCTTTTCGTTTAAAATATTACCCTTGGAAATATCTTTTTAGTTTAAAAAATTACCTTATAAGAGTGAATATATGTGTGTGTGTGTGTGTGTGTGTGTGTGTGTGTGTGGCAGCTTCATGCCAGCTATTGGCCAAGTCCAGAGTATGGCCATGCATTATATACTGAATGTTGGTTTGCCTCCAAAATTCATAATTAGAAGCCCTAAATCCCAGTGTAGCTAAGGAAAGGAAGTACTTCACGTTAAATGAGGTCATAAGTGTGGAGGGTGGGGCCTTAATCTGATAGAATTATTGTCCTCGTAAAAAGAGACACCAGAAAACAAACTCCCTCTCCATCCCCCCCACCCCATGGTGGCTTTTTATCAGCAACTCCATGCTGATAAAAAGCCCTGTGAAGAAAGACATAGCGAGAAGGCAGCTGTCTGCAACCCAGAAAGAGAGGTCTCATCAGAAAGGGACTCTACTGGACCTTGATCTGGCATTTGTAGCCTCCAGAACGGTGAGAAAATAAATTTCTGTTTGTAAGCCACTCAGCCTGTGGTATTTTGTTCTGGCAGCCCGCTGACTAGTATAGATTTTGGTACCAAGAAGTGGGGTGCTGCTATAACAAATACCTAAAAAGGTGGAAGTGGCTTTGGAACTGGGTGATAGAGGCCAGAAGAGTTTTGAGGTGCATGCTAGAAAAGCCTAGATTGCCTTCAATTGACTGTAGATACAATGACATGAAAAGCCACTCTGGTGAGGTCTCAAATGGAAATGAAAATGTTTATCAGAAACTGGAGGAAGGGCAATCCTAGTAATAAAGTGGCAAGAACTTGGCTGAATTGTGTTCTAATGCTTTGTGGAAGGTAGAACTTGAGAGGAAATGAATTGGATATTTAGCTGAGGAGATTTCTAAGCAAAGTGCTGAAGGACCAGCTTGTTTACTCCTCACTCCTTATAGTAAAATGTGAGAGGAGAGAGGTAAATTGGAGGAGTTGTTAAGCCAAAAGGAACCAGAGGTGGAGTTACAGAAAATTCTCAGCCTATCCATGTTGCAAAAACTGAGAAAGCATGTTTTGAAAAAATGCTGAGGGTGTGGCTGAACAACAATTTGATAAGGAGATTAGTATGAGTATGAACCATGGATTTAATCAGCCAGCTCAGCAGAAGCCAGGAATAAAGATGGGTTGATACCATCAGAAACACTGCCAGTTTGGACCAAAGGGAGCAAGATAGCACAATAGAGTTATTTGGCTGAGAGCACTTTTTATACTTCAAGAAAAAGGAAGAAGGACCCCCAAGGTGATATAGAGATGATCGGAGTTGGCACTCCTACCACAGGCAGAGGGGGCAAGGCTGTTTCTTCCTCAGTCTTAGAGGGTGGGTCTCCCTCCTTGTTTTAACATGTATTTTATATCTCTACTTAAAAGCTCAACTTGGTTCTGTTCAATGTGATTTTAAAGTTATATTCTCGTGTAAGGATGAGTTTCTTTGATAATCTCAACTCTCTTATGAGAGAACAGTTTCATGCCTAATCTTTTGAACGTGGGTAGTAGCCAGAGAATGATTAAAATGAAGACCGACCAGCAAACACCGAGCATCTAGATTCCTAATGTAACAGGGAACTTAGTGCATTTCAGAAGTCAGGAAAACAGTTCTGGTGGGATGTCTGGAGGGGCACAAGATATTGTGCCTTGCTCTATGGTCCCCATCATTTTTAGTTAGCAGCAAGGGCTTGAAATGATCTCTTAGGCTCACCCTCACTCGAAGCCTACAGTTTATGAATGTCTTTCAGCAGGAAGTTATGCAGAGGGCCTTCCTCCACATCAGCTGACTTGTTGAGGAAGCCCCTTAGCTATTACTAGTCCCTGGGTCTATCTTCTGAGCATTATTGCCTAGAGCCTTGTACACTGTTGTGTTGCACAATTGGTGACTATCATCATGTTCACTTGCCTTGTAAGGTATTTATCAGAGAGCTGCTTAGGGTTCATCCTTAATTGGAAATAAATTAGTATTAGTGGATAAGATAGCAGAATGCATTTAGGTCTGTATGGGGTGTGGCTTTAGATTACCAAGAAGGATTTTCTCATGTATAAACCTGGAACTGTCAGTGGTCACCTTCCTCAGCTTTGAAAAATCACACACAAGGAAGAAAAGCTAAGGTCTGGAAAGGTGGAAGGTCCTTAAACAAACTGATGTTGTTTAAGCTCTGGATCCCACTTACCAGAATTCAAATTTGCTGGGTTAGAGAGAAATGAGTGTCTGTTGTATGACACTTAGTGAGTTCAAAGTAATAAGATTCTAAGACTTTTTCTTACACTTAAATATGTACATATATCAAATATATAAAATAAACATACGCATACAAGAATAACACTGTATTATTATTCAGTGATTTTTTTTTCATTTAACAATGAATCTTAGAGATCTTTCCAATTCAAAATATACAGACCTACTTCACTCTTCTTAGAGATCATATAACATTTTATACTATGTGTGATGGTTAATTTTCTCTGTCAACTTGACTGGGCCATGGGTTGCTCAGATATTTGGTCAAATATTATTTTCAGTGAATCAGTAGACTGAGTAAAGCAGATTGTCCTCCCCAATGTGGATGGGCCCCATCTGGTTAGTTGAAGGCCTGAATAGAACAAAATGGCAGAGTAAGAGAGCATTCCTTCTGCCTGGCTGCTTTCAAGCTGGGATATTGTTTTTTTACCTGCCTTTATGAGTCTCAAGCCTGTCAGTTTCCAGACTGGAAATACACCCTCACCTCTCCTGGTTGTCCAGCTTGCTGACTACAGATCTGAGGACTTGTCAGCCTCTTTAACCATGTGATCCAATTCCTTATATTAAATCTATATATATATTTATATGTAAAGAGATTTATATTGGCTTTTTCTCTGGAGAATTCTGACTAGTAGACTATGGATGGGCCATTACTTCTTTGACCATTCCCCAATTATATGTCATTTATATTGTTTTCAATTTGCCTATTTTAAATAATGCTAAATCCATGTGGATAGAATGGACTTATTTCCTTAGGAGAGATTCCGAGGAGCAGAATAGCTGAGACGAATTATAAACATTTAAAATCTTACCTTTTGATCTATATTTCAAATTTCCCTTCCAAAAAGGCTTTTCTAGCTTTCATTCTAATCAAAAACATATCAACAGTGGCTATTTGCCTATATGCACATGCACATTGGATATTAAAAATATTTTTAATTTGATAATCTAAAGAGTAAAAGGTTGCCATGTCAATATTACTTTAAATTGCATTTACTTGCTTAATTTGAATTTACTGAGTTACTAACAATGTTGAGGGTTTTTTTTTAATGTCTTTATTGAGCATTTGTGTTTATTGTTCGTTGAAATATTTTACCCATTTTTCTATCAGGTAATGCCTTTTTCCTGCTGATTAGTAGTTGTTATTTCTATACCATTGATATAAATCTTATATTTGTTATATAGATTGCAAATATTTCCTCCTGATCGGTCACTTGTTTTTATTATTGTTTATGACATCTTCATAGCAGGAAGGTCATGGAATAGTGGTCGTTTGCTCTGGAATCAGACAGCCTAGGTTCAAATCTTACTTCTACAACTTACTAGCCATATAACTTTGGGAAAAATCACTAATGCTTTTTAAGACTTAGTCTGAGCTCTTAAAGGAGGGATCTGTTACAGTGGTACCCAGATCTTGAACTGTTGTGAGCATTAAATGAGACAGTTTATGGAAAGTCCTAACCACATATCCAGTCCTTTTTGTAGATTTTGGAAGCAACTAATTTTCTACATTAAATTCTTTCCTGCTTAAAATAACTAGTGTGGTCTCCATTTTCTATGGTAGAATACTGTACTACACCATTCAAAGATTGTAAAACTGTTCTCCTATATTTTTGAAACTTTAAATTTTTGTTTTTGATATGTATTTTCTTTAGTCCATCTAGAATTAATCTTGACTATTGTCTGAGGGAGTAATCTAACTTAAAAAATAATAATCCATTGTCCCAACATCATTTATTAAATAGTCTCCTTTCTCCACTACTTTTTAAATGACATATTAATCATATACTAACTTCTCTTATGAAGGGAATCTGATAAATTGAAGAAGTATTACTGTATTAGAATTAAAATTACAGTAGTACGTAGTGAAATGCATATGATTGCATTTGGATGAATGAGACTTTCAACAAGGGGAAACACATTTTTTTGGACATGGTTGCTTTCAGTCACTCTGTGTAGTTGCCTGGTATCAAGATGTAGTTGAATGACAGAAATAAGATAAAGAGGGAGAAGACCACATGATGTAGTATACTTTCAAACACAGAAGACTGAGCCAAGAGCAGGCACTACCTAGGGAAAATGTCCACTCTTAGGTATGTCCACTCTGATTAGAGGCAATCTTCTTCATTCATAACTATATTATAATTAATAAGAAGACCACTGAAAAAATCCAATGAACTCTAACAAAGAACACATTTCTGTGTAGTTTAGTCACTTTTACCTTGGGGAAAGTACTGAACACATTTGGGTTGGACAGTAAACAAAGACCGAATTTACAAGTAGATGGACTTTGGTGGTACTTAGAAGTCTGGAATACTGCATATACCTACTATTTTCCTTCTGACTTGGTCAGGATTTTCAAATTCACCTGTTGCCTCATCTGTTTTCCCTACCAGCATTTCTGCACGGAAGACAGCAGAACTCATTCTCCCCATAGCATATGGGCACTGGTCAGGAATTGGAGCAATTGAAAACTGCTTGATTTATGCTCTATCTTTCCTGGTGCTGACAAGGGGTGTCAAGTTCAATCCAAGGCCCTTAGAAGGGGTAAAAAAGACTGTCAATTACAATGTCCCTTGGTTTGTTGCTATAGTCTTTTATAAACTTGTCTACTTTAGTACCAACACCGAAGTGTTAAAATTGCTATGACATTATAAAATTTGTTAATATCTGGTAGGCAAAACTCCTTCATGGGTCTCCTTCTTAAAATTCTTTTCTTGGTGACATCATGCATAATTTCCTTGCTAAGTAAACTTTAGAATAATCCTTTCAAATTTCATAAAGTATCATTTTAAGCTTTTGATTGACATTTATTTGCATTTACAAATTAAATTTCTGGAGAATTGCCCTCCTTACAGTTTCAAGTCTTTCCTTTCAAATTATGGTACGTCTCTATTTAGCATTTCCTTCAGTTTTTCAGTAAAGTTTTATCTTCTTTTATGTGAATCTCATACATTTCCCATTAGGTCTACTGCTATGTATCTTGTTGCTATTGCGAATGGCAGCTTTTTTGCACTGCATTTTCTATGGAGTCATTGTTAATCTATAATGAAGTTGCTAGGTTTTGTATGTTGATTTTACATCCACACCCCTTAGTTAAAATCATTTTTACATGGTTTTTCTTGGATTTTTAGGGAGACAATTATTATATTTCCAAATAATAATAGTTTTATCTCTTCCTTTCCTTTAATTGTACCATTCTTCAATGTCTTGTTGCATTATGCAGTAACTCCAGAATAATGATAAAAGGTGGCACTAATAATCCTGTCTTCTCTTGTTCTTACCTTAAAGAGAATACTTCTAAATCTTCATCATTGACTATAATACTTGCAATATTTCTATTGGATATACCTTATCAAATTAAAATATTTCCATCTATTAATATTGCCACCTTGCTATGAGTATTATACTGATTTGTTTTATATTTATTTTTCTTTAATAAAAAATGTGCTGAATTTTTATCAAATGTTTGTTTTGGCATCAGTCAGAATGATCACATCATTTTTCTTCTTTAACTTCTTGATAAAATGATCTTCATTAATAATTTCTAAAGAAAACCCAGGCTTATATTCCTAGAATGAACTCTAATTGGTCATAATTGATCATTTTGCATAGTGGCCTGGTTTGGGGTTTATGGATGTAAGGTTCTTAAGAATCTCTGTTAGAACATAGGCTCAGAGACCTGTGGGACTACAACAAGTTTTAACATTTGTGTCATCAGAGTCCCAGAAGGAGAGGAGAAAGATGGCCAGGTTGAAAAAAATACTTGAAGAAATAATGACTGAAAACATCCCAAATTTGGCAAGGGGCATAAACCTACAGGTTCAAGAAGGTGAGTGAACCCCAAACAGGATAAATACCAAAAAAATCCACACCAAGACATATCACAATTAAACTTCTGAAATAAAAAACAAAGAAAAAAATCTTGAAGTCAGACAGAAAGGCATAATGCATAAAAGGAAGTAGCAATTAGAATGACTATTTCTCATCAGAAACCATGGAGGCCAGAAAGAGGTAGCATAATAATTTCCAAGAGTTGAAAGAAAGTAACTGAAAACCTAGCATCCTATACCCAGTGAAAATATCCTTCAGGAATGAAGGAAAAATCCAAACATTCTCAAAGGAAGGAAAACTAAGAGAATTTCTCACCACCAAACCTATGCTAAAGAAATGATTAAACAAGAATCTATCAATGCACTAAAAGGATCATACACCATGATCAAGTGGGGTTTATCCCAGGAATGCAAGGATTCTTCAGTATACACAAATCAATCAATGTGATAAACCATATTAAAAAATTGAAGGAGAAAAACCATATGATCATCTCAATAGATTCAGAAAAAGCTTTCAGCAAAATTCAACACCCATTTATGATAAAAACCTTCCAGAAAGTAGGCATAGAGGGAACTTACCTCAACATAATAAAGTCCATATATGACAAACCTACAGCCAATATAGTTCAATGGTGAAAAACTGAAACCATTTCCTCTAAGATCAGGAACAAGACAAGGTTTCCCACTCTCACCACTATTATTCAACATAATTTTGGAAGTTTTAGCTACAACAATCAGAGAAGAAAAAGAAATAAAAGGAATCCAAATCAGAAAGGAAGAAGTAAAGCTGTCACTGTTTGCAGATAACATGATACTATACATAGAGAATCCTAAAGATGCTACCAGAAAACTACTAGAGCTAATCAATGAATTTCGTAGAGTAGCAGGATACAAAATTAATGCACAGAAATCTCTTGCATTCCTATACACTAATGATGAAAAATCTGAAAGAGAAATTAAGGAATCACTCCCATTTACCATTGCAACAAAAAGAATAAAATACTTAGGAATAAACCTACTTAAGGAGACAAAAGACCTGTATGTAGAAAACTATAAGACACTGATGAAAGAAATCAAGATGATACAAACAGATGGAGAGATATACCATGTTCTTGGATTGGAAGAATCAACATTGTGAAAATGACTATACTACCCAAAGCAATCTACAGATTCAATGCAATCCCTATCAAACTACCAATGGCATTTTTCACAGAACTAGAACAAAAAATTTCACAATTTCTATGGAAACACAAAAGACCCCGAATAGCCAAAGCAATCTTGAGAAAGAAAAACAGAGCTGGAGGAATCAGGTTCCTGGACTTCAGATTATACTACAAAGCTACAGTAATCAAGACAGTATGGTACTGGCACAAAAACAGAAATATAGATAAGTAGAACAGGATAGAAAGCCCAGAGATAAGCCCACACACTTATGGTCAACTTATTTTTGATAAAGGAGGCAAGAGTATACAATGGAGAAAAGACAGCCTCTTCAGTAAGTGGTGCTGGGAAAACTGGACAGCTACATGTAAAAGAATGAAATTAGAACACTTGTTAACACCATACACAAAAATAAACTCAAAATGGATTAAAGACCTAAATGTAAGGCCAGACACTATAAAACTCTTAGAAGAAAACATAGGCAGAACACTCTATGACATAAATCACATCAAGATCCTTTTTGACCCACCCCCTAGAGAAATGGAAATAAAAACAAAAATAAACAAATGGGACCTAATGAAACTTAAAAGCTTTTGCACAGCAAAGGAAATCATACACAAGACCAAAAGACAACCCTCAGAATGGGAGAAAATATTTGCAAATGAAGAAACTGACAAAGGATTAATCTCCAAAATTTACAAGCTGCTCATGCAGCTCAATATCAAAAAAACAAACAACCCAATCCAAAAATGGGCAGAAGACCTAAATAGACATTTCTCCAAAGAAGGTATACAGATTGCCAACAAACACATGAAAGGATGCTCAACATCACTAATCATTGGAGAAATGCAAATCAAAACTACAATGAGGTATCACCTCACACCAGTCAGAATGGCTATCATCAAAAAATCTACAAACAATAAATGCTGGAGAGGGTGTGGAGAAAAGGGAACCTCTTGCACTGTTGGTGGGAATGTAAGTTGATACAGCCCCTATGGAGAACAGTATGGAGGTTCCTTAAAATACTAAAAATAGAACTATCATACGTCCCAGCAATCCCACTACTGGGCATATACCCTGAGAAAACCATAATTCAAAAATAGTCATGTATGACAATGTTCATTGCATCTCTATTTATAATAGCCAGGACATGGAAGCAACCTAAGTGTACACTGACAGATGAATGGCTGAAAAAGATGTGGCACATATACACAATGGAATATTACTCAGCCATAAAAAGAAATGAAATTGAGTTATTTGTAGTGAGGTGGATGGACCTAGAGTCTGTCATACAGAGTGAAGTAAGTCAGAAAGAGAAAAACAAATACCATATGCTAACACATATATATGGAATCAAAAAGAAATGGTTCTGAAGAACCTAGGGGCAGGACAGGAATAAAGACACAGACGTAGAGAATGGACTTGAGGACACAGGGAGGGGGAAGGGTAAGCTGAGATGAAGCGAGAGAGTGGTATGGACTTATATATAATACCAAATGTAAAATAGATAGCTAGTGGGAAGCAGCTGCACAGCGCAGGGAGATCAGCTTGGTGCTTTGTGACCACACAGAGGGGTGGGATAGGGAGGGAGGGAAGGAGACACAAGAGGGAGGAGATATGGGGATGTATGTATATGTATAGCTGATTCACTTTGATATAAAGCAGAAACTAATACACCATTGTAAAGCAACTATACTCCAATAAAGAGGTTAAATTAAAAAAAGAAATGGTTAAACAAAGTTCTCTAAACAGAAAGGAAATGAGAACGAAAGAAACTTGACACATCAGAAATGAAGAAAGGGCACAACAAGCAAAAATACGGATAAATGCAATAAGCTTGCCTCCTGGTCTTGAGTTTTCTAAATCATGTTTGAGGATTGAAGCAAAAATTGTAATACTGACTGATGCAGTTCTAAATGTATATGATGGAAATAATGAAGACAACTATTTTATAAACAAGGAAGGGTAATGGGATATAAAATGAGCTTAGTTTATTATATTTTACTTGAACTGGTGAAATGACAGCACCAGTACACTATAATAAGATATATATATATATATACAGGCATACCTCATTTTATTATGCTTCACTATATTGTGCTTTGCAGATATTGTGTTTTTTTTACAAATTGAAGGTTTGTGGCAATCTTGCATTGAGCAAGTCTGTTAGTGCCATTCTTCCAACAGTACTTGCTCACCTCATCTCTGTATCACATTTTGGTAATTCTCACAACATTTCAAGTTTTTTGTTTATTATTATATTTGTTATGGTGATCTGTGAGCAGTGGTCTTTGATGTTACAACTATGACTAGCTGAAGACTCAGATGATGGTTAGAATTTTTTAGCAATAAAGTTTTTTTAGTTAAAATATGTACATAGTTTTCCAGACATAATGCTATTGCACACATAATAGATTACAGTATAGTGTAAACATAACTTTTCTATGCACTGGGAAGCCAAAAAATTTGTGTGACTTTCTTTATTGTGATATTTGCTTTATTTTGGTGATCTGGAACTGAACTCAAAATATCTCTGAGGTGTGCCTGTGTGTGTGTGTGTGTCTGTGTCTGTGTGTGTGTATAGATATATAATCTAATATCTAGAAATATTACCAAAATAAGCTATACAAAGTAATATACTCAAGAATACTATCAATAAATAAAAGTGGAAATTTTAAAAAAATGTTCAACTACCCCATGGAATGCAGGAAAAAGAAAACAGAAGAACAAACACAAAACAAAAATGTAAAACAGCAGAATTAAACCCTAACTTAATAATTACATTAAATGTGAATGGCTTAAATACATTGACTAAAAGACAAAGATTCTCAGAGTGGATTAGAAAACATGGTCCAGCAATACACTACCTATAAGAAATTAACTTCAAATATTATGATACAGGCAAGTCAAGAGTAAAAGGATATAAAAAGATATATCATAAAAATATAAATCAAAGGAAAACAGGAGTGGATAAATTAATATCAGCAATCAGAGAAAATAGACTTCAGAGCAAGTAAAATTACCAGAGACAGATAAAGACATAATATAATGATAAAAAAGTCATCCTCCAAGAAGACACAGCAATCCTAAATCCATATGCACTAAACAACAGAACCAACATATACAAAGCAAAACTTGACAGAAATGAAAGGAGAGTGAAGTCAGAAAGAGAAAAACAAGTATCATATATTAACATGTATATGTGGAATCTAGAAAAATGGTATAGACGATCTTATTTGCAAAGCAGAAATAGAGACACAGACATAGAGAACAAATATATGGATACCAAAGGGGAAGGGTGTGTGGGAGGAATCAGGAGATTCAGATTGACATATATACACTATTGATACTATGTATAAAATAGATAACTAATGAGAACATACTGTATAGCACAGGGAAGTATACTTAGTGCACCGTGGTGACCTAAATGGGAAGGAGATCAAAACAACAGGAGATATATGTATGTGTATAACTGATTCATTTTTCTGTACAGTAGAAACTAACACAACATTGTAAAGCAACTATACTCCAATATAAAATTAATTTTAAAAAAGGAGAAATAAGGCTTCCCTGGTGGCGCAGTTGTTGGGAGTCCACCTGCCGATGCATGGGACGTGGGTTCGTGCCCCAGTCTGGGAGGATCCCACATGCTGCTGAGTGGCTAGGCCCATGAGCCATGGCCGCTGGGCCTGTGCATCCAGAGCCTGTGCTCTGCAATGGGAGAGGCCATAGCAGTGAGAGGCCCGCGTATTGCAAAAAACAAACAAACAAACAAAAAAAATGACAAATAGATAAATCAACAGTTGTATTTGGAGACTTCACAAACTCTCTTTAAGAAACTGATAAAACATCTCCACAGAAGACGAGCAAGGGTATAAAACTCAGTAATATCATCAACCAACAGGCCTTAATTGACATTTATAGAACACTCCACCCCAAAAAAGTATAATATACATTCTTTTCAAGTGCCTACAGAACATAAACCAAGATATACCATATCCTGGGCCATAATACAAATCTCAACAGATTTTTAAAAATTGGAGCCATATAGAGGGTGTTCTCTGCCATATGGAACCAGACTTGAAATCAAAAACAGAAAGATAATAGTAAAATCTCCAAATATTTGGAAACAAAACAACACACTTCTAAATAACCCATGGATCAAAGAGGATATCTCAAGAGAAATACTGTACAACAATTTACTGAACTGAACGAAAATGAAATACATCAATAGTCGTGGGATACAGCTAGAGCAGTGCTGAGAGGAAAACTCATAGCACTAAATTCATACATTAGAAAATCAAACAAGTCTCAAAAATCAATAATCTAAGCTCCCACCCAAAGAAATGAAGAAAAAAAGAGCAGATAAATCCAAAATGCACAGAAAGAAAGAAATAAAAAATATAAGAGCAAAAATCAATGAAACTGAAAACAGAAAAGCAACAAAAAATTAATGAAATAAAAATCCAGTTCTCTGTAAAGATCAATAAAATTCATAAACCTTAGCAAGATTGCCAAAGAGGGGGAGAAAGAAAGATGACAAAAATTGCCAAAGGGGTGGGGAGGGGGGAAAGATGACACAAATTGCTAATATCAGCAATGAAATGTGGACTATCACTACTGACTCTGAAGACATCAAAGGGTAACTGGATAACATTATGAACAACACTACACCCGTAAATTTGACAACTTAGATGAAATGGACCAATTCCTCAAAAAGTACAAACTACCCAACTCACGCAATAGAAACTAGATAATTCATATATCATACAACTTACCCATTTAAAGTGTACAATTCAATGGCTTTTAGTACATTCATAGAGTTGTACATTCATTGCCACAATCAATTTTAGTATATTTTTATTACCTCAAAATGAAACCCTACTCACTTTAGCTATCACCCTGCATTCTCCCAATCCCACCTAGCCCTAGGAAACTACTAATCTACTTTCTGTATCTATAGATTTGCCTATTCTGGACCATCCATATAAATAGATCATATGATATGTGGTCCTTTTAGACTGGCTTCTTTCACTTAGCACCATGTTTTCAAAGTTCATTAGTATATCTTTTATTTTCATTGCTGAATAATACATTTAATGCACAAGTTTTAATGCACATGTTTTCATTTCTTTTGGGTATATACTTGGGAGTACAATTGCCAGATCATATGGTAACTCTGTGTTTAAATATTTGAGGAATTGCAAGACTGGTTTCCAAAGCAGTTTCCTCATTTTACATTCCCACTAGCAGTGTATGAAAGTTCCAAATTTTCTAATACTTATTATTATCTATCTTTTAAAAATATAGCCATCCGGAGGAAAGAAGAGTGAAAGTTAGTAAGAGTTGATTCTCTGATTGTTAGGGTAGGAAAGATGACACTTGGCTTAGCATCCAGAACCTGAAGGCCCAGGTTCAAGACCACATCCTGCCCCTACTCAGCTACAGGGCCTGGCACAAGTTGCCTGGCTTCTCTGAGCCTCAGTTTCCACATCTAGGCAATGGGATAATAACCCCACCTCCTTGAGTGATGCAACTCAAAACCAACCTAAGAAAATGAATGCAGATATCCTCAGAAAACACTAAAGTATATGTGTGTGTGGCACACTGTACCAGAAGAGTGAAATAGAGAGTTTCATTTAGCCAGTTCTCCGTTCTCATCTGAGAGTGATTTCACTCCACGAGGACATTTGTCAATGTCTGGAGACATTTTGGTCATCACAGCTGGGGGTGATCTTCTACTGATGTCTAGCAGGCAGAGACCAGGGATGCTGCTAAACAAACATCTCACAGTGCATAGGACAGCCCGCCTCCCACCGCCACCCAGTAAAGAATTATCCTGCCCTGTCAGCAGTGCCAAGAAACTGATCTAGAAGGAAGAAGGCAACACATGGAGATTTGGACAGGAAACCATTGAGGGTATAGAGATAGTTTTTCTTTTGTCCATGCTCTGTTTTTGCATATTAAAAAAATTAGATGTAGTTTAAAGGTGCATAAAGGTACAGATAATGTTATAAAATGGAAAATAAATAAACCATGTTCTCACCACTCAAAAAAAAAAAAAATAGCCATCCTAGTGAGTGTGAAGTAGGATTAACCATTCCCTGATAACTAATGTTGTTGAGCATTTTTCATGTACTTTTTAGCCATTTGTATATCCTGTTTGGGGAACTGTCTATTCAGTTACTTTGTCTACTTTTAATTGGGTTATTCACATTTTTATTGTTGACCTGTAATAATTCTTTACATATTCTGGCTACTAGATTTGCATCAGATACATGATTTGCAAATGCAATATTTTCTTGCATTTTGTGTGTAATTTTTAAAGTTTACCTGCTAGTGTCCTTTGAAGGACAAGTTTTTAACCTTAATTAAGTTCAGTGGGTGTCATGTCTAAGAAAGCATTGCCTAATCCAAGGTCACAAATATTTACCCCTATGATTTTTCCTAACAGTTTTAGCTCTTATATTTAGGTCTTTCATCCATTTTTAGTTAATTTTTGTACATGGTGTGAGGTAGTGGTCCAACTTCACTCTTTTGCATGTGGATATCCGTTGTCCCAACATTCGTTGAGAGATTATTCTTTCCCTATGGAATTATCTCAGAACTCTTGCTGAAAATCAAATGACTATAGATTCATGGATTTTTTTTTCCTGGGCACTCAATTCTGTTCTATTTAGCTGTGTTTCTATTCTTATGCCAGTACCACATTATCTTGATTACTGTAGCTCTGTAGTAACTCATGAAACCAGGAAGTATGAGTCCTCCAACTTTGTTCTTTTTCAATATTTTTGGCTAGTCTTGTTCCCTTGAATTTCCATGTGAATTTTAGGATCAGCTTACATTTTGCAAAGAGGTTAGCTGGGATTGTGTTGAATCTGTACTTCAATTTAGAGAGTATTAATGCCTTGACAATATTAAGTCTTCTGATCCATAATCATGGGATATCTTTCAATTTATTTAGATCTTCTTTAATTTCTTCTAACAATAGAAGAGTATACGCTTTGCATTTCTTTTGTTAAATTTTATTTCTTTTGTTTTATTTTATTCTTTTTTATGCTATTGTAAATGGAATTGTTTTCTTAATTTTATTTTTTATTGCTCATTGCTATTGTACAGAAAAACAGTTGATTTATGGGTATTGATCTTGTATTCTGCAACCTTACTGAACTCATTTATTAATTATAGTACTTGTTAAAGGATACTTTAGGGTTTTCTATGCGATATGACAAGATTATGTCATCTGCAAATAGAGATAGTTTTGCTTCTTCCTTTCCAATCTGGATGCCTTTTATTTCTTCTTCTTGAACTGACTAAATCTCCAGTATAATATTAAATAGAGGCTGTAAGAGTGGACATCCTTGTCTTGTTCCTGATCTTAGGAGGAAGACATTTAACATTTCACCATTAAGGATGATGTTAGCTCTGGGGTTTTCGTAGACACCCTTTATCTTGTTGTGGAAATATCATTCTATTCCTACTTTGTTGAGTGTTTTTTGTTTTTTGGGGTTTTTTTAATCATTAAGGGGTATTGAATTTTTGTCAAATGTTTATTCTGCATCTACTATGATAATCATGTGCTTTTTATTCTATAATGTATTACATTAATTGATTTTCAGGTGTTAAATCAACTTTGCATACCTGAGATAAATCCTACTTGGTCATGGTGTACAATCCTTTTTATGTATTACTGGATTCAGTTTGTTAATAGTTTGTTGAGGGTGTTTGCCTCCATATTCAAAAAATATATTGACGCCTAGTTTTATTTTCTTATAATATCTTTGTCTATTTTTTTGTATCACAGTTGTACTGGACTCATAAAATGAATTGGAATGTGTCCCCACATTTTCTATTCTTTGGAAAAGTTAAGAAATTTTTTATATTAACTCTTCCTTAAATGTTTGGTGTAATTCCTTTGTGAAGCCAGCTGGTCCTGGGCTTTTCTTTGTGGGAAGTTTTTTGATGACTAATTCAATTTCTTTATTTGTTATAGGCTTATTGAGATTTTCTATTTCTTTTTTTTTAAAATAGAGCTTTATTGGAGTATAACTGCTTCACAATACTGTGTTAGTTCCTCTTGTACACAAACGTGAATCAGCCATATGCATACATATGTCCCCATATCCCCTCCCTATCCTCCCATCCTCCCTATCCCACCCCTTTAGGTCATCGCAAAGCACTGAGCTGATCTCCCTGTGCTATGCTACTGCTTCCCACTAGCTAACTATTTTACATTCAGTAGTGTATATATGTCGATACTACTCTAACTTCGCCCAGCTTCTGCCTTCCACCCCGTGTCCTCAAGTCCATTCTCTATGTCTACATCTTTATTCCTGCCCTGCAACTATGTTCATCAGTACCTTTTTTTTTTTTTAGATTCCATATATATGTGTTAGTACAGTAGTTGTTTTTCTCTTTCTGACTTACTTCACTCTGTATGACAGATTCTAGGTCCATCCACCTCACTACAAATAACTCAATTTCATTTCTTTTTATGGCTGAGTAATATTCCATTGTATACATGTGCCACATGTTCTTTATCCATTCATCTGTCGATGGACATTTAGGTTGGTTCCATATCCTGGCTATTGTAAATTGTGCTGCAGTGAACACTGTGGTACATGTCTCTTTTTGAATTATTGTTTTCAATTTCAGGAGTCTGTGTCTTTCTAGGAATTTTTCCATTTCATCTAAGTTATCTAATTTGTGTCATATAGTTATTCATAGTATTCTCTTACAATTCTTTTTGTATCTGCATGGTCATTAGTATTAGCCCCTCTTTTATTCTTGATTTTACTGATTTGAGGCATCACTCTTATTTTTCTTGGTTAGTTTAGCTAAAAGTTTGTCAATTTTTTTGATTTCTTCAAAGTAAAAACTTTTGGTTTCACTGATTTTCTCTAGTGTTATTCTATTCTCTATTTTATTAATGTTTGCTCTAATCCTTATTGTGTCCTTTCTTCTGCCTGCTTTGGGTTTACTTTGCTCTTCTTTTTTCTGTGTCTTAAGATGGAATTTTAAGTTGTTGATTTGAGATCTTCTTTTTAAGCATATAATTTTAATTGTGATTTCAGTTTTTAATTCATGGATTCTTTAGAAATTATTTCTTAACTCCCAAGTAGTGAAAATGGACATGAATTTTCCAAATACACTTTTGTTACAATTTTAAGTTTAATTCCACTGTCATCAGAAAACAGATTCTGTATGATTTCGATCCTTTGAAATTTGTTGAGGTTTTCTTTATAGCCGAATATACGGTCAATTTTTATAAATGTTCCATGGTGATTTAAAAGCATACCTATTCCACAGCTGGTGGGTAGAACGCCCATACATGTTCATATTTTCTTTAACTCTACTGACTTTCTGGTCTGCTTTTTAAAATCAGTCATTTAAAGATATACCATAATCACCCATTGTGATCCATGAACTTATCTAATCCTCCTTAATAGCTCTGTAAATTTTCACATATTTTCATTCCATAAATTGAGCACATATAAATTTAGAATTGTTATACATTTATTTAGTTAAACATTTTGTTACTATAAAATGAACTTCTTTATCTGCAGTAATGATTTCATTGTTAAAGTCTATTTTGTTTGATATTAATGCGACTACTTCAGCTTCCTTTTGATTAATGTTTTATCTTCAACAGTTTTTATCCACATGTTTTACATGTGACTTTTATAAATACAGTACAGATGAGTTTTACTTTTTATTCAGCCTGAAGTCTTTTCACTAAATCATTTAGTCAGTTTGATTTTAATATAATTACTGATATGTTTGGGTTGAATTTACCATACCTGTTCTATTTCATTTTTCTCTCCCTTTCTGCCTTAAAAAATGGTTCCTTAGTGTTTTTTATGATTTAATTTCCCACCATTATCTTGGAAACTAGGTATTACTACACTATTATAATAATAACACTAGAAATTACCACATGCATCCTTAAGTAATATTAATTGGTATTATACTCTTTACCCAGGCAATACAAAGTCATTAGAACTCTTTAGCTACATTTGCATACCCTCCCTGAATTTCATACCATTAAAATGTCATGCATTTTAATGTTCTGTAGAACATTTTAAACCTAATAACACATTGTAACTGCTTTATACATCAGTGTTTGTTTCTATTCACCTACATCGTTTTCACTGTGTTTCATGCTTCTTTTACCTCCATGCTCCTATCTAGGATCATTTTCTTTCTGCTTGAACAGCATCTTTACTTCCGGGTCATTTGGAGACAAATTCTCCAGTTTTCTTTGTTTGAAAACGTCTTTATTTTTCTTTCATTCTGGAAAGATATTTTTGCTAGATATAGATTTATAGGTTGATGTTTATTTTCTTTCACACTCTGATATCATTGCACTGTTTTCTGGTTGCAATTGTTTCTATTAAGTGGCTAGGTGTCAGTCTAATTTATATTCCTTTGAAATAATCTGTCAGTTTTTTTCCTCTGATAGCTTGTGTATTCTTAGTTGTTTTTTGTTTTGAACAGTTTTACTATATGCCTAGGTATGGATTTCTCTATCTGGCTCAGGGCTGGCAGAACATCTTAAATCTGTGGCTTAATGTCATTCACCAGTTCTCGGTCAGCTCTCCTCCATCACCTCCTTCTGTCTTATTCTTTCCTTCTCTAACTCCAATTATACATATGCTAGAATCTCTCCCTGTATTTTCTGTGTCTCACAATCTTCTGTACTTCCTATATTTTGTCCCTTCATGTTTCATTAGTGCTGCTTTCTTCTGACCTACCTTCCAGTCCATTGATTCTCTCTTTGATATATGTAGTCTGATATTCAGCTTGTCCAGTGAGCTCTCTAACTTGATGATTAAGTTTTTCAGTTCTATAAATTTCATGTGGCATGGTTTTCAGTTCTTTGTGGAAAAAAAAAAATCTCAATCTTGCTTTTTACCTCTTAGAGCCTACTAAACAGCTACCTTAAGTCTATGTCTGGTCATTCTAATTATGAACCAGGCACCGTACCACATGTTCTACAAACATTATCTCACAACAACAGTAATGGATTATTTTTTACAGAAGAAGAAACTGATCCCCGCCCCCCACAGTTTCTAGTAAAGCCAAGAACCAAACTCAAATCTTCCCAGTTGTAAAATGCATGGTCTTAACCATCTCATTACAGGGCCCTGGAAGTCCCAAATATCCAATTAAAACAGAGTTCAGAATTAATTTATCTCCCTACCAGAGTAAGATTTCTCTGTCCTTGTGATTAGTTTTCCACCAAACCCCATCATAACATTATTCCTGAATGTTTTCTTTTTTATATACCTTCATTTATTCATTTACTTATTTATCACTCAATAAGTATTTTTTTTAGCATTTATCACACTGTTCTAGACCCTAAAGTTACCTGGTAAATAAGATGGTTTTCATCTCATGGAGCTTCCATTTTAGTGGGACATAACAGAACAGTGAACATGTAAGCAAATATATAAGAAGATATCAGGTAGCGATGAAGTCAATGAGGATATAAAATAGTCTAATATAGTAGACTGGGACAGTGAAGGATGACTTTAGCTCATTGGTCAGGATAGACCTTCAGGGGAGGTGACATATGAGTTGCAACTTGAATGAAAAGAGTGTTCTAGGCAGAAGGAAGAATAAGTGCAAAGGCCCCAAAACTGAAAGATGCTTAGTGTATTTAATGGAGAGAAGAAAATTGGGTTTTGGCTGGAGCCGCATGCATAAAGAAAATGATAGAGCATGAGGTAGAAAAGTTGGCAGGAATGGAAATCTGGGCACTATTGCAGTACTTGAGATAGAAAGTGATAGCAGTAACTTTCACTTCAACCTCTAAGGGAGTAACTGTGACCAGATTTCCCCTTCTACCATAATCCACTAGAAAAGTGGGCAACATACATGAAACAATGATTTCCAGACATTGGGGAATAAGCAGCACAGAACGATGATCCCTGTAAGAAAGAAGACAAATAAGGTGACTATGATCACCATAGCTCTTTGCCTCAGAACACATTCCAGACCACAAGGCAGCAAAGGGAATCCCAAGCTGAGCACGTGGTCTCATTGAGTTAAGGAGATAAATAGGCCTTCAGGGAAGTCGAGGTGGATGGAAGTTACAGGGCAGTTTCAGAAAGGAGAGAGCTATTCAGGAAAAGAATTCTGGAAATTTCCATAGGGACTCTGTCTGAAAAACTGCATTTTTTAAAAACCCCCTCCTTCCCCCAGTTGATACTTGTGCACATTAAAGTTTGAGAATCACTGCTCCGGAGACTTAAGAAACCAGAACATTGAAGAAATGGATGTAATATCCTCAGGGGAATAGTCTGCATTTCTTATTACCACCTAAGTTGGTGATGAATTTCACTACTGCAAATATACACTGACCTCTCTGTTTTAAATAGAAGTGATAAAAGGGATCAGGAGAGTCTCTTGACTTGTGATAGTGAAGATTTCACAGGGTGGGAGAAACAGTCTGTCGAAGAAGCTCTTCTTGACTCTCTCTGTTTCCATTCCAGAAGCCATAACACCAATTAGGGTTTTCATCTCCTCAACCTGAAACGTGTTCATAGGGACAGATATTTGCCTTTCCCAAGTGTGGGTGCATGTTTGTCTGCTTATTGGTTGGATGAGTGATTGAATAAATGAATTAATTAAACTAGTGAGACCAGGATCTCAGAATAAGTCATTTGCCTTCCACTCTGCTGAGGTTGGGTGTGCAAGTCAGCCATATCAACTCCTGGTCTTGGGAAACTCCTTAAGGGTCCCTGATGGTCCATCCATCATTCACTCTTTCCATCTAGCCCTGGTCAAGGTAGACAATGACCCTCCATTCTCCATGACCTGACTAATGCCAAACCCTGAGGCGGGGGACCGTAGCTGAGAAAATTTTCTTTGACTGTCACTACTCCAAGGACCCAGCATCCTGTCAAGGTTTGGGATCAAGTTTGGTTTTGAAAAGAGCAAGGAGAACGACACAATTTAAAAATCAAAGAAATTCATTTTAGTAGTAAAAGGTTAACAGCCTTTAGGAGGAACGATTTTTAATCACCCTTGTCTAGGCTCTATCACTGGAATCACCAGCCACCGAGTGAAATATGGCCCAACTGCAGCCACAAAACAGCTCCTAAGGACTGTTGTATTTAATCATGTCTGTGCACCACTTATGGATTTTCATTATGATTCCCGATGCTGTTGCGCTGGGTAAAATATTAATATCCATAGTAATGATGCATGAAGCTTGGAGTGTAATTTCTTCACTCTTCTTGTCTGATATTAAATTGTTACCACTTTATCATTTATGTAGAACTGCACGTTTCAATTAATCTTTCCATATCAGCAGCCCTGATTAATATAGATCATGATTCATAAGCTTATCGTCACTATAGTTTTAACAAATCATTTATAAAGATCTTAAATTTCAGGGTCTGGGAGGTGCAGCTGCTGTGTCCAATGTGCCTCTTTATTCTCTGTTCCAACAGTGCTGCTATACACCGGCTGTCATCTCCTGTTGAATAATTAATTTCAGGAAACCAAATTTGCCCAAGTCAAAAAAATAAAACCAGAATGAGGGGACTGGCGATTGGCAGGGCATCGGGCAATGTTTATTCACCTTTCCATGCCCAGCCCGGATGCTGCCTGCTTCTCAACCGCTGGAACTGCTGCTCTGGGGGATGAACCACAGGTGTGTGGGGGGGTGGGGGCTTCTACCGGCTGCAGTGGACAATCCCAGCCAGCACAGCCATCCCAGGACAGTTGTTGAGGTTTGATGGAGCATTGGATAACCTCCCAGGCAGCTGCTGCTTCTCACATGAATCTACAGACCTCATCAGACCTGGCATGGTGCCTGGAACCTTATGCTCGTCCTGCAATACACAGTCTAAGCTGTGTGTTCAGGGTGGGTTGAGGGTGAGCTGGGGAATGAGTGAGAGATTTTCGACCATTTTTATAAACACCAGAACCACTCAGGGTTTGGGTTATTTTATCAGAAAAGGCTACTGGGCCTCCAAGAGAGTTCTTTGGCCCACAGACATAGGGCCCATCCCTGGGGGCGTGAGGAGCCATTGCTGGGACCCCCCCACTGCCCTGCCCCTCAACCAACTTGACACAGGAGCAGGTCCATGAGAAGAGTGCCCTTTCTTGAACAGGAAAAAGGAGAGCAGAGATAAAGCAGAGTTTATTGACTTTCTTGGGTCTGCATTCAAAGCTTAATTCCTATGGCTCAGACTTCTCAAGGGCTACATGTACTTAGAGAAACACCTGGAATTAAAAACAGACAAACAAAACACTATTCTGATAACTAGTAACTGCTCTGGTAACTAAAATGGTAAGATCTTGTTGATTTTAAAAATTTGAATATTTTATTTCAACCTCAATCAAGTCAGGTGATTTTTAAAAACTTGTTCTGAGTAAACTTGTGCCCTTTTTTTTTTGATCAAATTTGTGCCTCTTCTCCTGTACATCTTCTCTGTGAAAGACACTGCCCTAGCCCTAAGGCTGGGGCCTACATCTTCACTTGAGTTTCCCCTGAAGCAGACTCCTAGACAAGAAGCAAGAGTATATTTTGGAGCTGATCCGTGGAGACATCATCACAGGAGAGAGGAGGTGAGACACAGCCAGGAAGGCAGCCAGTAGAGACTGCATTATCCAGTAAGGTACCACCGTGAGGGCCCCGAGATAGCTCAGCGGTACAACAAGGAAGCTGAGTCATTTCTTTACCAAGTCCCCATCTGCTAATGGAGGGGCTGATTTCTGGGTTATTAACTCTCCCACACGCCCTCCTGACTTACCCTGTCTGTGAGCAGAGTGATTCCCAAAGCCAGAAATAAAAGCTCTCAGGTGGCGTCTGCCTAGCAAGCAGGCTTGAAATGTTGAGGTGAGGGCCGAGAGGAGACAGCCAGAGCCAACAGCGCGTCCTACAGCCACCCTCTAGTCCCACGCATTTGTTCACTCATTAATTCCAAGAGCAGCCAACCCTCTCCAGACAGGAGATAACACTTACTGAGAAAGTCCACTCGTGCTGTGAAGCTTTCAAAAAAAAAAAAAAAGTTACATAAACATATCTTACACATTTTATTTTAGCTAAAGCACACAAATGTACGTTTAGTCACTATTATTTTGAGGTCGAGCCAAGAGCTTCTCTTTTAATATACATGTGCTAACGGGGTCCTGCCCTCCTTTTCCTGTAAAAACCACATGCGTGGAACGCATCCTCCCCCGCAATTTCCAGATTCAGGTTCTATAAAGTACAGCAAGAACTAAAAGGTCATTTTTGAAACAATCTAACTCCAGTCTTTTAGAGTGGTTTTTCCCACATCTAATTCAACAGCTATTTTTTAGTGACTCACCTTTTATTGAGTCCAAAGCCTTCAATTTAATGTTCAAAGAAGCGACAATTCTTCTTTTCACACTTATCATCAGTTTATGTAACATTTAATTCAATTTCATGGTTACAACATTAAGCACAACTGTCACACACAGATTTATCAACAAAGACAATTAACACTTGAAAAGGTACAGCCTGACTAGTGGAGGCCCAGACACGAGGGCCTCCTGTCGGCGAGCACTATTATTGCATGCCAGGCAAGTCTGCAGGATTAACTCGTTTGATCCTCCTCGCAACCTAGAGTGAGGGACTGTTGTTATATCCACCTTCCAGAAGGTTCCGAGCCCTGCTTGCTCAGGGATCCACGGCCAGTGAGTGGCAGAGCTTGGTCTCTAACCCAGGGAGTCACATGGTGACATCAGCCACAATGTCATACTGCTCTGTCTAGAGAGTGGCCTGTAGCAGGGTAACCATGCTTTATCTTCCACTCTGACACTTTTGAAAGTGTCACAGAGAGAGTACACTATTTTTTTTAATTTATTTTATTGAAGTATAGTTGATTTACTATGTGTTAATTTCTACTGTACAGCAAATTGATTCCATTATACATATATATGCTTTCCATTTTTTATTCTTTTCCATTATGGTTTATTACAGGATAGTAAATATAGTTCCCTGTGCTATACAGTAGGACCCTGTTATTTATCGATGCTATATATAATAGTTTGCATCTATTAATCCCAAATTCCCAGTCCATCCATACCCCATCCCCACTCCCCCTTGGCAACCACATGTCTGTTCTCCATGTCTCTGAGCCTGTTTCTGTTTCATAGACTAAGTTCATTTGCATCATATTTTGGATTCCACATGTAAGTGATATCATATGATATTTGTCTTTCTCTTTCTGACTTACTTTACTTAGTATGATAATTTCTAGGTCCATCCATGTTGCTGCAAATTGCATCATTTCATTCTTTTTTATGACTGAGTAGTATTCCATTGTATACATGTACTTCATCTTCTTCATCCATTCATCTGTTGATGGACATTAAGGTTGTTTCCATGCCTTGGCTATTGTGAATAGTACTGAAATGAACATAGGGGTGCACGTATCTTTTCACATTATAGTTTTCTTCAGCTATGTGCCCAGGAGTGGGATTGAGGGATTATATGGCAACTCTATTTGTAGTTTTTTGAGGAACCTCCATGCTGTTCTCCATAGTGGCTGCACCAATTTACATTCCCACCAACAGTGTAGGAGGGTTCCCTTTTCTCCACACCTTCTCCAGCTTTTGTTGTTTATAGACTTTTTAATGAAGGCCATTCTAGAGAGGGTCCACTATTGATAATGACACCCAGGCCAGAGGTAAAACGGCACAGTCCTGAGTCAGGACATCTGACTGTTAACCATGTGCATGGTGGGAAAAGAGGGAACTTAAGTGGGGACCAGTTAAGGGAACTTTTGTGGGTGGAGTTTGTGGGAGCACAGAGGAGAGGGCCTCATGAGGCTTACAGATCAAGTGGAAGTAAAGCTTACGTCACCTTAGTTATATTATAAGATACCTCAAGTGTCTGTAATATAAGGGTGTCAAGAAACGCGTGAACTAAAAACTGTTATGAGTGTTTAGAGGAGGGAGAGCATCTTTTCAACTCAGGAATCAAGGAAGCTTTTATAAAGCACATGGCATTTCAGCTGGCCATGAATATGGGTAGGATTTGGAGTCATAAAGGAAAAGAGAGAACAGTCGAGGTGGTGGGAAAACAAGCAAAGGCAAAGAGGTAAGAAGCCATGGGTGTTAATGAACGTTAAAGGATGTTAAATGATGTTATTTGCCTCCCAGGAGGGGGTGACGGAATACTGGGCAGTGGGAGACAGAAGTAGGTTACAAGCTGAAGTTTAGATTTATTTGGTAGCGAGTGGTGAACCAGGGTAGGTCTCTGAACTCGAGGATGACACAGGGGCAGTGGACCCTGGCCTGGCCACTAAGAGTGCAGAATCTGGAGCCAAGCTGCCTGGGTTTTAATTCCTCCCTTTACCCTGTGACCTGAGACCAGCCACATCCCAGGGTCTCAGATGTCGCCTTTGTAATGGGGATAATAATGGCACCTACCTCTTAAGGTTGTGCAGATTAAATTAGTTTATACATCTGTAAAGAACTTAGAATGGTGTCCAGAGGAAGGGCTCTGTAAGTATCAGCTACGATTGCTACAGTGCAGTTGAGCTTTAGACAGGTTAAGCTGGGAGCAGATAGGAGAGTGGCTGGCAAAGGGAAGAGGAGAACAGAATGATAAGTTGAACTGGTGGGGAGACGGCGAGACAGAGAACGTGTGTGGCTCACATCCATTGGGGGATCTGGAACCTTCTCCTTCCCCACAACCACCCTTTCTGCCCACTCAGCCTCCAGGCTCCCTGTGTGGCTCCCAGGCAGCCCTTGGCAGGGGGGCCATCAGAGACCCTCCCACGTGATGCTTCTTCCCCTTACAGGGCACTCGTGCCCAGCTGCCCATTTACGCGCTCACCACGCCCGTGAGAACTGAGCTTGTGCTGCTGCAGTAGCTCTTCAGTTAAGGGCCTTCGTGTTTGGTATATAAATTCATTTGTATCATTTTTTTTAGATTCCACATACAAGCAATATCATAGAAAACAAATTTATGGTTACCAAAGGGGAAAGGGGGAGTATAAATTAGGAGTTTGGGATTAACATATACACAATACTATAGATAAAATAGATAACCAACCAGGACCTACTGCATAGCACAGGGGATTATACTCAACATTTTGTAATAACCTATAAGGGAAAAGAATCTCAAAAAGGATAGTTGTATGTATAACTGAATCACTGTGCTGTACAACTGAAACTAACACAACATTGTAAATCAACTATCCTTCAATAAAAATTAATTAACTAATTAATTTTTTTTAAAAGAGCCTTCCTTCCCAGAGCCTCCCATCAGAATTACACACCACAGAGTTCCATCTCGCGGCACATTTTATGATTCACAACATATTTTTCTACTGAATGTCAACTTTGCCCTGTTTACATTTATGGCTTCACGGCTTAGCCCAGTGCTTGGAAGAGAGTGGCTGGTCTGGGAATGTTTGTGAATGAACAAAAAAATGAACTAAGGAATATGTGCTCTCTCTCTTCCTCCACACTTCTCTCTTCATTCAAAAAAATGATCTAATCGGAAGACAGAGAAGTCTGATCCACAGCAATTACTCAGTAAGTGGTGGTTCAAGCGTTATTGCTCTGTCCACTATACCTCTACTCACAGCCTTGCTGAGGACCTGGTGTGGGTGCAGGGGGAAGGGAGCTACCTGGGAGGAGGGCCTGGGTCCTCTTCCCAGGGAAGTCCCCTGCTCAGTCCAGGGGATCCAACCAATTTGTACATCTAATCGAATTAATTGAGCTTTTAAATCCATCTGATTTGGGTTCAGTGGAGGTTAACAAATTTGTTGATTGATGGCCCCATCCTACACCATCTCTGCTCTGAACCTTTTACTTCTCAATTAGATATCCATGCCCATGGCTCTGGCCTCAGAGTGTGGAAAGAGACCAGATGGGCCCCAGGGTTGGGCCCCCCACTCCCCTGCTCCTGAGGATCAATTACCCGGATGTGCTGCTTTGTGAGCACATCACAGTCTTCACCAGGTTAATGAGGTTGTAGAGACAGCCTTAGATGCAACCCATCATCTCGCAGCAGAATAGCCATCATCTTGGGAATAACAGAACTGCTTGAAGAATTGCCCTGTCCATTTATACGACGGGGAAAGTGATATCTGTTTCTAGCTTGCAAGCATGGCAAACAAGCTAGTTAGATATTTGGGAGTTTTTCTGGGTTCTCTCCAAACTAAAGCATTATGAAAGTAACCTCAGATGTTGACATTATTATTCAAATCAACTTCCTAAAAACTCTAATCTCTCACTTCTTTGGCCATGCCCCTTAGAGGGTGATATTGTAGTTTTCATTAGTCAGTATTTTACTAATCCAGTATTGCCAAGGCTGAATTAGTAAAACTTCCAAATTCTAGAAGTTTAGGAAGGAAATACAATGTTATTGTGTAAATACAGACTAAAGAAGCTAAGAAGAGTGGTGCTAGGAATAAGAGGTGTAGGATATGATTTGGGTTTGGGGGCACCTGAGGTCTCAATCCCAGTCAACCCCTCTGGGCCTCAGCTTCTTCATCATGTCATCTCTAGGTTCTCCTTCCTCTGGGATCAGGAGAGTAATTCTTGCTTTGCAAGTGTGTTAGGAAACTGGGAATTTTTTTTATCTTTGGTTCAGTTTATTTTCTTAAGTACATTAAGCATTCATCTGAGGTTTGATCACACTATTGTTTGCTCGATAAATCCTTTTCTCATGGAGCAGTATTTCTGGACCTTAACCCAGCCTGAAATATCAGACACTATAAAACCCACAGCCCATGACTGATGTTGAAAGCAACAGTCCAGGGTGCTTATAGCTGTCCTATATCTGGCCTCCCATTGATCACATCTCTGTCCAATTCTGAATATTGCCTGACTCCATAGTTATATTGGGTCTCTGCCTTATGGATTAGAGGTAAGATATTGGCTGTATTATGATGTTATGGCCAGATTCCTAGGAACATCGAAATCCTGCCCTACCTTTTTATCCTACCACAGGACGGAACAGGAATAGTGGTATCTCCTTATTAATAACTAAGTCAACACCAGTACTGCTACATGCAAGTCTCCTGTGTGAGCTTAGTTGAAGAAAGCAGATTTTTGGCTGGAGAAATGGGGAGAGAAAGAGAGGCACCAAGCCCCAATTTGGGCCTTGGATCCCCTATCCAAGCAACAGTTCAGATGCAAAGGGTAGGCTCACAACGATGGCTGGCTTGCCCAAGGAAGCCCTGCTGCAATCTGAGAAAAGGCAGACTGTGGGCATTGGCTTTTGAAGCACAGTAATCCCACCCACCAGGAAACAGCCCAATCAGATACACCTAACCGACCTATCAGGTTGGCAATTTCTTCTCTTTTATGGGGAAGCTCGTAAAACAATGAGTCAAGGAGCAGAAGGTGGAAGGAGATTAAAGAGTCCCTTCCCTCCACATTCCCTGGTGTTTGTGCTTGAGTGCCTATTTTTCCTAATAGACTTTAACTGGCTTCTACCCCTGAATCTCAGCGCCTCCAATCAGAGCCTCCTTCCTGCTTCCACTTCCCACTAGCCTCTTGGTTGGTGCCCTGGCTGGGTCAACCCCAAACACTACGGTTGTTTTAGCTCTTAATCCACAAGTTTCAAGACACATAACATAAAAGTGAAGATTCCCTGGTGCCTAAGAAAAGGATTTTAAGAGAGGTTTAATAGCTACATATGACTTTGGGAAAATTTAACCACAAGTGAAAATGTGTGTATGTGTGTGTGTATGTGTGTGAGTGTGTGTGTGCATGTGTGTGTGGAAGGAGAGAGAATATTTACTTTTAAAAAATGAGAGTATCACTTGACACAAATAAGAACACTACAGCAACCATGAAAGTTTCATGATTGAGAGAACAATTCTCATTTGTTTTCAACGCCCCAGGATAAATCAGAACCAATTTATCTACATTCCAGGAGGTCTGAATTTCTTCACCCTCTCTCCTCCTACTTAAAAGATACCCAACCTCAAGCCCATCAAACTCCAGACCATTTGGGTCTTTTAGAGTTATAATTTTGCTTCTTTATGTCTTTATTGCTCCTTTGATAGAGAAATTGAAAAAAAAAAGAAAGATATGAAGGAGAACAACAAAAAGCTATAATTATGAAGATTCAATTTAATTTTAAAGCTGTGGACAGAAAAGAAGAAGCCAGAAAAGAAGGAACCAAATTAATTTAGCAGGGAAGCATTGCATGAAATATTGTTGAAGTTTAATAACCATGCAAAGACAGATGATATGTGTGGAAAAATTAGTTGTAGGACCTCATAATAGTCTATTAATATTTCCTACAGGCGCAAAACCCTTTCCCGAATAATTGTGACGAAGTAATCTTTTGAAAAAGAGAGAGTTGAAAAAAGAATCTTCAAAAGGAGACAGTGATGAGGAAGGCGCTAGAAGGAGAAGGAGACTCTATGTCAGCCAGGGAATCTGAGGGTGTGTTTGAAATAACTCACCGTGGCCAGACAAGAGAGAGAAAGCTCACAGATGAGCAGAAGCCATGCAGAGGACACACACACACACGTCTACACTGTAAAGAGCTGGGAAAACAAATAGCATGATTTGTAGACATATCTGTCTCGATGAAAATTACTTAGTATTATTGCCCATGAGGCCAACGCTATTGAGTTCTTCATCATGCAGATGAAAAAACTGAGATGCACAATAATGGAGTGACTGGTTCCAGGGGTCCGCAGGAAATGCAGGTAGAGAGGAAAAAGGGAGGGCCCTGCCTTGGGCAGTGTGATGGACCTGACTGCCTCCCCGTAGCCTAGAGAAATGGAATGGCTTCTTCTGGCTTTGCCTTCCCTGCAGAGGCTGAATCCTGCTTCTGATTTACACAGTCTGAGCTCTCAAGAGCAGAGCACCTGAGTTCCTCTTTGCTAATCTAACAGTAAGGGTAGTTATTCTGTACACCCCAATTCCAGAGATTATTGTTCTAGTGGGGACTCAATAAATACTTGTTGATTGAATTGGGTTCAGTCTGGAGAAGAAGAGGAAAAGAAAAGGGAACTAATATGCGTTAACAACTTGTTATGTTCCAGTGCATTCAAATGCATTACTTTCTCTAATCCTCACGACAAACTTGCAAAGCAGTTGATATCATGCCCAGTTTTCAGAAGAGGTTTCCAGTTTCTCCTGCACCTGAGAACTGGCAGAGCAGAACAGTCAAACTGAACATATTGCTTCTACCTAGGTCTTTTCCTATGGAAGGATTGTTAGGTTTGCTCCCATAACCCCTATGCAGAGGTTTCTCCTGCCCTTTGACAACTTGCAGAGGCTACCTTAGTTGCTGGAATCTTGGTCCCAGTTGTTAAAGTTACCTCCGTTCAGGGAAATTGCTCGTAATGAAGGACAACATTTTTGCCCTCCTGAGCATGGTCCTGCCTCTGCTGCATAGTTACTGACGACTTGGGTTATCTAGGATAAGGGCCATGATCAATGACAAGCTCAGTTCATGAAAGTCTGCAAGACTTCCATGGCCAACTGAGAACTCACTTCTTCCAGAGTAAGATAATCATGGAGCACCCAGCACATGAACGTGTGAGAGGAAATAGTTGAAAGTCTGGCAGAAAGAATTTTGAAAGACGTGGCGATTGGGGTTGGGTTCCATTAGGTTGTTCCCATCTTTTAGACGAGCACCATCCTGATACGTTAGGGAACAAAACTATTCCTCCAGGTTCCCATCTGGGGGTAAGGTAATGTTCTATTTTGAGTTAGACATACTGAACCAAAGTATGCATGCATGGCTGGGACAATGGCACACATATCAGCACACTCTTGGGGGGACCATGGTGGCCATGGCTCATCAAATGGACTATGGAGGGTGATCGATATGATTACAGCCAGCACAAAATGTTACTCTTCACTTCTTTTGCTCTTTGAGATGGGCCACACCAAGCCCACCCTGACCATCTTGAGCTCTTCAGTAAATTATTCTTGGTTCAAAACAGGAATAACAAGAATAATCAGAGTATGGTGGTCATTGGGACAAATCCTGGAACAGCACAGGTCTGTACTTGCAGCTCAGGAGTCACCAAAAGCCTCATTTGTGGATCCTCTTCCCATCGCCTAATTCCTCTCTGTTTCACAGAAATATTGAGGGCCTTTCCTGGGAATATAGAAAGCAAGGTGAGCCCCCATTTCAGAGGTATCCCTACAAGGGATTCACTGTTTCAGGCCATGCAAGGAGAATGAGCCCTCCCAGCAGCCAGTTGAAAGGCCCATGGTGCATGGGGTGCAATAAAACCTAAATCCTAGAAGCTTACCCTAGAAGCTCAAGGATTTTTCCTGAGAAATTTTCTTATATTCCACTTCTTCATAAAAATTATTGTAGCCACATTGTATCATTATTAGGAACAGCATATTTGACCATCCTTTCAGTTTCATTTACAGAATTCTATAGAATGTATTCATTCCACAAACACTGATTAAGCACCTATATTCTGTGCCTGGTGGAGGTTTGAAAAATGAATAACACACAGTTTCTGGGTTTCAGGATTAGCTACCTGAGGACCTGAGACCATATTCAGAAAATTAGATGTGAACAAACTAAGGATTTTTCAACGCTAAAATTCTTTTTGACTTTATAATAACAGTGAACAATACACATGTTAACTTAGAAATGGAATAAACTTTCTCTTGCTTTTCCTTATTTTTCATTCATTAGTCAGTTAGAAAATCCACAACCATTTTAAATTTTTGTAAAATTAGAGGCCATATAGTTTAGGAAACATTTGTATTTTACAGACCCCCTGACCTAAATCACAGGTACATAGCATGCAAATAGCCCATACCTCACAAATTTCCACATGCACACAGGTACAAACTCTGCTCATCCTGGCCATTCTGAGGTGCCACCAAGTTGTCATGAACTGATGACACTGCCTGGTGGTTGGAGCTGGGAACAGTCACTCTAACACAGTTAAATTCAGTCTCTCTTCCCTACATCCTCCTTACCCAACCCAGAGATTGTGCACATGATGAATCCACTCTTTTCTCTCTCACAATTCCCTTGTTTTTTGTTAGTTCACTAGTTTGTTTGTTCATACCTATCATTATATGTAAAATAGGAAATATTTCCCATACACATATACCAACATCTACTTTAACAACTTTCTTTATTTTGTTCCCCTACTGGGAAAGCCTCCATATTAATTCTCATGATCTTCCTCACTAATTTCCCTTTTAATCTTCTTTGGTCTACATGGGAACCAAAACTCTTCCCCTTATTATAATTGTTAAACATGAGACTGTATCTAGTGATATGTCTGTGTCAAGAGAAAAGAAATCCAGGAGTTACCCACCAGGTATGAATCAAAGCAACTCTCTTCCCCAGGCACAGGTCTCACCAGACTTGCCCATTCCTATCTCAATACTTTTGCTATTGCTGTTCCTCTGACCAGGAAAGCTCTCCCTCTCCTCTTCACCTCCCTAAACCTTCTGTTTTCCAGCCTGACCGCCTCTTCCAGTCCTGCCTGCTCCAGATCTCCTCCTTCCCTGAAACCCAATGGTTAATCATTGTATTAGCTGGTTAATCATTGTATTTGTCAGGGCTGTCCTGACAAATTACCACAAACTAGGTGGTTTAAAACAACAGAAGTTTGTTTTCTTACAGTTCTGGAGGCCATAAGTCCAAACTCAGGGTATTGGCAGGACATCATCTCTCTCTGAAGGCTCTGGAAGGGAATCCTTCCTCACCTCTTCCAGCTTCTGGGGCCCCTCTGATTCCTTGGCTTGTGGCAGCATAACTCCAGTCTCTGTCTCTGTGATCACATGGATACTTTGTGTCCTCTCCTTTCTTCTTCTAAAGATGCCAGTCCTTAAATTTAGGGCCATCATAATCTAGTATGATCTCATACATCTGTAAAGACTTTTTCCAAAAGTCTTTCCCAAAGTAACTTCCAAAAAAAGTTACTTTCTCAGGTTCTGGTGAACTTGAATTTTGGGGAGATACTACGCAACCCACTATAATCATATACTATTTAGCTTTATTTAAAATTGGTTTGCCTTGTTTTCAAATTAAAATTACCATTTAAGAGATTTTTAAAAACATCTCATAGCAACTAAAGCAGAACACACATTTATTTCAAATTTAATAGAAATGGAATTTTTAAAAATTCTCCCACTTTAAAAAAATATTTATTTATTTATTTGGCTGCACCGGGTCTTAGTTGCAGCATGGGGGATCTTTGTTACGGCATGCGGGATCTTTGCTGTGGCATGCGAGCTCTTGCTTGTGGCATGTGGGATCTAGTTCCCCAACGAGGGATCGAACCTAGGCACCCTCCACTGGGAGCATGGAGTCTTAACCATTGGACCACCAGGGAAGTCCCCCTCACATTTTATTAAGAAACATGTGGGGTGTTTTAAAAAGCATTTTCTCCACGGAATATTTTAAATTGTTTTCTTATGTCCAAAGAAGTCTGTTTCCTTAAAATTTGCCTTCAATACTTTGTGTTTCACCTCCTGTAACTAGATGTCTCTCCCAATAGGTCTCATACTTTCATACTTTCAGAATTGAAAATATCTTCCTTGTAGTGAAGAAAATACCTTGAAATACCCTAAGTATGTATGTTCTCCCAGAAGAAGCCAGTCTAAACTAGCCATTGTCACTGAGACCCAGAGACTCACATCTTGGAGAATCACCCATTTTCTATCCCTTGAACTTGTAATACTCCCTTATTTCATTGCCGTGATCCTCACCTCCACCTTATCGATCCTTCTCATCCAATGCTTGATGATGAAGACTAAGGCAATGCCGTGCTCCTTCTCTCTCTGGGACATACTAAGCATTTTTGGACAGGGGCACTAAACTAGAATGACACACCAGCTCTGCCTTTCTAACTCCAAAGTATCCTCCAAGATTCAGCTCAAGTGCTCATCTCTTCCATACAGGCTCCCTGATTCCTACAGATGCAAGTCATCTCCCCCTCCTCTGCGTATGGACTTGTGCCTCTAGCATTCAATATACACCCCTCATTGATAGGCCATTGTATCCAGGTCTGTCTTCCCCACCAGCCTGTCTTCTCTTCACCATGAAGGCAGATGTCATATCTTATGCTCACTTCCTGAACTTGCACAGCTAGTGTTCACTACCTACAGAAAGGTTGTGAGTTGAAGCTTTGTAGTTACTTGAATATCCTTATATGTAATTCCCCAAGCATGTTAGTAATGGTAACTTTTACTTACAGTTCATAGCCAGCCATGGCTGAGCATGACCCTAAATAGACAATCATTCCTATGCTTTGGAGGCTGTAATAAGCTAATGCAGATAATTATCTCTATGACACTTGAAAAAGTAAAAAAAGAGGAGGAACATCTAAGATGAAGAAATCAGTGAATACAAAGACCTAAAAGTGAGAAAAAGACCAATGCAGAGAGATGCTGTCTCAACATGGGAGTCATCCCTCATCCCCCAGCAGCACTATTCAAATATGGAAGATCTATAAAGTAGGCAAGTCCTGTGCTCAAATCACTGCCTGAGCACTTACTACCTGTGTGAACTTGAGCAGTTAATAATACCTAACTTCCCTGAGCCTCGATTTCCTCATCTGTAAAGTGAAAATAATAACTGCTTCATGGGGTTATTTTAAGGATTAAATTAAAAGAGTTTTTTTTTTCCAGGAATAGCCTTAGAGGTGTAAGGTTTAAGGGTAAGTCAATAATAAAATCTTTAGGTCTTATACACTCACAAGTTAGAATTATGGAGGAATAACAGCCTATCCAGTAGCTCATTTCACTGATCACATGAGGATGTCACTAAGGTTAACTAATTCACTGGAGGAGTTGAACCATACTGGACACTGCCCTAAGGAACCCACTATCTAGGTGGAGAGAAAAGGGTACTCAGTAGTCTCAGGTTAAGTGCCTGGAAGTGTCTATACCTGCCTCCACAGTTTTGTCTCCCCAGAACACAACTTTCCCAATTCTGGGAAATATTCTTCTACTGTAAACTAATATGTGGATCCAAAGGGAGCAATTGTCATTACAGATTCTACCTCTGTGCCAATTAGATTTGTCCCATAATAAAACATCTCAAAACTTAGTGGCTTAGAGCAACAACCATTAAAGTTTTCATGATTTTGTGCATTGGCATTTTGGTCTAGGCTCATCTAGATGGTTCTTCTGGTCTCAGCTGGGCACAATGACAGTACTGATGACTCCGTAGGCAGCTCTGCTTCTTGAGGTTGGCTGGTTGTCTGTTGAGATACCAGGAATGACTGGGCCACGTGTCTCTCATGATGACTCAGGCTAGCCCAGACTTGTTCACGTGGCAGTGGGAGGTCTCAGAGAGAGAAGTGTGCATGACCTCTTGAGGCCTGGACCTGGAACTGACATAGCATCACTTCTACTGCATTCTGTTAATACCAAACCAAGGCCCAAGGCCAGCCAAGGTTCAGTGGGTGGGAAAGTAGACTCCACCCCTTGACAGAAGGAGCTACAAAGTCACAGGAAGGAATGAAAGATCATGGCCAGTTCTGCAATCAACCACAGTGTCCCTGGCCAAATTGGGGGGCATGCGCCCGTGCTGGGCCCAGCATACTACCTTCCTCTCCCACCCCCAGCCTCATTTTCTTGACCTAGGAATGGACATATGATGACTGCTGTGTTGGGGTCAGAGAGCCCAAGTATCAGTTTGTCTCTTATGGGAAAAATATGAGACTAGAGCTATCAGCCATGTGTTTACTGCCCCTCAAGCCCACTTTTGAAGTAGAAGAATCTGTCATCAGCTGGAGAGAAGGAACTCAACATTTACAAAGAAGCAAGGGTAAAAACAAAGAGAGTTCTAAGGATAAGGCGATCTTCTGGTTGGATTCCTTGAGACCCAGAGGCCCCTGCCTTTTCCACGATTGCCAAGACTTCTAATCAGTTACCTTTCGGAGCCAGGGTAGATTCTGCCATGTATAACCAGGAGTGTTCTGCCAGCATGAGGCATGGTATCTCAGAGGAGGTAAAAACCATGTCCAACCGAGGGAAGACCAGGACAGCCATGTAGAAAAGGAGGAGAGTGAGCCAAGAAAGTACGGAATTTGGAGAGATGGAGGTTTCAGGAAGAAAATTTCAAGGCAAGAAAGAACAAGAGCAAATAAATAGAGATTAGTAAAATGATAACCATGTCTGAAGCACAGAAACTACTTTTCTGAAGCTTAGGTTTTAGAGGAGGAAGAGAAAAAGATGAGACTGGAAAAGCAGTTGGATCTGATTCTGGAGGGCCTTAAAGCCCTCATAAGAAATTTGAGATTTTGAGCAGGGAACGTCATTGTCAAAGAAGATCTTGGGGAATATCAGTCTGGTGACAGTTGGTGTGATGGATTTGAAGGACAAAAGTCTGAGACAAAGAGGCCTTGACCTGGCACTAGGGAAGGGGTGAAGAAGAAGTGGAACAACGGACAAGCAAGAAGGAAAGAAAAGAAAAGGCCAGGACTTGGAAACAGACGGAACAATTGACAATGGATGATGAGATGAACAGCATCTTTCCAAGGGCCAGAAAGCCAAGCATTTAATTAGACAGGGGACATTTATGATAGCAGGACAATTTACTGGAGATGCTCAGCAGGAGCCTGGGAAAGAGATTGGGGTCAGAGATAGACAGGCGTTTGGGAGTTATCAGTCAGTCAGTTCCCAAATATCAGTGGAGGACCTTCTATGTGTTCCACTGTGGAGGGTGCCAGGAACCCAAATGCCCATAAATGTGTCACAGACTCAGATTCTGGTGAAGACTATTGGAGCCCTGGGAGCAAAACTGGTCTATGAGGAAGTTATCTCTTCTATCTTCACAAGCATGGCATGAAATACGGGGAGGGGGTGGTTTTACAGTAAGTCCCCTACATACGAACCAGTTCCGATCCAAGAGGACTTTCGTAAGTCCAATTTGTTCGTTAAGTCTAACAAAGTTAGCCTAGGTACCCAACTAGCACAATCAGCTATATATCAATAGCTCTGTACTGTAATAGGTTTGTAATACTTTTCACGCAAATAATACATAAAAAACAAACACAAAAAATAAACATTTTTAATCTTACGGTACAGTACCTTGAAAAGTACAGTAGTACAGTACAACAGCTGGCATCCAGGGGCTGGCATCGAGTGAACAGACAGGAAGAGTTACTGACTGCAGGAGGGAGAGGAGGTGGGAGATGGTAGAGCTGAAGGATCGTCAGCAATAGGAGACGGAGGGCAAGATGCAATTTCACTCACGCCTGATGCAGATGGCACAGGTTCTGGTTCCTTGCACTTTCGCATTTTGGAAAGCTCGCAACTTGGAGGTTCCTATGGAGGGGACTTACTGTATTTCTACATAAATGACTGAGAAAGAGAGCTAGGGCATAACCAGCCTTCAAGTAGCTCCCTGCCCACAAACCCAGGCCCTTTCCACTGGTTAATGCCCTCTCTCTCGCCTGCATCTCCCTTTTCTTTTGCTTCTACCTCGCAATTAATTTGCGGCTGCTGTTTTCCACATAATCAGAGAAAATGCAACATTTGTATTCGTCAACCCAGGAGCCATATTCAAATCACTGTCAGAAGACAGTCACAAAAATCGTTAATACCTCTGACCAGACCAATGGTAGCAGTGTGAATGATATCCTTCGGTGGAAATGGGAGAACATGATTCACTAAGATTTAGAACCGAGCACTGCCTCTTAACAAGATTTATGTCAGCACTCCCAACCCGGGGATGGAGCAGATCCCTAGAGCAACTGGACGCCAACTGGGAGCCGTATGCCTGGGAGAGACTGGGAGGCAGGTGGGGGTACCACAGCCACATGGGGCCAGGCAGAAATGGAATTCTTGGCTTTAATGTCCCTTTTGCTTGCTTATTTTCATCTTTATAGAACAGCCCCTTCCCTGTCCTTCCCAATTCCCCATTTTCTTTTCTTTTTTCCTTTCTTTAAATGCAGTCTAATCCTGAGTATGAACTGATGTAGTTTCTGCGTTAGGAGGGAAAAAATCTCTCTCTTTTTCTGTCTTTTTTTTCCTTCTTCTTCCCCTGGCCCAGTTCATTATTTTTCTTTCTTGTCACTCAGTGTGATAGGTTGAACAGAAGTGCACAGATGAGCACTGAAAACGGTGTCACAAGGCCTTAATCTAGTCTTTAATGCCTGACTTCAGAGATGTCATTTATCTTCTAACTGCAGCAGGCATCCACCAACTTTATCTCTAATAATATATTGATGGATTAAAAGGGTCGGGCAGGAGACCGGGCTGGAAAAATTGCTTATTGACATCAAAATACAGTGCCCTCAACCTGATAAACATGGAGGGCTCGTGTATCTCCCAGAATAGTTGGCGTAGCTATATTTTTTTCTCTAACATGTTTCCCCCAGGTTCATGGGGTGGTCCAGTAAAATAAACAAATACTAACATTATTTCTGTGCTGACATGGCCAGGGAACACATGAGATATTTTAGGAACACATTTTTAATGTCAGATTTATAAATAGACCTCCCTTATTTATGACACGTTATAGCATATACTATGACAACTGGAAACAGGCACCTATAGTCTTGGCAGCATTCAAATATTCTTCGTGCAGTTTGCTGGGGCCAAAGCTCCCGTTAGCACCTGATTATGCTTTTGGACGGCTGGGAATGCAAGGCTATTTCAGCAGAGAGATGAGGCCAGTAATCTCAGAATGTAAATGAAGACAGCCTTTGGAAAGGTTTCCTTTGTTTATTGTTCCCTTCATTTCATTGTTTGGTTGGCAGGGCATGTTTCAAATCATGGTCCCCTTTCCCTGCATAGCCTGTGTCTACACAAGTCAGTTTTAGAATAAACCACAAAATAATTGTAGCCTTCAAACTCCTACTCAGTGAGTAGTTCCCAAACGGACTCTTCAAAATTACCTGTTGTTGTACTGAATTTTGTCTAATTGTTTTTTGACCTTAGAAATTAGTTTGTATGTAAAGATACTCCCCTGGGGAATTATTGATTTTTAATTTTATAAGCAGCAATGTTGTTGGCTTTCACCTGATTTTCAAATGAAATGGACTTCTTTGGCTCAACTTCCTTTGTTTGGAAAGCAAGCTCTAAAAATACCTTCCCAGCACTGTGTTAAGAGTAGGGAGGTGACCATATTTTAGTATTTTTTTTATTATTTCATATTATTTCTTCTGAGTACAAAGGTAATGTCATAAATGTTGTCTGGCAGACTTGCTTTTATAGGGATTTGCAGAAATGACATATTATTGCAGCATTTTGTAAATTTTGCAGGATGTGTCTTTACATTGCTCTCTTGCTGGTGACAACAGTGCTGTATTCAGGACTGTATGAGCCAGGGTCCTGAACGTCAGTGTCCAGAACCTAGAGGTGCCTATGGAGGAAATTCTCCATGGTCAGCTCCTGAAGGTCCATGCAGACCTGCAGCCGAGCTGACAGCTGTCTACTCTCTACCTTGGATAAGTACTCAGTACTTATCCAAGGTACTGAGACTCTCTTGCAGCAATCTCCCCACCTATTAATATAGAGATGATAATTGTATCTATTTCACGGAGCAGTGTGAGTATTCAATGTGTTCATATATATAGAGTAGTTACAATAATACATGGCAAATGCTTAGTAAATCTTACCTATGACTATTATCATCATCTTTAAAATTATTGGGTTTACAATGATATCTCATTCCAAAGGAAGGATGACTTGAGATATGACCAGGAAAGGAGGGTGTCCACTAAGAGAAAACGTGATGGAGTGAGAAAGAAAGGAAACTTCTGAGGCCAAGGAGGATGCCAGAATGAAACAACACAAAGGTTGGCAAAAATCCTAACAGAGTCTTCAGCTATAGGGTGGCAAAGTTCTGATCAACAGATGAGAAGAAAAGAAGATAAGCTAAAATGTACATTTTCAAAACTAGGCATCAGGTTTCCTGACCCCTTCCTATAAGATTTCCCAGCCAAATTGGGGAATATAGGGGAATAGAAGAGTTGTTGCATAAAACCCTGCTACTGAAATGAGGGTTTAAAGACCCTCATTTGACAGATCCTGGAACAAGTTGAGAAAAACAAATTGAATTTGGAAAGTAGAATGGAGCCCATCCCAGAATGACCTGTCAATCCTCCTTGAATGCTTTGGAATAGACCCTGTATCCAAGAAACATCCTCTGTATTGGGAGAGCTACAATTAGCAAAGGTAGGTTGGCTACATGGACAGAATTCAAAATGCAGAACATAAAAAAGCTAAGAATCCAAAACTAATCACTTAAAGTCTCCTCTACGCAGAAACACTCAAAGGAAGATTAAGGATCAATGTGACTGAAGTACAAAAGCTGAACTGGGAGTGAAAATAAAAATAGACGCAATTTACAGGGCACTGACCATACACCAGGACTGAGTCCACGTCTTTCTTACTTTAAAGCCATGCTCTGAATTTCCAACATTTCCATTCTAAACCATATTCAGGCTCCAACTGCAGGAAGCAAAGGGAAGACAGTAGGATTCCCAAGTTTCTGAGCTAGAGGTTTTACCAGCAAGGGGGGAGGGAACTCAAAGTTTCATGTGCCTCCTATTTAGCCTTTTATATATTATACATTTCCACCCAGGAAGACGACCCTGGGAAGATGGTACCCAACCTTAAAATCTATCTAGAGATTTACTCCTTCCTCCTGTGTCTTCAATTGCTCTGGGGATAAAGAAATCATCAATTCTTTGTGTTGTCATCAAATGGGGTCAGCCTAAGGTAAGACAATAAATAGAGGGCCCATGACCTAGAAACCCTGTTAAAATATGAAAGGGTCCATCCAACCCCATGACTCACTGTTTTCACAGAAGACACCCTTCTTGCAACTGCTGTTTAAATGTTTATTTTCAATATTTATAAAATTCAGCAATTACACTTTTGTCCAGAAATGTAACTTGCATGACTTGCTCTCCAGCTGGTGAAAATAAAACAGAAAAGCAAAGAGAAGGGAAATAAAAGTCCAAGCTCATTCCAAGGTGGGCTTTCTTCTCATGGTCCAAAGAGAAGTCACCAAGTGTTTCCATGCATCGATTTTCATGTTTAATCTTCACCACAACTCTGTAAAATAGGGATTATTACAAGGAAACTAAAGCTCAGAAAGGGTGAATAACTTGCCCAAGGTCATACAACAAGTAAACAGCAAGATTCAAACCCAAGCTTCTCTGATTGTCAAGTCCAACATTTCTTTTCTTTTTTTTTTTTAACATCTTTATTGAAGTATAATTGCTTTACAATGGTGTGTTAGTTTCTGCTTTATAACAAAGTGAATCAGTTATACATATACATATGTTCCCATATCTCTTCCCTCTTGCGTCTCCCTCCTTCCCACCTCCCTATCCCACCCCTGTAGATGGTCACAAAGCACCAAGCTGATCTCCCTGTGCTATGCGGCTGCCAACATTTCTAACCACTTCTTGTGCAACATGGTGTTGCAATGGCTGGTGATATGCATCTGTACTTTGAGATGTAATAAGACCATAAGAAGGGAGAACACATCATCTTGCCTAACAAGCTCTGTTTATAGCATGAAGCACAAAGAATATGGGGGTAACATGAAGGTTCAAGGGTATCCCTTTGGCTTTCCCATGACCTCTATTAAAACTCAGTTCTTATCATCTCTTTCTTGAATATAGAATATCTCTTTCTTTTAAATTCATGTATACTGGCTGGGAGCCCCTGATGATGCTAAAATTTTATTTTGATATCCAGATGGTCCCAACACCATTTTCAGATGCTTCCAAGGACTGAGCTCTCCCTGTAACCAGAGGTATCACTTTCTTTTGCGGGCTCAGCAGTGTCACTGATGATAGCTCAATTATCAGAGGGTATAAATCACTCTGGAAAAATCGATCCCTTCCTACCTGATTGCACAAGTGGTCCCTTCATTGGAGCGCAAATCACATGTGAGGGCTGGTCATGAGGAGCATTAAGACAGTGGCTGCAGCTGCAAGGGAGGGCTCAGTCAGTGCAGAAAGAGAGGGTGGTGATAGAGCACCTGGATACAGGGGAGAAAACTGGATACAGAGGAGAAAGCTGGCAACGAATGCTGGATGAACTAGGGCAGGCTCGTGTTAGTGTGAAGAATGAAGGACCACATCAAACACCAGGGAGCTGTATGTCAAAATACAGCCTAATGAGGCTAGTATTGAAAAGGCCAGTGTTGAGATTAATAGGGCCAAGAAAATGAATAAAAATAGTGAAGTTCAGCAAATAGCAATAAATGTACTCATCCAGAGCAAAAAAAAAGTAAAAGGTTCTACTCAAAAGCAGTAACATTAAAACTACTGATCAAAGGGGGAAAAAAAGATTCTGGAAAGAGACAGAAAGGCAAAGCACAGCTGGAGCTCTGCAGAACACCCTCTGGGGTTCCTTACCTTCCGCAGAAGAGCAGCTGGTGATGACTCAACATCTATCAACACTCATCTGAGCTTCTGTTCTGGGAGGTCTATCCTACAGCCTCTTGCCACTGCCATCTCCTCACTCAGTGACCTTCCCTCCCTCTCAGGTGGCACCTGGAAAAATATTCAATCAAGACTACCTTTCACAGGGTCTATCTGATCCAAGTGAATTTGACCCGCCAAAGAGCAGAAAGGGTTCCTGCCTCCTCCTTGGAGGTCCCATGCTGCTCCACCCTGCCGTATTTCCCAGGTTCTCTTCTCCTGATGCTCAGGTAGGCACAGAGGCACATCAACAAGTCTGCTATTCACCTGGGGAATGAGATGTCAGTGTTGCTTAGTGCCTCACCTGGTTTTGAGGTACAGGGAAGCACCCCCTACTAGACTGATGACTCATGGTTCCCATGATTTCCTTCTCTCCTTCATGTTCTGATTGTATAGCTAAGCTCCTGGGTGTTTCTGGAGATAGTAGAGCCAGTTAGGCTAACCAGAGCCCCAGCTGCAGGGAGGCCCTCCTTAGAATGTGTAGTACTTGATGCCTTCTTCTCCTCAGTTTTACATAATTTTAAGATTAAATTAAAGGAAGAAATAAAGCAATTTACAAGAATCAAAATTTCCTGGCATAATGACTCAAAGGAGTCATTCCAAATAACTTTACAACATCATAATTTGACTAAAAGTATATAACATAAGAACAACAACAACAAAAACTAGGAAAAACATATATGGTTTTTAGTAAACAAATTGCTGGTAGTAATGCTAATATTGCTAATATGAGACAGTTTTGTAGTATTACGGGACAAATAAAATGAGTAATTATGCCAGTATTGTTCAAAACTGAGGTGTTCAGCATTGCTTACAGGAAACACAAATGCAAGATGACTGAAGTAAAAACACTATAGGCCTGAAGTTCTAAATTTGAATAGGAAGGATGTATATGAACTTATGGTACATTCTATCTTTAAGAGAAATATGTCTATTCTAACTCTAGCATTGAAAAGCCCTCAAAATCATGATCAACTCTGTAGCAATGAACACCACTAGCACCTAGATTATGGTTTCTAAAAGTCATTTCCCACTGAAAGGAATCAAGTCTTCTCAGAGAAATGGTTGATTCCAGGTCTGGAGCAGGAAATGGACAAGATGAGCTTAAAACATTTTGTCAAACCAGACAGCAAGGAAAGTATCAGAATTTATTAGGACTATGGCAAAGGATCTCAGAAGCCAAATGAAGAGATTACTGCTGTCCAAAATTGGAAGAATAACTCTAATAGAGACAATGTAGCAAATATGTTTATTCATATTTCATTTATATTTATAATAAAGCTAAAAAACAAAACCACGCAATTCAACAAATTTCTGTGGAGGATGCTAGGGAGGAAACTGGTTACATTTAAAACTGTAAATAGGGACTTCCCTGGTGGTGCAGTTGTTAAGAATCCGCCTGCTAATGCAGGGGACACGGGTTTGAGCTCTGGTCCGGGAGAATCCCACATGCCGAGGAGCAACTAAGCCCATGCGTCACAACTACTGAGGCTGCGCTCTAGAGCCCGTGAGCCACAACTACTGAGCCCGTGTGCCACAGCTACTGAAGCCCACATGCCTAGAGCCTGTGCTCTGCAACAAGAGAAGCCACCACAATGAGAAGCCCCTGCACCACAATGAAAAGTAGTCCCTGCTCGCCGCAACTAGAGAAAGCCCATGGGCAGCAATGAAGACCCAATGCAGCCATAAATAAAGAAGTTTACTTTTTTTAAACCTGTAGATAAATTTTTAATAAAAGCAAACATTTAACCTAATTTGCTACATAACCTGTACCTCAGGGTAACAAAATATTTGAAGGGAAGTTTCTTTTCATAGACATTCTAGCTAAAAAACAAAGAAGAAAAGATAGAATTAAACTGTCACAGTTTTGTGACATGAAATGATGGCTCAAGTATGTGATCATCAATGCCATGAACCAGAAATTATGAAGAAAGAACATACCACCACCTACAAAGTAGTCTTGCCAAAAATAAATAAATAACAAAAATTTTTAAAGGAACATGAATTTGAGTAACAGGAAAATTAGAGATTAGAGGATAGGAAACTCTATGGGACAAATGACCCCTTTCTTTAACGTAAAAGAAAAATATATCTTTGTCCTATCATAAATAAAAAACAACAACAATTTTTTTTAAGTTTTAGGAGGTAGAAAAACAGGCATTACTTCACTTCTACATGTTTTGGTACTTCTTTGTGTTTTGGTTCCATGTCTGAGTGCTTAAGTTATCAGAGGTTGGGAATCAAAGTAAAAGAAAATAGCAACTATTTCTATTTGTTAATGATAATTTCACTTGTGGTAGTGAGAGAGACATGCATTCATCAGATTGAATGCATGTTATGCACCAGGCACCAGGCTTACTGACATGGTGATACAGAGATGAAAGCCAGTCTTCCTCTCCAGGGGCTCACAGTGCCGGCGGGGAGATGGGCAAGGATCCCACAAACACAGCACAACAAGGGTTCCTACAGTGCTTTGCACAGGCCACTGGAGGTACAAGAGCTGATTTTTGGCAACACAGAGATAATTACTTTTTATTATAAATATTCATTAATACCCTCAACCTTTTATTTAAGGTATATATTTATGCACTTATTTTAATATGTGAAAAAAATATAACTAGCTAAGAAAATGTTTAAGTTTAAAACAAAAGTGAGCTATTTAAAGAAAAATAGTAGTAGAGGTGGTAGGCAGATAGGACAGAAAAAAAAATTGTGATGGTACTACTCAAATCACTGAGGTTTGGGAAATAATGCAGATCAGTGTGGGTAAATCAAAAAGGAAGCCATTTCACAAAGGTTGGAATCCTCATCGTATGTTCTCTGGCCTGAAATAAGTTGCCATGAAAGAGGTATGTATGTACTTCTAGGAGAGCACAGGGAGGGGAAGGGCACTACTGTGGCCTGGGGGATTCAGAGGGTTTTCCAGAAAGAGCAGACTTAAGGATGAGGAGGAATTGTGCTGAAAAACAGTACATTTATTAGGACCCCTCATATGTAGAATTATGGAATCTTAGGCTTGGATGGAACCTTAGGAATCATCTGTATATTGCTTGTAATTAACTTTAAAATACTCCCTTCTAGATAGTGTGACATATATGTGTGCATTTATTTTTATTCTTTTCCATTGTGGTTTATTACGGGATGTTGAATATAGTTCCCTGTACTAGACAATAGGACCTTGTTTATCCATTCTATATATGATAGTTTGCATTCGCTAGTCGCAAACTCCCAATCCCCATCCCTCCCCTTGGCAACCACAAGTCTGTTCTCTATATCTGTGAGTGTATTTCGTAGATAAGTTCATTTGTGTCATATTTTAGATTCCACATATAAGTGATATCATATGGTATTTGTCTTTCTCTTTCTGACTTCGCTTACTATGATAGTCTCTAGGTCCATCCATGTAGCTGCAAATGGCATTATTTCATTCTTTTTTATGGCTGAGTAGTATTCCATTGTATATATATACCACATCTCTTTTATCCATTCATCTGTTGAAGGACATTTAGGTTGTTTCCATGTCTTGGCTATTGTAAGTAGTGCTGCTATGAACATAGGGGTGCATGTATCTTTTCGATTTATAGTTTTGTCTAGGTATATGCCCAGGAGTGGGATTGCTGGATCATATGGCAACTTTTAGTTTTTTGAGGAACCACCATAATGTTTTCCACAGTGGCTGTATCAATTTACATTCCCACCATAGTTTAGGAGGGTTCCTTTTTCCACACCTTCTCCAGCATTTGTTATTTGCAGTCTTTTTAATGATGGTCATTCTGACCAGTGTGAGGTGGTACCTCCTTGTTGTTTTGATGTGCATTCTCTAATAATTAGTGATGTTGAGCATCTTTTCATGTGCCTATTGGCCATCTGTATGTCTTCTTCAGAGAAATGTCTATTTAGGCCTTCTGCCCATTTTTTGATTGGGTTGTTTGATTTTTGTTATTGAGTTGTATGAGCTGTTTGTATATTTTGGAGATTAAGCCCTTGTTGGTCACATCATTTGCAAATAGTTTCTCCCAGCCATAAGTTGTCTTTTTGTTTTGTTTATGGTTTCCTTTTCTGTGCAAAAGCTTATAAGTTTGATTAGGCCCCATGTATTAGTTTTAACCCACACCCTAGGGTAGTGAGTTTATGACTGAAAATGGCCTAAAAAAATTTGTTGAAGACCTCAAAGAGCTTTTGTTTTTATATCAGTTATATCTATTGATATTTACCAGGTTAGAAATAAAAACTGAGAAATGTTTTTAAATACTTATTAATTTATTAAAATAATAATAAGCCTGTTATAGCATAACATAAGCAACATACTTATTTTAAAATATTTAGAAAAGAGAAAAAAGTTATAAGGGAATAAAGAGAACCTATAGATCAAGAGACTTAAAAAGTAAATTTTACCTCAAAAAATAAAAAGTCATCATAAGAAAGAAAATCTAAAAACAAATCAGCCAATAACAATACATGAACCTTATCTAGAGTCAATACAAACACTATTAAAAATTATATGACGATCAGAGAAATGTGATCACTGTCTATATATTTGATATCAAATTATTTTTAAATGTTTAGATGGATTTGTGGTTTTGTAGCTATGTTCAAAATGAGTTTATATTTCTTAGAGATACATAATGAAACAGAACAAGTGAAATAATACGATGGGATTTGTTTCAAAAATATCTGGTTGAGAGTGGAAGCAGAGGTGACACTATATATTAATAATAGATGGTGAGTAAATCAGGTTCAGTATTCTATTCTCTTTATATTTGTAGTTGTTTAATATTTTAATAACAAAAATGTTTTTTTAATTTAATGTAGATAATCTGATACCTGAAGTCTAGTCAATAGCAGACTTCACTTCCTTGTCACTTCCTATCAAATGAGGAAATGTCTACATCACTTGCTTTGATAAGCCAGTACATTGTTCTGGGGGATGAATGATCTAGAACCATGAGCAGTTTGGGGGAAATGGCCAAAAAGGAACACTCAGAGGCCAAGAAAGCCTAAGTAATCACTTACTATACTATATCCCTTTCTATTAATCTAGTACATACTCTCTCCTGTGAGAAAAACAATTATTTCATATTTTTTATTACTTTTCTCAGTTAGTCACGTAACACTGAAAACTTTATCAGGAAAGGCAGTTGGGGGCTTCCCTGACGGTGCAGTGGTTGAGAGTCCACCTGCCGATGCAGGGGACACGGGTTCGTGCCCCAGTCCAGGAAGATCCCACATGCCGCGGAGCTGCTGGGCCCGTGAGTCATGGCCGCTGAGCCTGCGCGTCCGGAGCCTGTGCTCCGCAACGGGAGAGACCACAACAGAGAGGGGCCCGCGTACCGAAAAAAAGAAAGGCAATTGGAAGTCACTAGCACAACCAAAGAGGAAGTTAAGCATTGTGGATAGGAACAGGGGCTTTCCCATCAGATTAGCAGGGTTTGTATTTCATCTTACTAGTGTAATTCATCTACTAGTATCTACTTTATAGGACTGGGGGATTATAATTTGCATACCTTATAATTATCTACCTTATAACTTGGGGGATTAAATGAGTTAATACCTGTAAAGCACTTAGAAAATGATACCTGGCACATAGCATGCACTCTAAACAGAATTTTTTAGTACATAGAACACCCACATGACTGGTTTGGGGTGTAAATAATGGAATATTTTTGTATTCTAAACAAGTGGTTATCAACTGTGGGAGATTTTGCCCCCAAGGGACATTTGGCAACATCTGATTGTATTTTTTTATTGTTACGCCTGAGGGTAATGGTGCTGCTGTCACCTAGGGGAAAGAGCCCAGGGATACCAGTAAACATCCTACAATGCACAGGACAGCCTCTCACAGCAATTATCCAGCCCTAAATGTCAGTTGTACCAAGGCTGAGAAATCCTGTTCTATGCCCACTCACCTCAGGGAAACATGTTCTGCAGGAATAAGTAAATGCCTTTTCATGTCAGTTTTACGTTAATTGTTTTGATTATTTCTCTGTCACTGGAAGTACAAATCAAGCATCCTAACGATCCATTTTACATAAACACTGGAACATATAGTAAATATCTTATCCATATTAGCATATTTTATTTTTCAAAACAATAAAAATGTGGTACAGTAGAGTATTTAAGGAGATGAGTTCCACAGTCTATTTGGATTCTGTTTAAATACACTGTATCCCAGCCCTGCTGTTTACTAGCTATACAACCTTAAATTAGTTACCTAGCTGATTCTTGGGCCTCTATTTATTAAACATGATGAAATAATAGTTCCTAACTTATAGTATTATTATGAGTATTAAATGAGATAATCCATGTAAACCACTCAATACTATGTCTATATTATTGTTATCAAACATAGAATTTTAAATGCTGGTTAAATAAAGAAGATAACAGATATATCTTTGGCATTTAAAAAAGAATTTGCATATACTTAACACTACTAAAACATATACTTAGAAATGTTTAAGATAGTACATTTTAGGTTATGTGCTTTTTACCACAGTTAAAAAAGAAATAATTGGGCTTCCCTAGTGGCGCAGTTGAGAGTCCGCCTGCCGATGCAGGGGACACAGGTTCGTGCCCCGGTCCGGGAAGATCCCACATGCCGCAGAGCAGCTAGGCCCGTGAACCATGGCTGCTGAGCCTGTGCGTCCAGAGCCTGTGCGTCCAGAGCCTGTCATCCAGAAAATTTGGATGACACTTTGGTGTGGCTGGAAAGAGCATGGTGAGATTTTGAGGGGAGAAGAATGAATAACAAAGAAATTGGAGAGAGAAGCCAAGATAGGGAATATAAGCAGAGATGAAAGACAGATAAGAAACACTGAAGGGAAAACATTAAATTGAAAGGAGAGAAAGAGTCAGGTAAAAAAAAATGTTGTGAAAAAAGATGAAAAAAGAATGGTCTTGAGAAAAATAATTGCTTCTCCTGCCCAGGTGTTATACAGCATGAAAAATTTAGAGAGCAGGAAGAAAACCTGAAAAAGATATCACAGTCACAAAAGGAAGACCAAAGGTAGAAAGTAGTCGGTATAGAGGAAGGAAAGGAGAAAGACAGATGCTGTACTGATTGGAGAAGCCACACTTTTTAATTATTGGAAATGCTTCCATTGTGGCTGCAAGCTTTCCAAATATAAGATCACTTATGATCCTCTGGGGGCTTTTTTACTATTGTTTCATTTTGTGTTTACTGATTATTACCATACCTTCATGGGTAAGTTTGAAAATCCACCATCTGGCCAAAGCCTGATTGACCATTTACCAATTCGATTCAACCTTGCACCCTTCTTTCAAATCCCTTTACAGCGAGGTTAAAACACACACACGTACACACACAGCTGCCTATGAACAGAATGACCAAGTTGTGTTTAAACAAGGAAATTGAAGCAGTACATTAAAACAATTTTCTTGAAATTGAGAGAAGTATTTCACTTCTAGTATGACTATGGCTATGTAGGTCAGTATTTCTACCTTCTCTCCTGGAACTGGTAAGAAACCAAAAAGGAACAATAACAACAAAACTTGAAAACTCCATTTTCATGTATAAAAGAGACAGATATAATCTGCAATCTCCAAAATATGTCTAAGGGTTGCCCAAAACAAAGTCTCATTAAAAACAAGTGAAGAGAAGAAGCATGAAGAGTAGCAGGAAGGCCCAGATCTCATATAATGCCACCAAAAGTACATTTCCTAGAAGAGAGGGGCTTAAGCTGAAGAGCAGTAGCTACATCCTTTGTTTGCAAGAAATCAGTACAGAAACTAGGGTGAGTAGGGCAGAGGTCAGAGTGAGCCTCAATCCAATTTGATTCAAAGACATACTACAAGTCACACAGACAAACCATACCTTCAGGAAGCAGTCTGTCTCTGTGGAAGTATAAGAGAAGAGACCCTTACAGGTTGTGAAACCCAGGAAGTGACTCTGGCCCCTCCCCACCCTCCACTCCCAGAACATAGCTGGTCCAGGAAAATCTAACTATTTCAACGGTGAGCAGTAAAAAATAAAGGGGGGGTGGTGGTGGGGGAATTGATATAGCATTAAGAGAAAGGTATTAGAAGAAGAAATATGGAAAAGAGAAGCAAAACTTTGTAACACATGAAGACTGCTCATGAGAAAATTGTTCTCCAGAGCAGAAGAAAATTGTGAATATTTCAGTTTATCCGTTGCTCTGTAACAAACTACCTAAAACTTAGTGGCTTAAAACAACAACCACTTATTATATCTCATATTTTTCTGAGTCACGAATTCAGGAAGTACTCAGCTGGGTGATTCTTCTGCTCCACATGGTTTCAACTAGGGTCACTTGCTAGTTTTCAGCTTGTGACTTGGTTGGTCTGGAGGTTCAACAAGGTTTCATTCACGTGATTAGCACCTTGTCAGTGATGTCTGGGCTCAGCTAAGCTACTTTTCCACCCCAAGTAATCTCAGAATCTGTCCACGTAGCCTTTCCAACATGGTGGTCTCAGGTTTCCTACATGGTGGCTCCAAGAGAAAGGAAGTAGAAGCTTCCAGTTTCTTAAGGCCTGGGTACTGAAACTAACACAGTTTCACTTCTGCAATGTTCTATTATCAAAGCAGTCACAGAGCTCACCCAGATTCAAGGCAAGGGGCATAGATCTCACCTCCAAGAGGAGAGTCAGAGAATTTGCAGCCATTTTTAATCCACCACTGTGGTCAAGCCTTTCACCATAAATTATAAATAAATCAACCAGTAGCCTCTATGAAGGAATGCTACAAGAAAAATATGACAGACGTAATACAAAAAATCTATCATACCAATTAATGTAATAAATTTTACTCACTGATTTAAAAAAATATCTTCAGATTGGATCATAAGACAAAACATAACTCCAGGCTCTATATAGGAAGCACTCCTGAAACAAAGTGATTCAAGAAAGCCATAAACAAAAGAACAGATAAAGGTGTACTAGGCAAATATAAACCAAAAAAAAAAAAAAAACCCACAGGATTTGATCTTCTTATCAGAAAGGGTAGAATTCAGGCTGCAAAGCAATAAACATGAAAAAAGGGCACTATATAATGGTAAAAGGCTCAATTCACAATGAAGAAAAAACATTATTTAATATCCAGGCACCAATATTTATAAATATTCAGAAATATACCAGTAGTAAGAGATTTAATTTAGGTTTCTCAGTTTAGGACATATTAAGAAGATAAAAAGTAAGGAAAAAAAAATCACAGACCTAATTAACATAATTAATAAGATAGATATAATTAATCTATATCAAACTCTGCACCTCAAAAGTAGATCACACCTTATTTTCAGTCCCCATGGAATATAATCATATATGTGAACATGTATTCAGCCACAAACAGAAGCTTGAAAAATTCCAAAAAGTAGGAAATGCATAGAAAATGTCCTCTGATCATTACACAATAAACAAGAAATTAAAATACAATATTGGAAAACAAAAAGCTATTTCCATCTGAAATGTTTAAATTCTCTGCTAATCAACTCTTGGGTCAAAAAAGAAATACAAATCCAAGCTGGAGAATTTTTAGAAAACAATGTTAACGAAAACATTATATTTCAGAACCTATGGTAAAGATGTCAAACAGTGCTCAGAGGAAAAATGATAGCATTTAATACATTAACAAAAAGAATGAAAAACAAATATGGGGTAGGAGAGTAAGGAACAAACTATTAGGTATAAAATAAGCTACAAGGATATACTGTGCAATACAGGGAATATAGCCAATATTTTAAAATAACAATACATGGAGTAAAACCTTTAAAAATTGTGAATCACTATACTGAACATCTGTAAATTATATAATATTGTAAAGCAAGTATACTTCAATTAAAAAAAAGAATCTGACTCAAACTGTGAAAAAAAAGAATAACAAAATAAACCAAAGGAAAAAAGAAGTAAGCAGTTAAAGATAAAAGAATTTATGATTTTGAAAACAATAAAAAGAAAGTAATACTAATAAATACAAAAGCTGATTTTTAAATGAAAAATGCTTTAAAAATTAGTTAGACTGCTAGCTGACCTAATCAAGATAAAAATTCAGTTGCAGAAATAAGAAATCATAAAATGAAAACAAATAGCAAAACGAGGGAACTGAAAAGAATATTCACCTTTTGAAAATGAATTAGAAAATCTGGCTGGATTAAACAGGTTAGGAAAATATAGTTTACCAAATGTACCCAATGAGAGGTAGAAAATCTAAACTGGCCTCTGAAAAAGAAAAAATAAAAGCTGTCAAAACGCTACTTATCCAACCCTCAGTGACACCTGTCAATTATTTCTCACACACGAAACAAATGGCAAATCTATCTCACGTCTGCATATGAATGCAAAAAATCTTTAGTAAATCTTAAATAGGATAATATTTCAAAATCCAGTGAGTTTTAGTCAAGAAATGCAAGGACACTTCAATATTAGGTAATCCACTAATATAATTCATAATATTAATATAGCGGTACTGGAATTATAATTCATTATATTAATAGTCCTACAGAGAAAAATCATGATTATCGTATTTAGCAAAATTTAGAACTATTTTTTATTAAAAATCTCAATAAAAAATATATGGATAATTTGTTAACATGATAAAATATATATTTCAGTCTAAAAGCAAGCATCACGCTTAAAAGGAAAGAACCATAAGCATCAGTTTACAATCTTGTTGCACATGAAACCACTAGGAAATCTTTAAACAGTTTAAAGTACTGATACCTGGGTCCTGTCTCCCAGAGAGTCTGATTAATCAGTCTGGAGTGATGCCTGGACATTGGGATTTTTAAAAGCTACCAAGTCTAATGGGCAGTCAAAGTTGAGAACCACCTTTACATTCAGAAACAAAGTCGGGGTGCCCACAATTAGTACCATTATTTAATATTATATTCAAGGTACAATTGTACAATTAATGTTGTATTGGAGGTCAATGCAATTATATAAGAGAGAATTATAAAATTTGGAAAGAGGAAGTTAAACATATCACTATTTTAGATTATATGATTTGCGGGGGTAAACTCAAGAATTTGGCTTTAGATTTAAAAATTACTGCAAGCAACGAGAACTCATATAGCAAGCAATAGGTTTTATAGAACACAACTGGTTATAAAATATAATGAAAGAAAATACGAATAGCAACAAAAATGTAAATATCTAGCCATAAACTTAAACAGAAATGTGCAAGACTTATATGAAGAAAACTTGAAAATACTATGAAGGATTCAAAAGAGGACTTGAACTAATTGAAAGACACATATTTTTGGATAGGAATGGTCGGCGTCATAAACGTGTCAATTCTTTCTAATTTCATTTATACTTTTAATGTCATCTCAATAAATATGCCAAATTTTAAAAAACTAGGCCAGTTGATTCTAAAATTCACATTGAAAAGGAATCAGTGTTAGCCAGGAAAATTCTAAACAGAAGGTGGAAGATGTACTAAATTTATTTTAAAATATAATAAAGCCTCAATAATTAAAACTACATACATAGTTATGGTACAAGCACAATCAGACTAACCAATGGAACTGAAAAGAGACTCCAGAAATAGACTCAAGTATACAAAGAAATTTAGTATATGATAAAGATGGCATTTCAGTGGGGGGAAAGATGGGTTATTCAATAAATGATATTTGACAAACTGCATAGCCATCTGGAGAAAAATTGTTTTATTTACACCTTACCTTGTATATTATGACAAATTCCAAATGTATCAAGGATTTAAATGTAAAAATGAAATCATAAAGGTACTAGAAGAAAATACAGGAAAATTTATTTATTCCCTTGGAGTAAGGATGATTTTCTAACTGAAACTCAAAATCCAGAAGCCATAAAAAAAGAATGATAAAAATTGACTCCATAAAAATAAAAAGAAACTTCTGCATAAAGAAATCATAAAGACAAAGGGCAAATGGAGAATATCTCTACAAAATATTTTTAATAAAGAATTAAACTATGAATACAAAAAGTACTCCTAGAAATCAATGACAGAAAAGCCATTAACATAGGAATGGAGAAAGGATAAGAACAGATAGTCCCCAGAAAAGGAATTCAACTGCCTCCTAACCATACGTTAAAAAATTAAAAGGCTTAATCCTACTAATAATAAGAAATATATATATGAAAACTACACTGAGAATTCTGATCTAGAGGAAAATAAAGTTTATAAGAAGAAGATATAAACTTAGACCTGGAAAGATTCTAAAAGGAAATGTGGCTTAATTTAAAAAACTTAAACATTCATACTTCTGTAAAATTTTACTTTTGTATCTCATTGTACTTTCTTTTCTTGGATAGAAGTTTCTCTTTGGGGTGATTTTGAACCAACCACGAAAATAAAGAAGGAATAAATAAAAGAGAAGAAAGTCTTAATATTACTGTGCAATAATTGGAAAAGTGAATGAAAAGAAGGAAACATGTATATATGTAGCTGAGAGGTAGGAGGATGACTCATGATTATCGAAAATATGTTAGGATGTAAAAGAAAAGTATTGCCTGGGGCTAAACTGCCAGCAGTGAAACACAGAAGAAAGATGCTCAGCTGGCTTTAGAGAGGAGATAGAAGAAGTAGGAAGCAAGCCCTCAAAACCAGGCTGTGGCCAGGAGGGGGCATTTCAGTCTGGGACAGCTTGGTTGCTGCCTTGATGTAGGGGAAAAATTAAAATAGCTTCAGAGAGCAAGAGGGAACAGCAGGCAGAATGTTAGGTGCTATTGTGCTTCTAAAGTCAGGGTCCAATCCTCAAAAGGTACCGTTAACCCTAATAATATAAAATTACTTAAAATATAAATTCTATTTCTTTAATAATAAAACCTAACATGTGAATCAATATACATTCTAATAAGAGAGAAAAGAGAAAATCTCACCAGTCAAAACAAATCACAGTTAGATTTTAATTGCATTGCTTCACACCATGCTGACAGGGAAAAGGTAGGACATTCCTGTCAAATTATGCCAGGAACTGCCTGGTTTCTGTCATAAAAGACAGATTATTTTTAAAATGTGCAACTCATTTATTCAAAGTTCAACATACCTACTATAGTACTCAATAAATGTTGGTTGACAATCGTGATTTTCTGTGTTTCAGGTTTGGAATGTGGAGCTATTTTAAAATAACCTTTAAAGTATAGGGTTTTTGTTTCCTTGTGATCTTTTGCTTCTTTATTTAATTTTAATTTAGACATGGTTCTTTGATTTTAAGCTGGGCTTATTTTGTAGGGTTTTTTTTCCCAAGCTCCATTAACAGTTTCAGAAAATTGTACTTTTATTTATTTACCTGAATCAGTGTTTCTTTTATATATACTAAATTCAAAAGGTTGACAAAGTCTCCGAACATATACCACAGACCATTTAACCAGCATTTTAAATGAAAATAAAGGTGGTTTTAGCAGCATACAATAATTATAGATCTACATTTATCCTACAATATGCTAATGGGCAACTGATTAGGTTGTAGATATCCTAGAGTCCTCAGTAGTATTTATGTATGAATCTGCATGAATTACAACTTCAGCTGTTCCTCACTTTCAGCATAATGTTTCTTTATGTGTAGTTCTTATATAAGTGAAGCATACTTGGCCATTTCCTACTATGTGTATCTTCTGGATTTATCTCTTGTCAGTCTACAATTAGATTGTAGTAAAATTGGTGTTATATTTGCAGTGTCTAAATGATGCCACATAATTTAACTGAACCAGAGATATAAATTACTCTGAATCAGCTGAAAACAGAGTCTGGCCAAGGAAAAGGAAGGATAGGATTATCTTTGAAATTCCTCACAAGCTATCTCTGACCTTTTGCTATGTCAAAAGGTACTTTCTCTGATTCCTTGAAGATAAGCAGCTCCATGAAGACAGGGCTGGTGATCTGAGGCAGATCAGAGTAATATAGAGAAACATTTGAAATATACTCAAAGGGGATATTTAAGCATTAATAATTTTCTGGGTTATGCATGTAATATTGAAATAGTTTCATGCAGTAAATACCACAGTATTTGAGCTTTTATAACCATTATCTTCAATCCTTGTGATACTGAGAGGTAGACAATTGACAGATAAGGAAACTGAGACTCACAGAGTGAGGTAATTTCCCTCAGAATGTCATTGCTGTAAGGGGTAGCCATGATGGAAATACAGCCACTTCCTATTCCAAAGCCTGGGAAGTTGGCATTCAAACCATGGTGCATGAACACAGAAAGTGAAAATGCACTGAGGTTGAGTTCAAAAATTGGCAAGATGCTTTCATTTCTTTGATACAGCTTTGATATCCTTTACCTCCCATCACCCCTCTCAGAACCACCCTTAGCCTAATCTAGTTCCTTTTTAGCTCACTTATGAATAGTGGCATTATGAGAAAGCCAGGAGTGTAAGTCTCTGGCATATCTTCAATAAATACAGTCTCTATTACTTTGGACAAAGTAATAGTTACCCCCTCAGAGCCTCATTTGAAAAGTATGGATGAAAGCAAAGTGATCAGGGAGATTAATGAAATCACAGTTGTGGATTGTAGTCCATCCTCAATAATGGTTTCCAGCTTCTCCTTCATTTTGACAATAGTTGTCTTGCTGGTTTCTTGGGCTATAGCTTATCTTCTGCCTCTAGTCTCCACTCAACTTGCATCATCACGCAACCAAGTTCTATAAGGGAAATGACCCATGACCAGGAGTTGTAAATGAGAGTGATCCCTTTACTGAGTTATGTGACATGCTCCTTCACTTCCCTGACTATCCACCAGGTACAGAAAACAGCAGCAAATAAATTCATAAAGCTACCCTGGGCCACTACCAGCCATCAAGAAACCAAGGGGACCAGGGATGAGGCAGACTGAGGACAGTGGCAGGAACTGGGAAGCGGAGATGCAGAAAGATGTAGCTTCCTTTACCATTCAGAACTGTCTAGGTTGCAAGAGGCAGACAATCCAAACCAACTGAAAAACACAAACTAATAAAAGGGGAATTTATTAGGTCATTAACTAAAAGGCTAGGTGTGGCTGGATAGGGGCTTAAGGGATATCATTAGGACGTGGCTTCTCTCTCCCAGGTCAGCTCTCTGTTGGCACTGATCTCAAACAGTTAACTTCCCATTGGTACAAAGTAGCCATAGTTGTTCCATCTGTACCTTTTCAATTCAATGGAAATAGAAAACCTGTCTCTGCCCTCCCATTCTCAGAAGTCTCATTATAACATGTTTTATATTATAATGAGGTTGAGGCTCTGAATGGGTCATATGCCCATCCTTGAACCAACTTCTGTGGCCTGGGAAATGGGATGCACTCGCTGGTGTAGGTCCAGATCACATGCTCAACCCTGTGACCAATCATGGAGGCCTGGGCAACATTATGTGTTGATTATCTCAGGGCAGGGATTTCCACCAAAAATCAGAGATACTAGATGTTGCCTCCAATGCTATCCACAGGGTAAAGGCTAGAGAGGACTTGGTGATACCCGGCCAACCCCCTCATTAAGAACAAGTGTCTTTTCCTTAAGAGGACCATACACTAAGGACGTGCAGAACTGACCTGAGGTGGGTAAGGGCTTGTGTATTAAAGGACCTGAGAGAAGGCCAGTGGGCCAGAGCAGAGTTAGTAAGGTTTAGAGAATGGTTTGAAATAATATTGGGGAGATAAGAGCAGCAAGAATATGAAAAGCCTTGTAGGTTATTAAGGAGTGTTGCTTTTAAGTACAATGGGAAGTCACTGGACAGTAAAAACATTAATCCAGGAATATATGTTTTTTAAAAAATCATTCCAGTGACTTTGTAAAATTAGAGCAGAAAGGAGATACTTATTTCGCTCAGAATTATGTCTATTAAACTATTTCATTTCAGCTTTCCTGATGTATGACTCTAGGCATACTGCTTTTCTTAGGACAAGAGAACATGCTTAATTCTTTAAGTCATTATATTCATATTCATTTCTACAATGCATATTTCTTAATTATAATAAATGAAATACTTTAATATGTCAATGTGTAATGTCTATGAATTATTTTCAATTATATTTGAGTGCAGCAAACATCATGTTACCTAATGATTCCAAAATAAAGCAAATTAAACCTGGAAAAAAAGTCCTCCCTATGACATCATCTCTGCCCTCTAACTTCCACACCCAGAGAAGGTAGCCTGCCTGCCTGAATCTGTGTCCAGCTGTTATCTACATGGAGGTCACTTGGAGAAAAGTAGATAGGGATGTAGCTTCCCAAGTCAGCTCAGGTGTTCCTGGTCCCCAAATCCTACAAGAGCCTTCTGCACAGCCATCAGCAGGGACATTGTAGCAGGCAGATCTGTGCAGCCCAGATACCAAGAGACATCACATAAGAAAGAGCCCTTTCTCACCAACTATTTCAGGTTGTGGAGCCTCAGGGTAGTGAAAATGAACCAGTACTAATGGTTTTGCTAATCAGAAACAGTGACTGAGATAAGATCTTAATTTTCTATTCCCTAGACCTTGCAGTGCTATATCATATATTCATGAAGTAATAATTTTGTAGAACATAGAACCACAGAAAGCTAGGGCTAAAATGACCCCCTCCTTAACCTAATGAAGAAGCAAAGGCCACGAGAGGGGTAGATCCTTGATCAGGTTAACATACCAAGTTGAATCACTGATTCAAAACCAAAATAATTATTATAATAATAATTTAATTTAAATTCTATATTCCCAGTCTCCTGGGATAAGAAAACTATATTTATTTATATATTTGCATGATGCTTTCACAGTCATAATTCCATGTATCTTTACAATTTTAGAATAACAATATATCAATCCAGGACCACTTTAAGCTAATTTTTTAACTTGGGGTTTTCCTGGACCATGTAGGAAGCATAAATTTGAATCCCAAAACTATCTCAAAATGTGGTGGCTTATAACAAGCCATTTGTTTGCTAGCTGTTATGATTGCTAGGGGAGACTTTTCGTCACTAGAGGCTAAGCCAAAATTAATGAGTTTCCTGGCAATAGACTCAGAGTGGGTGGTCTAAGATGGCCTCACTCACTCGACTGGCAGATGGTACTGGTCCCGTGTCTTCAGGTGACTCACCTGAGTTTACACATGTGGGTGGGCTCCAAAAACCCAAGAGGGAGGAGCAGACACCACTGGATGAGTGCTTTTTCAAGCGCTTGTATCATGTTTGCTAATGTCCCATTGGTCATAACAACTCACATGGCCAAGCCCGGTGTCAGTTTGGGAAGGAACTTCAGAAAATCTCAGATACAGGCAGGTGTGGTTTACTGGGGGCCATTACTGTAACTACCTACCTCAGGGCCCAAGAGCTCAGCAAGGAATAATAGACGGCCTTGCTTGGCGGAAGACACGGAGTGAAATCCTGGCTCCACCTGTGTGCAATCTTAGATTAAATGACTTACCCTCTCAGAGCCTTGGTTTCCTCTTGGGGAAAATAATAACTACTTCACAGAGATTGTTGTAAAGTTTAAATAATGCATATTAGGTCTCTGCCTAAACATGCTTTAGTCAGCCCCATCCAAAATGTTTTCGTCTTGACCCTGCTTCTGCTTCAGGATTTCACCTTGTTGCATTCTCTCTCTTTTGCAGCCTTGAAAAATTTCATTGAAAAGGCATTCTGATTTAAAAATCATATATGCCCACTGTAATATAAAATATATATATATATAACTCTATAGAGCTGGAAATAGTGGCTCCTCTTCCACCGTTCAGCCCATCCTTTTCATTCTGCACTATCCTCCTAAGTGAGGCTCCAGACTTCATGACAACTGCATCACACTGATGACTCTCAAATCTGAATGCCCAGGCCTGTCCTCCCCCATTCAGAGTCATTCACCCACCACATGAGCAGAAGTTCTCAGTTTTTAGCATTCGCCAGAATCACCTGGAGGGCACGTTAAACCCTGATTGCAGGGCCCCACCTCCCAGGGTTATGATTGAGTAGATTTTCAGTGGGGCCCAAGAATTTGAATGTCTACTACATTCCCAGATGATACTGATGCTGCTGGTCTGAGGACCACACGATTAGAACCATTGGCCTAGAAGCACTTCACTTCAACTTGTGCAAAGATCAACCATTCCTCTTTCAAGACCTTCCCCTTCCTGAATTTTATATAACAGGTAATGGCATTGATCCTGTTGACCAAACTAGAAACCAATTGTAATAAAGGGTGCTGAGCAGTTAGAGTATAGTATCAAGTTGCTCTGGTTACTATTTCTTCCTTCCTGTTTTCCCAGATGGCTTCAGTCCTCATCAATTTCATTATCTATTAAACAGTGCCACCCGGTTATAAAGTCAAATACCTTTTGCTTTAAAATAATTTGTCTCATCAGCTTCCTATGGTTGATGTGGAAAATTATGTAATTTTGTTATTTGCTTGGCCTACTGATAAGGTAGAAGAAATAAGTTTTGCCACTGGAATCAAGATGTCTAATAAATCTGCATCCTCTGGTACTTTTCGGTGAAGTATTATAGGATGCCAGTATCTCACAAGAAAAAGATAGGAGGGGCTCTTCCAAGTTTGAAGGTGCAGATCACACTAGGGAAGTAATTTCACTTGTCATTCCTGATATTGGTACTCCATCTTTTACCATGTTGCAAGAGTTGCTACATTGTAGAGAAGGGCCTAAACCTTATACAAAGCTGGTTCAGACTTACTTTTGCAAAGGCTGGGGATAGTCATGCCTTAGTGCCCACGGTGTCCAACCAAGAAAAAGTATACAAATCTCTCAGATTTCATGAGCCAGATTTTTCTGTTTTCCAGCTATAGAAAAGGGAGTCCTGAGTCTCTCTCAAGGGGACTATTTTACTAGTTTCTCCTTAACTACTCTCCTGTCTCTCCTTTGCCCCCTCCAAGCTATCCTCTATTCTGTGCATCAGAACACTCCATCTAAAACCCAGGTCTGATAATGTTATTCCCTTACTTTAGAATTTATAAGGAGGCTATCCATTGCCTACAGGAAAGCACAGCCAACAGTTTGTTGTTGCTCTTGAATGGAAAAGAAGTTGGGGCCAGACTATGAAGGCCCATTAATGCCATTCAAAGGATTCTGGCTTTTATCCTGCAGGCAATTGGAAGCTGTAGAAGGTTTAAAACAAAGGAATGACACATAGGATTCGTTGTTACTGTTTTTATGTTATTTCCACTCTGATATTAGTATAGAAGGTAGATTTGGGAAAAAATTAGGGAGCAGAAGACTGGAGACAGAGAAACTAGTTAGGAAGCTGTTTTGTTAGTGAAGTAGGGCATGAGGAGAAGGAATGGAGTAGTATCTAATCTATAAGAAATATTTGTCTTGGTGTTGGTGGTGGTGGCTGGTGAAACGAGTGATCCAGGTTAGCAATTCTGAAACAATCCCAGCGGTTATTGAGATGATGAAGATATAATAGCCTGGGTCTTCTCTGTGCTCTTGATGGAAGTGAGATCATCCCAGGTTGCTCAGTCTATTAGCATTTCATAAGCTGTTGGGAGAGCTTGGGCCATGAGCTGAAGCTGAGCTTCCTAAGTCCCCCAACATCCAGGATTAAATCAAATGCATCGCAGTGATCAGCATGGCCTTTGGGCTTGTCACACTTAACAGCATTTCCTACCTCTGTGTCCTGAGAATTAAATCTTCCCCATGGAGGCAATCATATGCATTTAACACTGGGATGATAAATTCTTTCTTATTTGGTTTTTAAAATTAAGAAAACTGAGTAAGGCAGCAATTCCGGATTGTGTGAGGAAATGTGATAATGAGTGGCTTTGTGGGCTCTGCCAAGTTCTCTCCATCATGTTACCAGGGAGATGGTGAACACCTAAAATCGGTGCAGCTGGGGCAAAAGAAGCTAAAGTAAAAAGTCCCATAGGGCAATTTTTTTGTTTCCTAACACTTAAATTCTTGACAATTTTATAATACAAATTAAATTAGATTTATTTGCAGAAGACAAATAAAATGTAAAAGAGAATAAAATATTTTAGCAGAGCCCACAGAGGCCTCACCTATAGTACATGCCTATTAAATATTAAACAATCTAAATCAGGGACAGTAAATTCATAATAAATAATTAGAAATATAACCTGAATAAATCCCATAGTCCCATGTGGTTTATTCTTTGTACTATATAAACTGTTTTAAATTTTACCAGGTGTCTCAAAAATTGTCAAAGGAGGATGTGCAATTTATTTAAAGTAGAAAATCTTAAAATTTCTCTCCCCAGGACTGCCTCTTTCAGTGTCCTTCACCTAGAACCAACCTTGTCCTCAAAATTTTCTCTTTCCCACTCTCAACACCCAACTCTCAAAAATGCTTGCTGATATCATGTGACCAATGTCTCTCTCCTCTCCTTCCCTAATTACCATTTCTTTCAGCTTATTATGCATTTCCTCTAGCTCCTCTGGTTTCTTAAAAGGCTCTTCTTTATTTTTTACCCGAATTCTGTACAAAAGAAAAAAGAAAAAATCCTTTCTTCTCAGAAGCAAAAGGCAGAAGGGGAGATTGCAAGAACTGATACAGTGATCATTTTTGTCCCTGTTACACATTAATATTTTTATACCTGTTATAGGAAAAACCAAGAATAATATGAAATATATCACTAACTTTGAATAACATCAGAATTAGGCAGTGATTTGGAACATGAGCTTCAGAATCAGAAAAACCTGTGTTAAGACTCTGGCTCTGCCATTTGCTCCTTCCCTAGATTTCAGCATCTACAAATGCAAAAGGACATGGATTAGAATTGAATTGGATAATTCATGTAAAATATCCAGCATAGTTCCTGGAAACTTTTATTATAATTATTGAATAATGTATGTTGTGAATACTTTATTATAATTATTTGTATAAATTATGAGTGTTTTATTATAATTATTCATTCTTATCTTGGGGGAAAATAGTCCATAGGGAACAGGAATTTAGCCCAGGACAATCCTTCCTACTGGCACAAAACATTTAACAACCCAGAAAACAAGTTACTTTCCATCCTCAACCCTAGAGAAACAAATGCTATTTTCCCCATAGGTCATAAAGTATTCCTGCCTTCTCATGTGGTCACATGCTCAGTGGAGTTCCTGGCAACTCAACACACATCAATGGATTGATTAATGGACTGTTGAAAAAACAAATATCTCAGGGACACCAGATGCAAACCAAATAGCAATGAGCCTGAAAGTCTGCCTGGTGATAGAATGAAGTATGTGCCCTTCTTCAGTCACTCCTGGACCAACTCTATCAACCAACAGTTGTGTAGATGCAAGTAGCCCACATGAGTTCTCTTTCCCCATCAGCTGGTAAAGTAGATAGTTCATTTGTTCACTCATTCACTGGACAGTTTTTGAGCTCACATTGTGTGCCAAGCATTGTGCTTTTCACAGAGGAAAGGATAGGGTTCTAACTCTAGGGAGGTTCTCTTCAGCAAGGAAGAGGTATCACAGACCAGTGCTCCTCAAACTAGAATGTACATACAATTCCCCCTGAGAATCTTGTTAAAATGCAGGTTTTGATTTAGTAGCTCTGGGATGGGCTGGAATTTTACATTTCTAATAAGTTCCCAGGTAATATGCACACCATTCATCTCGAAGTTCACTACTCATAGTGTAATCCTCAGACCAGGAGCGTGGGTAGGTTGTCAAGTTAAGAGTGCTGATGCCTATTAATTCAGTTGAACTAGTTCCCTCCTGTTATTTTGTAGATTCCCAAGCACACATAGCCCTGTCCATCTGATTATGCAGCGGGATCAAAGGGAAGATGAGAGATGCTTATGTGAAAATAGCCATCATTGTAAGGAGGGAAGAACCCAATGATATCAGATTTGTTTGATTTTCTGTAATAAATCCTGAAAGGTCAGAAATAGCAAATTCCCAATTTTAAATGTTTCCCTGTCACTTCCCAGTCCACCCTGCTGAGGAGGGCTAGATGTAGAGGACAGTGGGAAGAGGGTGGGTACCATACAGTAGCGTACTGGATGCAGAGCCAGACTCCACCCCTTCCTACCTAGATCACTCAGCTGAAATAAGGAAATTTTGTGTTTTAATCTCTAAATCTCAAAAGTGGGAATGCTTATCATACCCACCTAAGAGGCTTGTTGTAGTTCATGAGATGATTTGCAGAAGGTACCTATCACAGTGCCTGCAGTGACCATTCAATGGTATGTGTCATTATTATTGTTATTAAATAAAACTGGGAACCATGATAAATATTCTTTATCAGTACTTTGTCAAGGCACGCTGGAGAAAGATAAATCTAAATTAGAGCCCATACTCTGACTCATGCAGTTTTAAATCAGACTGGTAATGTTGTGTGAGCACAGGTGTTTTGTAGTTTGGTTTCTCTTCTAACACGTGAAAAAAAATGATCAAAAAGAAGAGAGAGAAAACAATCACTATTTGAAAGCGAATGAAGGGTGCCACCCTCCTCCCAGCCCTTTTTTTTTCTTACTTTGACATCTCAGTGTGTGTTTTTTTTCTTTTAGCTGTGAGTTCTGGGATAGGTGATAACTGCCAGTAATAGGATTAGCATTGATTTCTTTAGCAAGAACAGAGATGTGGCAGTTCCAACCATTTCCTGAACTGCCAGCTTTGAAATATCAAAAAAAATAGAGAGAGAGAAAAAGAAAAAAGGAAAGAAAGAAATGAAAAGAAAGAAGTCGGTAGGGGGAAAATACAGCTTTTAGAGAAATGGAAGCGTTTGTGAATCCCACTGTGCGTGTCTGTGTGTGGGCGTATGGACACACATGTGCACATAGACGGATACAAGATCACTCAGACACGTGTAGTTCATGCCAATATTTTGTTGTTTGGTGATAAAGGATCAAAAGCTCTGTCTCTGTTCTGCTTCAAAAAAAGGTTTTAAACATTCATTTGGCTTTCTTTTTCTTTCATTTCTAACACATTTACCAACTGATCTTTCATAGTTATCCTTGAATTCTGACTTTTGTAACCTTGAAATTCAAACAAAGGAAAGAAGTGTCTCAGAGAAAGACTGTACAGTGGGCCCTGCCAGAGTCACGCCCCCCAGGATTCCGTTTCTCTGAGACTAAGTCCACAGGACACCAAAATACAGGATCAAGTTCTCCAAATCTCAACCAAAGTGTCTCCTTAAAAATAGCTGGTCAACCTCCTGCAGGAGACCCAAGTCTTCACATCCGAGCCGAGGAGTTGGGGGTCTACCCTCTTTTCCAAAGGTGCCAAACGCAAATCCAAGCAGGGACTGAGGCAATGCCCTCCAGCTTCTGGTGCTAAAACTAAAGAGGAAGAAAAATGGGGCAAAGGGTGGGCTTCTTCCACAGCCTTTGAGCTACTTTGGAAGCAAAACTAGTATAAAGCAGGATTTGAAGTCAAGATATCAGGTCAATCACATAAGTCAGATCTTGAGGCTCAACAATTTAGAAATAGAGAATTTTCTAGAAGAAAGAAGTAGAGGAAGGGATAGTGAGAGGTGGTTCTCTTTGATGTCTCCTTGGGTTGGATATATCCAAATCAATACAGGTGATTTGGGGGAAAAAAATCATTTTAAGGAGAAAACCCATTAAACCAATAGACTTGAGGATTACTTAGCAAATTGTTTTATGAATTATGATATCTTATGATGATTATCATTATTAGCTACTATTAATTGAATAGGAGTTATGTACCAGGGACTGTACGAAGTCCTCTGTATGTACTCATTAGCACTTTTAATCTTCATGAAAGAAGTTAGATAATGTCAACTTTACATCTTACAATCAGGAAACTTAAGCTCAGATAAGTGACTTGCCCAACATCACACAGCAATAAAGTAATAAAGCCTATATTTAACCCCAAACCTGGATGATTCCAATGTCTAGTGTAACTGAGTCACCACCTTTCCTTTAAGGTATTACATTTTCATTTGCTGAGACACCATCAAATGAGAGCCATCCCTCCATATTCATTTATTCATTCATTCACCATCCAATCCGCATCATTTGGGCACCTGATATATATCATCTACAGAGGTAGGACACTGAATTCAAGGATGAATCAGTCAAGGTTCCTGACACAAAGTGCTCAGAGCCACGTGGAGCAGACTGACCCAAGGATAGCACAGAGGAGAAAAGACAGTACCTTCACAAAGATAAGGTTCTACTTGAACTGGAGGTTGAGTAGGAATTCATAGAATATACACGTTATAGTAAGTAATTTCTTAGCTGGCTCTAATCAGCAGCTTCAAAACTCCCAAAGGCAAAAAAATCCTGTTGAACCATGTATACAAAACACCTTAGCAATAAGTTGAACAGATCAAATATTAACTTAAGCTGTTCAACACAAGTTGTCAAGTAATTATTTTACTTGTTGCTTATTCTCATTGAAATAATGTTTGATAGTATATACACATTTTAAAACAACATTTATGCTTTTCTTTCCCATTTGTAATGCTGTTCTTTGGAAAAAAGTAGAAAATTAATATAGCTTACTATGTATTAGTAAACATTTATATATGTATATTTCTGTGTTTAGTTTTCTATATGTACACATATATATGAAAATTTAAATCACTCATAATCCTGCTACTCAGAGTTATCCAAGGTTAACATCTTAGATATATTTCCTTACAGTACATTTCTATACAGTTATCAATTTAGTGCACAGAATTAGATTTACAATATATATACTGTATTTTAATGTTTTTACCCACATTTCTATCTTTACAATGAACATTTAACACTCTTTTGTGTGACTAAACATTCTCTGACAGTATAACTTCTAATGGTTCCCTAACATTCACCCTCTACATGCCCCATTCCATCCCTGCTCTACAGAACATTTAGGTACTTTCCTTTTTGTTGTTGTTGTATTATGAATTATACAGCAAAGAATATCCTTGTATATAGATTTTTGTGTGCATTTTTAATTATTTCCTAAAGATAAATTCCCAGAAGTGTTATTATCTCATCAAAAGTTTAAAACCATTTTAAAGTTTTTGGTGTGTATTTCTAAATATATATTCAGAAATATAGAATCAATTTGCCTTCCCAAAAGCAGAGTAAGAGTGCCCATCTTCTGCATTCTCACCAATATTGGATATTTCCATTTAAACCACTTTAAAAGTATTTCCCAATTGAGTAAGCAGAAAATTGTATCTTGTTTTTATTTGCTTATCACTGAATACTGATGAGGTTAGGCATTTTTCATACATTTATTATCCACTTGTATTTCTTCTTTTGTCATTTATTCATGTCCTTTGCCCATTTTTTAGTTTCCAGGTTTTTTATCTTATTCTTATTGATTGGTAGGCGTTCCTTATAGATTAAGGATATTAACCCTTCGTTTGTCAGAGGTGCTGACACAGCCTTAAACACTAGTTCAAACACATCATCTTTTCCATTCTTTAAAGTTCAACTCAGATTTCCACAAACCGAAATAAGCCAACCACGCTCTGTGCCCTGGCTCCCAATCACACAAAACCTACAGCTCTGGAGCATATTATGATTTGCATCTTAATTTACTAATTGTTTCCTTTGCGCTAAGCTTGTTCACGTCCTACCCCTCCCAAACTAGAGAGTTCATTGAATATAATACACCTTCTAAATCTTCTCTTTTTGCTATCTCCATTGTTTAACAAACAGCCAATTATTTCTCTGTCTTCACACTGTTCCCACTGTTCCCTGATACCAGAAACCATGATTTCCAAACACTCTTCTAGGAACTTGGCTCTGTTATTTGCCTAATCTTCAGTTTTAAAGTAGGATCTTTTAAGAATGGCACCAAGGCCATAAATACGTAAGCATGGTCAATGTGGATGGAGCCTAACACTTATTTCTTCATTGGTATAAACTGGACCACCTGTAACTGCTCAGAAACAATACCATAAGAGCTTTTTCTCTCTTGTAGAGAAGAAAGAGACAGGAAGATCTGAGTGGCTATGCATCCTGGAGATGGTGACATTGCATGAACTCTCTCTGATCCCCTTGTTAGGAAGGTAAATAGAAAGAATGGGAGATGCTTCTATTTCATTCTGGCCCAATTACCCTGGATTATGGCTGTCGAATAAAATACAGGTCATCCTGTTAAATTTGAATTTCAGATAAAGAATGAATAATTTTAAGTAGAAGTATGGTCTATACTTCTGAAATGCAAAATTTAACTGGGTATAAAGTATTTTGATTTGCTCAATCTGGCAACCCAACCCTGGATAAAAACCCACTGGGCACTAGAAATTTAAACAGAAGGTTTAGGAAGAGAATATGACTGAAGAGTAAGTAGAGACCAAGGCCATTTGGAATTTATATGTTGTACATATTGGCAACACAGATTTGAAATAATCTCCCCTTATTAGAGGAGGAAACTTTAAAAAAAAGAAACGAAAGCAGCTTCCTGAAGATCCAAAGTAAGAGAAGACTATGAAAATGATTTCCTGTAGGACCTAGAATACATTCCTAGAAAATTGTTCAGCATTCTTAATTGGATACAAGAAGACTGAACCTCTATAGAACAGGAATAGAAACCCAGGAGGTACAAGTGAATCAGGAAGAGATCAAAAGGGAGATAAGTAAAGTGAGGAATTATTGAAAAGAGACCAAAAATTAATTAACAGCATTAAAATCTCCTTTGACACAATAAAAAGTAGAACTTCTTTTAAAATATGAAATCTTTCATGTAAAAGAAAACCTTAGGAAGCTCTCTTAGAATGTAGAGGAAACAGCCAAAAAAAAAAAAAAAAAAAAAGAGACAATTATTGCTTTGAAGCCAGAGATAGGACAAACAATGTTAGAATTATAGGTGTTTTAGAAATAACAGGACCAGATAATATAAAAATAGGCTTGAAGGTGCTGGTTTGGGATAAGGTGAAGTAAGCATACTCTGTCTTGCTCTTCCGCTGAATGCAGCTTTAAAACCTGGACAGAAAACTCTGAAAATTGTATAGGAGTATGCAGACTGGAATTCAAAGTATCACTGAAGCAGTGATATCCCACCAGTATCCCCCAACCTGATCTCAGTGAAGCCCCAAACCCAGAAGTTGGCACCCAGGTACAGAGAATGCTCCAGTGGTAGCTTCCTAGTTCTGGCTCCAGAAGTGGGAAATAGAACTTCTAATGCTCAGATAGACTATGGAAATCCCTATCTTCTTTTTCTTTGCTCCATTCTCAAGCTTCCCAGCCTCCAAGCAAACTCACAGTGGTAGAAGCAACAGAAGTCCCCAGGAGCCAAAACTATGAATGGTGGGTAACTTTCTTCTACCAACAGAGCTGTGTTCCCAAGAGAATGAGGCAAACTTCCCATTTCTCTCCTCTCTCTCTCTCTCTCTCTCTCTCCCTCTCCTTCCTGCCCTTCTCACTTGATTTTGGACATAGGAGCAGCAGCAGGCAGAAGGCAGGGTAACTAAGGCCCCAGTTTTCTGCATGGAGGACTGAAAAGAGGAGCCCCCCAGAAAACAAACAAACAAAAATACCAGGAAGATGGCAAAGAGGGAGGAACTTGGAAAACAAACCCATAAAGTTGTTTACAAACTCCTGAGCACACTTCTAATCATACTTGGATGTAATCCTAAACAGCATCCCAAATAATCTGAGAACTGGACAGATAGACAATCACCTAGCTTCCAGATTGGCCACTGGGTGGCATACATGTGGGCCAGCAGTAAATAGTACTGCTAATGCTCTGAAAATTTAATAAATATTAGAAACACAGCCCACAGAAGACAGACTGAAATTAGCAGCCTGAACCTAACCAGGTTGATTTCCTGCTAAAACAAAAATATTAAATTCTCCACAGGACTTAACAAGACTTGGAGTCTCATAATAATCAAAATATTGGGATGCAATGCAAAACTACTCAGCATATGATAAACAAAGAAAATATCAGCTCACATGAGAGAAGACAATGAAAGAGACCAACAACAAAATGATACAGATGTTAGAATTATCTCATAAAGTCCTTAAGGCAGCTCTTTTTCTCTAATGCTCAAAAAAAAAATGGACACTCTTAAAACAAATGGAAAAATAAAAAGTCTCAGCAAAGAAACATAAGACATCAAGAAGAACCAAATGGAAATTCTAGAATTTAAAAATAATATAACTGAAATTTAAAACTCGATGGATAGGCTCAGTAGCAGAATGGAGATGACAGAGAAAATGATCATGAAACTTGAAGATATTTCCATAGAAGTTATCCAATCAGAAAAACAAAGAGAAAAAAGATTGAAAAAAAAAAAAAAGAGAAGAACTTCAGGACCTGAGGGACAAAAACAAAAGTTATTGTCATCCAAGTCCCAGAAGGAGAAGAAAAAGACTACAGTGCTAATGAAGGAATCAATGAAGATGAAAATAAATGAGGAGAAAACATGTTCATGGATTGGAAGATTCAAATTATAGATGTCAATCCTTCCCCAAATTGGTTGATAGATTTAACATAATTCCACTCAGAATCCCAGTAATAGTCTTTGTAGATATAGACAAAATGATCCTAAAATGTATATAGAAAGGCAAAGGACTTAGCAGAGGTAAAACAATATTTTAAAGAATAATAAATCTGGAGTACTCATACTAGCCAATTTTAAGATTTGCTACAAAGCTACAGAACTCAAGACAATACAAATTTGCAAAGGAATAGACACATAGATCAATGGAACATAATAAATAGTCCAGAAATATGCCCCAACAAATATGGTTAATTGCTTTAATTCCACCTAACAAATTTTCAAAACAAGACCTAAAAGGATCAAAATGTTTCCATGTAACTTAACTGAATCCCAGAACAAAATTCAAGAACCCAGCAACCAACAAGGAAAGACACATGATGTCTGTCATCAGATCAAAAATTACTATGCATGCTTTACAAGCAGGAAAAAACAACCCAAATGAGGAGAAATGTCAATCAATGTACACCAACTCAGATCGCCACAGATATTAGAATTAGCAATTGGAAATTATCCCAAATGAATAAAGAGAGAAAATAATAATAATAACAATAACAAAAAACAGGGCATCAGTGCTCTGAATAACAAATTCAGGAGCCTAGTTATACATGTCACTGGAGTCCCTAAAGTTGGGGTGTGGGGAAGGAAAAAGATGTTTAAATAGATAATGGCTGAAAATTTTCCAGATTCAATGAAAACTATAAATCCACAGATCCTAAAGCTCAATGAATCCAAGCACAGAAACGGGAAGAAAAGTACACCAAGTTACCTCACAATCAATTTGCTAATAATCAGTAATAAAGAGAATCCATAAAAACAGAGGACAAAAGCTCTGTACAGAGGAATGTAGATAAGTATTACAGTAGCTTTCTTTTCAGAAACAATAAAGCAAGAAGATAACAGGTCAATTTTTCAAGTACTAAAGAAAAAAATCAGGATAAATTAGGAGTTTGGGATTAACAGATACACACTACTATATATATAATAGATAAACAACAAGGACCTACTATATAGTACAGGGAACTACATTCAATATCTTATAATAACCTATAATGGAAGAGAATCTAAAAAAGAATATATATATATATATATGAATCACTTTGCTGTGCACTTGAAACTAACACAACATTGTAAATCAACTATACTTCAATTTTTAAAAAAAATTTTTTAAAAAGTCAACCTAAAATTCTGTACCCAGAAAAAATATCTTTCAGAAACAAAGTACATTTGAAGGGGAAAATTTTGATTTTTTGAGAAGAAGCTGAAAGAATTGATCACCAACAGATCAGCATTACCAAAAAACTAAATAAAAGAAATTCTTTATACAGAAGGAAAATGATACCAGATGGAAATCTGGATCTACACAAAGAAATAAAGAGCATATGACCATTCAAATACTTGTATGTAAATGTTCATAGTAGTTTTATTTGTAATAAACTAAAACCTAGAAACAAGCCAGATGTCCATTGGCAGGTGAATGGATAAACAAATTTCAAGATATCCATACAATGAAATACTACTCAGCAATAAAATGAAATGAACTAGTAACACATGCAACAATACTGATGGATCTCAAAATCATACTAAGTGAAAGAAGCAAGAAAATAAAAGAGTAAATACTATATGATTACATTTATATAAAATTCTACATAATACAACTAATCTATAGGGACAGAAAGATCACTGGTTTACTAGAGATGGAAGGGGTAAGATGGAGGGGGAGAAAGAGGAATTACAAAGAGGCAGAAAAAAACTTATGAGGACAATGGATACATTTATTATTTTAATTGTGGTGATGGTTTCATGGGTGTATATATATGTCTAATTTATCAAATTGTAAACTTTAAATAAGTGCAGTTTAAACCTCAGTAAAGCTATTTTTAAATAGAGAAAGGTGTGATATTTCCCACAGTGGTAGTTTCTTAGTCTTTCACAGTTAAGAAAAGACTGACATTGAGATCATCAGAATTGGCATTAAAGATGTAAACATATCATCATGCGAGGTCCCTGACAAATGACTATTCTAAGCAGTGCAGCCTGGAAAGGTAGAGAAAAAAGTTTTTATTTAGTAATATTTAGGCAGAGAATACTAAATCTATAAATACGGTACTCGTTTTTTACCAAGTTGTTAGTTGAAATAGATCAACAGATAAATTTTACATAATCAGGAATCATAACAAAAGTCTATACCTATACTCTGGAACAAATTCATGATTAGGGTATTATTAGACCTGTTCTCCCTATGAAGAAATAGAGCTCAGAGAGGTTGAGTTGGCAAGTTAGCCCAGGATCACATAGGTAGCAAACGGCAGAGTCAGAACCCTCATACAAGCCGCCTAACTCCAGAACTATCAATATTATCTCCTACACAGCTAATATCTGACTCTACCCTTTGTGCATGACCTGGGATGGCAAGGCCATCACCTAGGGCTAAGTATTTCAGTATAATCACTGAATTTTTATGTTTCCAAAATTCATAGGGGAACAGTTAATCCACTAATTCTTACCTCCTTTTTTCTCTTATTTGGAGACTTGCCCAATTTCCAACAATTTTCCTAGAATTGATCCCTCTTTTGCTCTCCCCCTCATGTCCTAATTCCAACCCATCAGCAAACCCTGTTGGCTCTACTTCCACAGTATACCCCGAGTCAGTTTGCTTTACTCTATCCCCACAATACCACCACAGTTCAAGCACCATCATCTCTTGCTTGATGAATGACTTTTGTCTATGATATGAGGCGCACATTTCCCCCAGTTGGTCATTTGTCTTTAAACTTGTTTATGTTTTGATGTTTTCTTTCTTTCATATACCAGTTTTATTTTTATGTACTCAAATTTATTAGTCTCTCCATTTATAGCTTCTGGTCTTTGAGTCATATTTGGAAAGGCCTCCCCTAACTGCTGATTTTGAATAAACAAACTTGAGAGCCTGAGCGGGCACTAGAAAGGGCATTGCATCTGTGCTGCCACCCGCCAACACATGCTGCAAGTCATCCCCAAGCTTGGAAGTTTACATAGAGCTTTAGTCTAAGACTTCTTAATGCACAGAGCTGCTCCAAAGGAATACACCTATTTTTCAATCTCTCAGCCTTCAAGCTGGACTTTAGGAAGCAATATTCAAATCCAGTAGACCCTTTTTGTACAGGTGGTCAAACCTTGGGCTGCCACAATAAATCTTTGACTTTCATAAGTACTTCAAAATACTTAAATGCATAGGCATTCGTCTACAATGAGGGGGAAAAATAACACTAGTATTAAATACATCAAGTTAAAATTTTTCTAAAATATGAACAAAATAATTAATAGTTAATTCTATAGAGAAAAGGCAACATTATATCTTGATTCAAACAAACTTAAAAAATGATGAGATAATTAGAAAAATATGAATATAAACTAAATATTTGATAATGTTAAGGAATTTTTGTTAATTTAATTTTGGTGTGTTAGTGGTAACATGGCTCTATTTTCTTCTTAAATAGTCCTTTTAACTGTTGGAGACATACACTGAAATATTTATGGATAAAATGATATAATGTCTAGGATTTGCTTTAAAATATCCAGAGATCTTGTGTGTGTGTGTGTGTGTGTGTGTGTGTGTGTGTGTGTGTGTGTGT
>NW_020838016.1:4874373-4894377 GCF_003676395.1 Aethalodelphis obliquidens | reverse complement strand
TGTGTGTGTGTGTGTGTGTGTGTGTGTGTGTGTGTGTGTGTGTGTGTGTTATGTGGGCCTCTCACCGCTGCGGAGCACAGGCTCCAGACACGCGGGCTCAGCGGCCATGGCTCACAGGCCTAGCTGCTCCACAGCATGTAGGATCCTCCAGGTCCGGGGCACGAACCCATGTCCCCTGCATCAGCAGGCAGACTCGCAACCACTGCGCCACCAAGGAAGCCCCCAGAGATATTTTTAATAGTAGGGATATATATGAAACAGTATTAGCCATGAGTTAATATTTATTGAAGATGGGTGATGTGTTCATGGGGATTTATTATATCATTGTCTGTACTTTTGGATATGTTTGAAATTTTCCATAATATATTTCAGAGATAATATGTTAATTATATAGATTAACTCCTTTTGGAATAAGATTTGGGAGTGCATCTTTGAGGCCTCACTGGGGGCTAATGGACTCAACACCTTTTCCAACCCCTTTTCCCTTGACTACATAGAGGCTGGAACATGTGAATGATCATTTTCCCAGCATTCTTTGCAGCTAGGAGTCCCTTGAGTCACAACTTTGCACAATGAAGTGAAGCTAAAGTCTGCTGGGATTTCTCAGAAAACTTTTTCTCTTTACACAGTGTGGCTGGCTTCCACCTCTCTTTCCCCATCTTTGAATGGGACCTAGGTTCTGACTGTGAAGCCATATTGCAACCATGAGAAAGCCAAACTGAAATATAAAAACCAAGCCTGCTTCCCCTGAAACATTTAACCAAGACTTTCAGCCCCCTAACTCCAGACATCTGAGATATCTATTTATATTAAACGTAAATATGTTTCTTAAAATACTTACAGTATTGAAATCACTGTAAGTCAGATTTTCTGTTACTTGCAACTAAACACCTTCTAACTGATTCAATCTGTTGTACACAATTTCTTATATAATAAAATTTCTGGTCTCCACTATGAAGCAATGCTAGTATCTGTTGCTAACTGAAAAGTTTTGTTAATTTGAACTGGATCCCAAAATGCCATTTAAAAAATTTTATTCATATTCCCTAAGCCCAGTTGGATCATCTCACCAAAGTATCTGAAAGCTTATTTAAAACTAGTTTTAAAGTAATCATTACAAATAAAATGATTTATTAATTAATAAATTCATTCATTAATGACACATTCTTTTCCCAGCTCTAACTTCATCACTGCCAATTGTACTTTTACTTAAGCTCCTGACTTCAGGGTGTCATGAGCCCCAGGCTTCCTGAGTAAAATGGCAAATGTGCATGTATTAAGGGTTCTAATGAGTAACCAGACACAGGACACAGTCCCACAGCTGAAACTGCTCTTCTTTCCCCAAGGTCAGCTAACCTCTGTCATTAAAGCTTCATCACGTTCAAGAAGTCCCCCCAAACTAGGCAAGATGAAAGGCTTCACATCTGTCCCCAACTCAACCAGTTCCAGGGTGTGTTTAAACAGAATCTTAACTACAGAATCTTCACTAAATATCACCCAATATTGTTGGGAATGAGGAATCACCAATTCCTTGGTATTTATTTCATTTAAAGGCTAAACATCTGTATGTTTCAGGTAAGATGGCCTGACTTAAAGACAACAGTGATATGATAAATGAACTCCTATCAGAGTATCTAACGCACTAGCAGGCACTTAACAAATGTTCACTAATTAATTTATTAAATGCATTAATTAGCTAGTTAATAGATATTTAGAGTTCACAATAGATTTTATTTCACATCAAGAGGTCCAACTTTGCTGACACTGCTGTTTATATAACCTGTTTTCTAAATACAAAATATTATTTGATTATTTGCTTTTTGATTGTCCTTCATGAGATCAGCAGTACATCATTCTCCAATGATAGAATATCCCTAGAAACAACTTCATTCATTCATTCATTTCCACACAATAGCAACTACTTCTTATGATAAGGTATGTTCCACATCCATTAACTATCTCTTAGCACAGCACCCTGTCTCCAGTAATAATGAGGACACCCATCAACACAAATGAGATGTATAAATGATTTCCTGTTATCCCAGGCAACAAGCTCTGGAGGTGAACTGTCTGGACTAGAATCCTAACTCCAGCATATTCACCTGTATAAACTTAGAGAAATTTCTTAATCTCTCTCTGCCTTGGTTTCTTCATCTGTAACACAGGGATGATGATAATAGTACCCACCTTACAAGACTGTAGTGAGGACTGAAAGAGATGACAGTGAATTGACAGGTATTACATGTCTCATAAATGTTATGCATTATTACCTGACTCTAGCATCGCATTGTGATCAAAGCTTTCTGTCCATCTGATCTGTGACAGTCAATCCACAGGACATCCCAAGAGCAACCATTTGTCACCACAGTGCACAGACAACCGTGTACAGGTCCTCTGGTTCTACTGGGAGTCGGGCCCAACACATGACTCATCCACACTGATGACTGTACATGTGCATCACACACAGCCCAACATGGGCAGAACCAGGGCGAACACGCAACAAGATGATCCAGATTCGTCCAGCCCAACACATGCTTAGGGGGAAATCACTTTCCCTCACAGAGTCTCTGTTTTTCCATCTGTAAAGTTGAAATAGTACCTACCTCACTGTAAGGGATTAAATGACATAACATAAGTAAGAATACCTTTCAGATGTAAAGTGTGTTTTGGGCTGGGTATTACTATCCATCTTTGTACCACCAGCTTCATTAATTCAAAAAATATTCAGTTCATTTCTGACTATTCCAGGCAGTGTGATAAGCATGGAAATAAACAACATATAGTAGCCAGAGTTGAATACATATTTGTTTAATATATTATTTGTTGATTGATCAATTAATATTGCTGAAAATATTTGGACTGGACAATGTAGACCCAATTTGAAAGGGATATAAGTTGCCATATTTCATTTTATCATGATGGACATGTGGCTTCCTCTCCTCTGTGCACTCCCAGTGCGCACTGACATCTATTACCATCTTGAACACGTTCTACTGAAATTATTAGTTGACTTCCTATAAAGTCCCCCCTCTAAACTGAGAGCTTCCTCTTGAGGGCAGACCTATGGTTTGTTTTTGATTTTTTTAAATTTGTATCTTCAGCATTTAGCTCAGAGTATTGCATAAACATTTAGGAAACATTTTCTTTTTCTTTTTTTTTCTTTTTTTTTTTTTTTACCTACTGCATTTGGGTGTGGTGGAGAAAAAATGTCACCATTCAGTTGAATCCTTTCGACCAGAAACCTTGTGAACAGAGTTCTCTTCTGTACTAACACTTGGGCATGTGCCACTTCTCTCTATGTACACAGCATACATGTCTGTACCTGGGCTAATTCATCAGTCCTTGCTGGGGACATCACATTTCAGAATACTTGGTAACCATTTAGTAAAAGACAACTTCTGATGTCCTAAGCTTCCAGAAGGAGTTAATGCACCTCAAAGAAATAATCAATCAGTGTAACTTTCCAACCAGTAAAATCAAGCCCCTTACAGTCTTAATTTCCTAGGAGTTTTTTTTTTTTTTAACATCTTTATTGGGGTATAATTGCTTTACAATGGTGTGTTAGTTTCTGCTTTATAACAAAGTGAATCAGTTATACATATACATATGTTCCCATATCTCTTCCCTCTTGCGGCTCCCTCCCTCCCACCTTCCCTATTCCATTCCTCCAGGCGGTCACAAAGCACCGAGCTGATCTCCCTGTGCTATGAGGCTGCTTCCCACTAGCTATCTACCTTACGTTTGGTAGTGTATATATGTCCATGCCTCTCTCTTGCTTTGTCACAGCTCACCCTTCCCCCTCCCCATATCCTCAAGTCCGTTCTCTAGTAGGTCTGTGTCTTTATTCCTGTCTTACCCCTAGGTTCTTCAAAATGTCCTAGGAGTTTTTATATACATATATATGTTCAACATACATAGCCCCTCACATATATACCAGCACTATCCATCTATCTATCTATCTATATATATATATATATAGATATATAGATATATATATTTTTTACAACATAGGGTTTTCTAGGATTGAGTGGTTTTAAACAACAGTATTTTATTATTTTAAGCACACCCACTGTGGAAACATTCTTGGGGCTCACTGCTTCTGCTATTGGAGCATTTGGTTTTTATTCTGAATATTTCAGCACATCTATTTACCTGGCACTATATTTAGTACCACAGTGCCAAGATGGCATATATAAAGATTCAATTGCAATTCCCATCTGATGTCCCTTCCCTCTCCTTTTTACCCCCTTTTTTATGTCTACACTCTGAATTCAGCACAAAGTTGGTGTGTTTAATTTAAAAAGAAGTAAAATGCTCCAGGAGACGCCTCAGACCACTGCAAATCACCTACTTTATAGAGGCAGTAAAATTGTGTATCGGATTAGAAGTGATGCTGATCTGAAATTTATGATAACTTTTAATGGCATTATAATTTTTTTCCCTGTGCGCTCCATAACTGTGTCATTTCAATGCACAGTGCAGTGAGATGAAATTTGTAAGGGAAGAACATTACCCAAGCAAGCCCAGGAAGAAAAAAGCCAGTGGAATAATGCAACAGCCCCACACAGGTGGATAGAAGCTATTCTCTCCATGTACTATGTAGAGGCACAAACTCCAAAAAGACCATTTGAAATTAAAGGCAACTCAGGGTACAGAATTTGTTGATGAAACTAGGAAACGTGATAGAAGCACCCTCTTAAGAAACCTGGTGTAGGTGGCTTCCTCACATCACCTCACCACTTCTAGGACTCTGCACATCTCTCGGCTGATGGAAGCACACTTGGGTGTCCTGAAATAGTTTTCTAGAACAAATAGCTCTTCCCTAGGCCAGGTCTGTGGTCTGGTTTCCTCTGGGACAGCTCAACTCCTCACTGGTTCCAAAAGAGCGTAAGAGGGCATTCTTGGTATCACAGGCTGAAAAGACTTGTAAAGTGCTGAGAGGTTTACAATTAAGAAAATAATGATGAAAGAAAGAAGGAACTTAATGACAGAAGGAGAAAGAAAAAGAGAAAGATGTGGAAGAACTTTTTAAAATTCCAACAGTAATGTTCATGTTACATTCTAATTTGAAATATGAGGAAAAAAACTCTCCAGAGAACTCCACTAGAGTCAAAGGAGAAGACTTCCTCTCAATGCCAAATCCCCTCTTCAACTCTTTTCTTCAGGGGTAATGCAGCCTCTGCTGCAGCCTCTGCTTGAATACTCCCAAGCACAAGAGGCTCATTACCTCAGGCAGTGCCTGAATTCATTTATAAATTCATTGAACAATGTATTAGGCATAGTGCCAGGCACCAAGTGCTATGCTATTGTTGGAATATTTTTGAAAGCTTTTTTAAAAACAATAACATGTATTAGTCAGTTTTTTGATTAGAGAAACCATATAGGTTCAGTATAGAAAATTAAATCTCCAAAATGTACAAAGCATGACCTATGTGGTATTCTTGCCAAAAATGTTTAATGTGAATCTCATGATGACCACAAAATCTGAAAAGTATTCCAACATGACTGGCCTGGACACTCCAAAACTGTAAATGTTGTGAAAGACCAAAAAAAAACAAAAACAACAACAAAACAACAACAACAACAAAAAAACCCATGGGGGACTGTTCTTGTTTAAAGCATACTAAAGAGACATGACATCAAACGCAAAATGTGGAACTCGATTAGATCTTGGATCAAAATTTAAAAGTTACAAAGGACATTTAGATGACTATAGAGAATTTGAGTAGAGATTAACTCTTAGATGATATCAATCAATATTAAATTTTTGGTTGTGATAATGTGGTTGTGGCTTTGTAGGGAAATGAACTTGTTCTTATGATACATATTCTGAAATATTCAGGGATGAAATGTCATGATGTCTGCAAATTACCTCCAAATAGTATAGCAAAGATGGATAAAAACAACATGGCAAAATGTTGAAAACTGGTGAATCTGGGTGAAGGGTTAACAGAGGTTCATTCCCTTTCAACTTTTTGATTTTTCAAAATGAGAAGTGGGTTGGAGGGAATCTTAAAAAACAATGCCAGTTATCTTTGGAGAGGGTGTTTACATTTTTCTTCTTTATCCTTTTCTGTATTTTGCAAATATTCCTGCAAGGACAGAAAGTCTTTGCTTTACATTGGATAAAAATGTGTCTATTGGTGCAAGTTCCTCCAGTGAGGCAGCAGGATAATGCCCCAGAAAGGGTGGGGCATGGAGCATCAAAGACCCAGGTTCTTGCCAGGCATTTCCAGCCACTAGCTCTGTGGCTTGCTTCTTCATTTGCAAAATCAACCCACCTTACGGGGTTCTGGTGAGGTTCAAATGGGAAAACAAATGGGAGTAAACTCTCATGTGAAAAAGTGGTACTGTTTAAGGCTATTACACCAATTCACCCCACTATCTATTTCTTGAACTTTTGTGCTCTACAAAAATGTTAAAAAAAAATTTTTTTTATCCTGTTGCCTTGAGCATTTTGTTTTGGACGCTTGGAGTCAGAACTGAGTTCAAAGGAGCAGATTCTCTCCCAGCTTTCTCTATTTTCTCTGAGATTAAATAGCAGATCAAGCCAAGAACTTGTCAGGCATTCAGGTTTCAGTGGAGTTGGTGAAGCCCCCAACCCTGCACTCACCAGCCTCGGAAGGCATATTTCAAGCCTTGCCCTGTAGAGCCTTGCCTTGCCTCCCTTTGACTGGACAAGCTGCAGAGTTTGCTGGTGAAAGCAGCATCCTGCTCTCTCTTCTGAGAAACTCACCTGGAAGTTCCAATCCAGTTTGCCCTGGATTTCACGGAGAAGTAGGCTTTCTTTTGGAACCGCGAGGCTCCTCCCCTTCCTTTTCTCCCACCACGTGTGGTCCTGTGAACCCTGTCAATCAAGCCGCGGGTCTCAGCTATGCCTGGTGAATGCCTTTCCCTCTCTGTGTTGAATTTCTGAGTGTGCTTGACTTCTTGCCCACACCCGAGGGAGGCTATGTTATTCCTGATCCATTTCCCAGAGAATTAGAATAAAAGAAAATCAGGTGTGTCACGGAACAGAAAGATAGAGGCCAGTTAGTCCAACCCCTTCATTTTACAGACAGCAAGGTGAAACTGAGGTCCAGAGAGGAGACATCAGTTGTCCATGCTCACGTAACTAATTCATTGCAAAATCTGAGCTAAAACCCTACATCCAATTCCCCATCACATAGTCCTTCCACTGAACCAGGATGCTTTTTCTTCGAGGACCATATACACGGTCCTTCTGACTGTCCAACTTCCCCAGCTTGTCTAGGTGTTTCTCTCTCCTGCTCAGGCTGAAAGGCTCAATAGTGAGCATGTGTGTCTTTAATCAAACACAGCCTTAGAATGTGTCCTTGGTCCTTATCCGTCAGTTCTTAAGTGGAGTGGGAAAACAAACCCTTCTCTTTAAGACCATCAATAATCTACTCTTCATTGACAATGGCTTCCTTTCTTTTAAAGATGAACAAAGAAGCAGAAAATTCTCCCTCTACTCCCAAGACTTTCCTCTCCAGAACTGCAAATCCTTTAGAGGTCTTGAATTTCTCTTTTTTTCTTCCGAAAATATTCTCCCCTCTTCTCTGCTTCTACCTGGTGATTTTCTTCATTCATAGATATTACATGTTCTGAGGGACTTCAAACACCACCCACGTGGAGCTGACCTCTGCCTCCTCTGAGTCTGAACTGTGACATTCCTATATCTCCATTTTAACATCAATCATCAGTTTCTTTCTGTTGCAGTTTTTGGGTTTATATCTTTTCAAACTTGATCTCTTTGAAGGTAAAGTTGCTACCTTATTAACTTTGGTCTTCCCAGCTCCTGACACACGATGGGGGCCTTGAGTAATATTTTGGAATGAAGGCGTGCAAATCAGCGGAATTGGGAAGTCATGTGTGTTTTCAGAGTCTTGCTGTCCATTTTGTCATGTTCTGCGTTTATGAGTCCAGGGGGCAACCCATCTCTGATTGGTTGATATTCAGTTGCACGTGGCACTGTCCTCACATCTTCCCCAGCCTGCAAGACACACCTCTTTCCTGGTGGAGTATCTAGAGTCCTGTCACCCCAATGCCTGCCTGGTGTTCCACATGCCTCTGGAGGGATCTTATTAGAGGGGACAGATTCGCCCTGTGAAGAATCTCCTGCTTGTATAGCTCTAATGATGCAGAAATCCCCCTCTCTCCATGGAGTCAGGTGTCACCAACATTGATGTTGATTTCCCTTCATCTTTATGGACTCTTTTTCTTTCTAACTTTCTTACTCAGTTTATTTACTATCCTTTCTAGGAAGCCACTATTCATTCCTTTAATACTCCACCATAGAGCGATGTTCCCTAGCAGTAAGGCCACTTGGGACTTCACACAGCAGATGTAATTGGTGAGCAAAATGCACTCAGACTGGCTTCATCCACTTGCCAACTGTGTGACCTTCAGTAAGTTCCTAAAACTCTGTGCCTCAGTTCCTTTCCTGTAAAATGTCTTGTGGAGGGTCCTGTGAGCATTAAAGAAAACAGTGAACGTAGAATGTGTAGCACGGTACCTGGTACACAGTGATTGCAAAGGAGATGTTTGCTCTCATAACTGTTGTGGTAACTAACTCTAAACAGGAACCCAAAGTCAGCGCACACCCTGCTCATGCCCATGGCCACTTCTCTGCTGCCTTCATGTCCTAAGGCTCTACATAAATCTTAGATGCTTTCAGGAAAAAACATATTCTTGACTATGACTCTTTTTTTTAAAGGCTTCTTGTCTCCCCCTTGCTCACTTAGCTGCTGTCATCTTCTAACCTGCTTGGAGGGCCCTTGCCCAACAGGAAGCGTTCCTCTGAGTCTGACCAAGAGAGAAAGCAGGTCACACAAGGAGGAGAAAGAGGCCCTGCATTGGAAAAGATGATTCAAGAGAGTGGCCGTGCTGTGATCAGGGAACCTACCATGTTCAGCCCCCGCTACCCTTCCTCAGGCCCTGGGCCCAAGCGGAACTGGCCTGCCAGGCTACTCAGCATTTCCTCCCAGTGACATGCAACCCCAGTGCTGAAAACCTCCGTGTCCAAGCCCTTCTCGTCTCCCATGGAGACTTACGTTAATGATGAGCCAGTACCTTGGGTGTTCTCTGAATCACTCCTCTAACCTAATTATGTGCTGAGGGGGAAATCCAATGTATTTGATCAAGTCTTGCTAGTATTTTCCTTGTCTAATTCCATTAATCTCATTGATATGAAGGGTTCTGAACTAATTAAAGCAAGTGCTATCCCCCAAGGGCTCTGGGATGAATAGCCCTTCCCCACTCTTCTCAGAACCTGGTTAGCCCTGGTGAGTGGCACAGGCAGGGCTAGGCAGAGGACCCCCTCATAGAGGAATAGTCAGTGAATGGTGCTCAGAAACTAAAGTACCTCAGCCGAGAATGTGGAGGGAGGGATGCTGTGTTCTTGCTGAGACTGTTCTTCACAGCTCTTTATCCCAGATGCTTAATTCACATACTATGTACATTTTATTCAGTCTTAGTACTGTTTCTATCCACCTAGAACTCCCGTGAGCCATGAAATGCCTTCAGAGTCATTGGCCCACTTTAGAAACCTCTGGTAGCCCATTAGAAATGTCAGTGCACACTCCACAAGCAGCCAAATCCAAACGCGCTGAGGCTTCACCTCATTAAAATGTTTCCAAGACACAGGGTCAAACTTATCTTGCCACGGACTCCCTTCCTCTTGCCAATCGCTGAGAAACCATTTTCTTTCTAATTAATTTCATCTAGATGAAACCTGCATAAATGTCAGTGCAACAAATTAAGACTTATTGATTATTGGCTTTTTTAAAATAGTTAATGGTTCTGTCCAAAGGTGGAATATTTCAGGGACATCAGCAAAACATTTTAGCTTAGGCTGATTTTGGTGTTTTGAACAATGAAAATAATGTTGTAAGCATCTTCCATAGCCTCATCACTCATTTTTCATCTGAAACTTTATTCTTTTTTTTTTTATATAGTCACAAAATATAAATAGCTAGAAAACTGCGCCTTGGAATTTGATGGAAGAACAGTGCTACCCAGGCATTTGTATTTCATATATGGTGCCCTGGGTGTTGTCCATCTTCTCTCTCCTTTTTTCTCTCCTTCAGATATCAGTAGAATGTTAAGTTTGTTCACCATGATTGTTGACAGCAAAAGAAAAAATTTTAAATGAATAAAACTCAAGTTCTGTATCAGAAACCTTGTTTGTTTGTTTATTTGTTTGTTTTAAGGCTGATGCTGGCATAGGGTGAATGCCTTGACCATGCATGGGTTTCTGGCATACTGTCAACCACTCACCAAGCCTTACTGAATCTTACTGTGTACTAGGGCAAAGGTCAGAGGGGAACGCTAGCCTTCACTGCTACTCTCAAGAGGATAGAATCTAGTTCAGAACATCCACATGCACAGAAAACACTGTGATCTACAAAGCTAGCTACACACGTAGTAGAATTCAAATCCAGTACTTCATCTGGTTTACAAACTTTCTGTAAATTTGCAGGGGATCCCTGTTTACTGGTGGAAAAACAGGGCAAAGAGAAGTGAATTGCATCAAAGACAACACTAGCAGCAGGAACTAAAATCAAGCTTCCTATTCTAAAGCGCTTAAGCTACGTCATTTGTTAACATGCTCTCCAGCTGAACAAGAGTTTTTACTTGACCAATTAAGTATGTCCAAGGCCTACAAGTAAAGTTTCCTGAAAGAGGGGAAATCAAGTTCATAATCTACACAGGCAAATTGCTTCAGGGAAGAGATTTATAACTTTTTATTTTTAAATTTAAAACCTTTTATTTTCTTCCATGCTACTCAAATGTTTCCATTTGTCAGGGAATATCTGAGTACAATTGCTTCCTATATTCGTTCTGAGAATATAAGTAAATATTTAGTCTTCATCTATCAGGGAAGATCCATGAAAGGTATGTAAGAGCTCACCTAATTCAACCCTTCATTTTATGGAAAATAATTGAGGCCCAGAGAAGTTGTTACTTGTGCAAGGTCACGTAACTTGAAGAGGTGTGTGTATGTATTTTTGCACTAGGATATGTATATGTGAAAGGATTTTCATCTTGCTATTCAATACCATTATTTGCTATCATGTTGTTCAGTACTATACATCAATTAAAGGTAAGCATGTATGTTTTGGAAGAGGTGCCCAGCTAGGTGATGTCAATGGCCCAAGAACCAGCAAGCTCAACATAGGAAGAGAGCTAAGAAGGACTCATCAGATTCAGCCTGGATCTGAGAAGACCAGAGCATGTTAGATCTATAGGGAGAAACACCCCACAGCCTGAAACAGAGAGGTCTCAGCTGAGGTATAACAAAGGTAAGGCAAACCGTAGGACACATTATCTTTGGGGCCAGAGAAAAGCATAAGACCTAGGGAGCCCCTCATGGGGGTCCTTCATGTTAAAGGAGATTTTAGAAACAAAGACATGGGGACAGAGGTAAAGAATCTGATGGCTATATCACTTCAACAGGGGATTGGACCAGTTGACTTTGAAGTCCCAGCCAGCTCTCAAGGACTTTGATTGTATGATTTATTTTTATGTTTGTATTTATGTTCTGTCAACAACCCCATAAGCTCTGGGATTGCTTTAATGAAGAAATGATAAGTTTAAAAATGATAATGGTGTCATCAGGAGCAGAAACCAGTGCTGGTTTATGACTGGGTCTTAATCTACACCACAGAATTGGACACAAAGGACAGATTCTCTCATTCCAATTTGTCATGACAGGCGAATTGTGGGAGCCTCAGCTTTCACCTCAGGCAAAGCAGGCTTCCTTAGTTGTGCTGAGTCAGAACAGCCAGATCTCTTGTTCACACTCATTTATCTTCTTTCAGAGATTGTCTGCATCATACAAACTGTATGTCTTGGGACTTCCCTAGTGGTCCAGTGATTAGGACTCCACGCTTCCAATGCAGGGGACACGGGTTCGATCCTTGGTTGGGGAACTAAGATCCCATATGCTGCATGGCAAGGCCAAAAAAAAAAATTGTATGTCTTTTTAGAAAGTGTATGGTAGGTGCAGGAGTGAAATTTATTGTCACAGGGAAGAGAACTGGTTCAAATATCTTAACAAAACATTCACTATACTTTCTCTGAAAAATTTAAGACCAACATCGGGTTCAAATTCACCTGTTATAGGTAAGTACTGACAAGAAGAAAATAGGTTTACCATAAACAAAAATTCATTTCATTTTTAGGGAGTGTGCTCAAATGTGACATGAGGCTCAACATATGCCAACATGTTGACTAGTCACAGGAACCCAATTTTTTAAGAAAAGGTATTTGCCATCAATTCCCTTCCCAAGCCAATAATTTCATTTCTTTTTTTTTTTTGGCTGTGTTGGGTCTTCGTTTTTGTGCGAGGGCTTTCTCTAGTTGCGGCAAGCGGGGGCCACTCCATCATGGTGCACGGGCCTCTCACTATTGCAGCCTCTCTTGTTGCGGAGCATAGGCTCCAGACGCGCAGGCTCAGTAGTTGTGGCTCACGGGCCTAGTTGCTCTGAGGCATGTGGGATCTTCCCAGACCAGGGCTCGAACCCGTGTCCCCTGCTTTGGCAGGCAGATTCTCAACCACTGCGCCACCAGGGAAACCCCCCAATAATTTCATTTCTGCACCTGACATACCCTTGCTAAAAACTGATGCAGGATTTAGCTGTTCTGGCCCAGCACAGCTAGTCAGCAGCACTAACAAGATATGATCCATAAGAATAATGATAGAGAAATGTGGTTTTTGGTGTTTAGTTCTCTAAAGTGTGCCCAACAGGGAGCATCCAGCCATCTAAGCAGAAAAGGAGGATTCACTGATTAACTCAATCCCACCAGATCTTTGGTTTGAAAATGAGGAGGGAACTAACACAAACTTAAAATGAAAGTGAGGTACTGGTTGTACTTTGTAAGACTCCTTAAGGGGCTGTATTAATATCTTGTAAATTTAAGTTTTTGAATAGGCCAATGGCTATATTTTGTCCCCAGCATGACATAAGAATTTAGCTATGTATGCTGAATAGAACCAAAAGTCCTCTCATTGGGAACATGTGAAAGTGGAGGATGTATTTTGCAAGGTCTTTTACTCTTCCTGTGTAGCCTGCCCAAGACCACTGGGAGAGAAACCCATGAGACTGATGACAAACAACATATGCTGATGGGAGTTGAGAATAGGACCTATATGGAAAAGGGAAGTCAGAGAGCAGTGAAGCTGGACAAAACTTACTGCACCTCATAAGACGGCAATTTAAGCCAACATCAGATAATATCTGGATCCATGTCCCTCCTGTTTGAAAGGAAAGGCATCTGAGAGCTGTCATGAGCCTTAAGTGACCAACAACCTGGCTTCCAAAGCTGTGTGACAGCCCTTCCTGCCAATTACAAGGGTCACGGGAAGCTGCAGAGGAAGATAGAGTGAGAGGAGTGACCTCCTGCAGCCACCAGTTCCCAGAGGAGGGACCTTCTGCTTTGTCAGCTCACAGTCGTCATTAGCGTCCACACTGCCTATTAGCCAATCATGACAGATTTCTATTTATTTATACGGACTTTGTTTTGGGGGATACTGGGATTGTTTGGTTTTTGGTGCTCTGCCTTTTCATGAATTAATATTAAGTGCATCCGTTACGATGCTTTTGGTGTCACAAGGAACAGAAATCTCAACCCAAATTGACTTAAACAAGAAGAGAACTTATTGGCCCAATAAGTGAAAAATCCAAGTTCAAATACTGTTTGGTTCTGTGGCTCAAATAATCACTAGGATATTTTTCTCTCTCTCCCTCTCTCAGCTCTGTAATGGGTCCCATTTTCAGAATGGCTTTTCTCTGTGCTGGCAAGATGTTTACTCCAGCTTCGGCCTTACCTCCTCTTCGGTTCAAGTCAAGTGGGAAAAAACAGCAGGCCCAATAAAAGTCTTACTGAGTCTCACTGGCTCTGATTGGGTCATGTTCCCACCCCTGGACCAATCAGGAGGCCAGGGAAAGCCAATGCCCTGACTGGCTGAGGCTGAGCCATAGGTCCACCCAGGACCTGGAGTGGGATTGGTGCCAACACTATACAAACTGTCTTGGGCAGAGAGAGGGACAGGGTGATTTCCCACAGAAAAATCCAGATACTCTGACCAGGAGAAGCATAAATGGATAGTGATCTGCAAAATAATGGATGTCCATTATATCAAATCTTACCTACCAGACTCTAAGCTGCACTGGGGACGAAGACCATGTCTTACATTTCTCTGAGTCCCTCACAATGCCTACTTTACAAATAACAGGTAATAATAAGCATGGAATAGTTGATTCACTGATTAATTTAGTCAAATTGCAAAACCTAACATTAGACATCACTCTGGCTTTTCCTCAAGCCCTTCTGCTTCTTTGTTTTCTTCTTTAATTTTCTGGCTGCGTTTGGTCTTCGTTGCTGTGTGCGGGCTTTCTCTAGTTTCGGCGAGCGGGGGCTACTCTTCGTTGTAATGCACGGACTTTCTCATTGCAGCGGCTTCTCTTGTTGCGGAGCACGGGCTTTAGGCGAGTGGGCTTCAGTAGTTTTAGCACGCGGTCTCAGTAGCTGTGGCACGTGGGCCCTAAAGCGCACAGGCTTCAGTAGTTGTGGCTCACGGGCTCAGTAGTTGCAGCACATGGGCTTAGTTGCTCTGCAGCAGGTGAGATCTTCCAGGACCAGAGATTGAACCCACGTCCTCTGCATTGGCAGGCTGATGCTTAACCACTGCGCCACCAGGGAAGTCCCCCGTTTGCTTCTTGACGATGCCTGCACTTCATTCCAGAAAACTAGACTCTCCAACACTGTTTTCATTTATAGAACTGTCTTTTATTTGATAAGTGAACTATGATGTGACTACACTGTAAAATATTATTACTGATAACAACCCTTGGCAGCACCATACGAGGGCTTTACAAGTAGTATCTCAAGTAAACCTCATGACAACCCTGTGAGGAAAACTTATTATCATCCCTATTTTACAGATATGGAAAATGAGGTTCAGAAAAGTCAAATGATCTGCCTAAGGTAACACAGCTAGTGAATGGCAGGCCTAGGATTTGAACCCAAGTCAGTGTTTCCACTATTTAGGCTTGGTCAAACTAGATCATACTGCAAAGCTCCATTCAGTTGCCACCACCTTACAGAACCACTCCAGCTGGAATCAGTCAACCCTTCTACACCATTTGATGCTTCTCTTACAGCCCTTATTTTGTCAGACTGAAAAAACCATTTTTTAAATAAATATTTAGGCCTTAAAAGAATCATCCTTTTGGGCTTCCCTGGTGGCGCAGTGGTTGAGAGTCTGCCTGCCGATGCAGGGCACACGGGTTCATGCCCCGGTCCGGGAAGATCCCACATGCCGCATAGCGGCTGGGCCTGTGAGCCATGGCCACTGAGCCTGCGCGTCTGGAGCCTGTGCTCCGCAACGGGAGAGGCCACAACAGTGAGAGGCCTGCGTACTGCAAAAAAAAAAAAAAGAATCATCCTTTCAATATAAATGGATAAGGTTTGTTTTATTTTATATATTTTTTATTGAAGTATAGTCAGTTTACAATGTTGTGTTAATTACTGCTGTACAATAAAGTGACTCAGTTACACACATATATACATCCTCTTTTATATTCTTTTCCATTATGGTTTATCCCAGGATGTTGAATATAGTTCCCTGTGTTACACAGTAGGACCTTGTTCTTTATCCATTCTATATGTAATAGTTTGTATCTACCAACCCCAAACTCCCAGTCTATCCTTCCCCCACCTCTCCTCCCCAGATAAGGTTTCTTTTAAACTGTGTGACCAGAACTGAAAATGGATATTTCTGCACAAAAATATTGGTTGCCCAATTTAGTCCCATTATTTATTCACTCAGTGAATACTTATTTATTGCCTTCCATGGGTTAAGTGCTAGGAATAGAGTGATAACCAAGTCAGACATAGTTCCTGACTTCTTGGGACTTTGACAATACATTTTTTATTATTTATGAGAATTTTTACAAATACCCTGGAGCTCTTTAAATCAACACGTAATTATTGACTGAGCTCACAATAAATGCCTTGTCTAGATATATGAGGTACACTGGTGAATAAAATAGACAAATTTCCCTTCCTTCAGGGAGTTTATAGTCTAGCTGGGTGCAAAAGATAATGAACATAATAAATAAGTACTTTAAAAAATGCTATGAGAATAAATAAGTGTTATGGAAGGAAGAAAAAGTAAAGCAAGATAGAAATGTGTCTGGAGCTTTTGAGGAAAACTAAGAAAGCCAGCGTGTCTGGAGTGGAGTGAGAGGGAGTGGAAGTAAGGTGAGAGAAGTAATAGATTGAGTAGCTGTGTGAGCCCTTGTATGACTGTTAGCGTAACTGATGCCATCTTGGGGCCATACAATTCCTTTTGCTCTTCCACTGACCCTACCCAGGCCTGTACTGTGGAGTGAATCACTTCTCTGTTGTCAAGGTCTTTGTAGTTAATAGACATTGCTTAATAATCATTAGGACCAGGTAGCCTCTATGCTGTATTAGTCCCCAAACAAAAATAAAAACCTTCCCTGATGTTTTCCCCATGCCCATGAGACTATTTACCCACCACATGTCCTGTTTCCAAGCACCTACTCCCATGCCCTAGGTTAACTATTAAATTGTCCCAATAGCCACTTGGCGGTGCAGAGCGCAGCTGCGAATGCTTCCAGATCGTTGTACGCCCAATTCCCATCCCACCCTGTAAGTTACCCTATAATAAACTGATCCATTGACTATATAGAGCTGCCTACCTCATTTTTCAGTCTCAAGATGCCCTCTCAGTTTGGTGAGCACTTTTCATTCCCTCCATCCTCCAACAGCCTTTACTTTGGCCTTTACTCCACGTGAAAAGGGGAGCTACTGAGGGCTTTGAGCAGAGGGTTGACAGGATGTGACTCTATTATAAAAGCATCCCTCTGCCTGTTGTCCTTAGAACAGTCTGGACAGAGTTGGGGAGAAGAATAGAAGCAAGGAGCCAGTTAGAAAAAATACCACAAGACCCAAATTAGAGAAGGTAGTGGCTTGAACCAGCAGGCTAGCAGTATAGACGCTAAGAAGGGGTCAGATTCTGGATTTATTTTGTTCCATATTGAGGATAGGAGTAGTCTTAACTCCTATATTTGTGGTGGGGACAATGAGATTAAACAGGAAAAGAGTTTACCATGGTGGCTAGCACATCGTAATTGTTCAATTAACAACAATAATAATTATGACTATTATCCACAGGCCAGTAGTCAGCAGATAGTCCTCTGTAGTCCTGGAAGTGTAAAAAAACCACTCTCGTATGCTAATAGAAGGTCTTGAAAATGGGATTCGGATTTGGACCCAAAGTGGGGAAGTCCCTCTCTCCTTCCTTTTTCCCACAATGCCTTTGCTTCAAGGCCAAGGTCAGCCATGACCACCCAGTGCTCATCAAGTGTCTGTGTCAGTGTACATCCGTCCTGATCTCTCAGCCCCCACCTTCTGACTCACGCCATCTTCCTTGTTTCACAAAACCAAGGCTCTGGAGTGAGTGAGCATAGTCTCCCCTCATGTATGGGAGCACCTGATACCCTGAGCTTGAGTGACAAAAACATTTTCATATGCCTTCAACCTGGGAAGGGGGGATGCTCACCTTGGGGGAGAACCTGGAGTCCTCGTAGCCCCTTGGGCCATTGCTAAGGACCCATCTGGCTTGTCACAGGAGTTCTGAGAAACTCGTAGAGATAGAAATATCGGAAAGAGCTCAGTTCGCAGTAACTGGGATACAGTGTCCTCACCACTCACAGGAAAGGAGGTGGCACGAGAGAGTGCAGTCAAGTGGAATGGTTGGAGTATACTTTAGAGAAATTTCGCCAAAAGGGAAAGTAGAGATGATGGTCTCTTTTTTTTTTTAATTCCCAACAAAAAAAAAAAAAAATTCTCCAGAACTTAAAACTATTTTAATCAGCTGAAAAACATACATGGGCTTTACAGCTCCAAGACAGCTTGCACAGGACCCGATAAATGCCTATCGCTAATTTGCATACGCTAACAGCTACACTTTAATCAGCCTCCTAATCCCTGATGGTATTAATGAATTTTTTTATGCTTTTTTTTTTTTAGTATCATGTTTGCTAATTCAGAAATGATCAGTGGCTTCTGTGTGCCTTTTTTTATGCAGAAAATAATGGGTGAGCTGGGTACTGCTGTTATCCCGCTCTCACAAATAATTAAGACTACAAAGGGTACAAATCAGTTTGAATGCGGTGCACAAAGGCATGGGCTCAGCAAAGGCCTCTCTCTGTTTCTGTTTCTCCCTCCCCCACCCCCTACTTTCTCTCTTTTTATTTGTTCCTTTTCTTTAACAAGAGGTGGTTTCCAAAGACACCTGGGCAGACCAGGAGCTGACCCATCCAAAATATTTATTCCCCGCCTCCCTCACCCCCATCACCACCACCAGGACCTGCAAAATAATGGGAGTTTCCATCTCAAAGGGTCTGGATGCCTCTCAAGCCTGGTTTTCAAAGCACAAACTGCAGTGGAAGGCAAACAGAGAACTTTCTGATGGGTGTCTCTCCCATATTTCACACCCTCCTTCCTTTCACTTTCCCAGTAAGAACCTGCCAGGCCTGGTGCTGCCAGGATCAGAGAAATGAGGAAAGGCTCTCCTCCTGCCCCAGGACTTGCTCCAGTTTGGCTCACAACAAGCCAGGCCAGCCAGAGACACGAGAGCTGGTGACAAATCCCAGGGGCTCATGCAGCTACGGCACCTCTAAAATTAGGGCCAAGATTAGACATCTTAGGCCTATTGGGAAAAAAAACCCCAAAGAGAAGCTTTCGGTGAGTAGACCTCAGGTGGAATGGGAGAGGCCAGCATGGCAAATGGAAATTCACGAATAAGCCAAATTGTTTTAGCCAGCATGGCTACCTAACAGAGAACAGAGTTCCCGGATTTACATTTCATCGCCCCAGCCTGCCTTCTCATCGTCACTAGTCCTGGACAGGTGAGGATCCAAAGCCACCAGCCAGAGAAAGGAGGCGGAGAGGCCAGCCCTGGAAAGTGAACTCTAAAACAGTGAAAAACCAGCAATAAATAGAAATACAATACAGTGCAGGTACCTCTATAAGTAAATTAGATGGTAAATTTACTAGATATTTTAACAAATTTTTAAGATGCTAGATGCAAAAATAAAATATCCAAAGCATCTCAAGATATAGAGTTATTTTTTAAACATTGGGGAGGAATCATGCCATTCATATATTTGGGGACATATGAATATTCTCTCTATATATACATACTATAATTTTTTAAATTTCCTTATTCAAGAGAATACTGGGAGAAGTGATGAGACAACCAAATTCGCAAAGTTTTTTGCACTGCAACAAAGATAAAGCATTGCATAAATATGTAATGATTATCGAGTCAATGGCCTCCTACTCTCTCATCACCCTGGCAACCTCTCACTAACCTGTGATCCTTGGAGAATGGCTTAGGCTTCCAGACAGCTGAAAGTTACAGGCAACTTTTTGACTTCTTGTCTCTCTTCTAGTTAAGTTCTTTTCTGTATTCCTCGTAGAACATTCTTTGGTACACGACAGTCACATTGAATTATCTTGGGGTGCCCTGACTCGAAAACACTATTGTTGGGACGCTACCACTGATATTGAGCTTATCTAATGGTGTAATATCTTCTTTAATTGTATGAAAAAGGTTGGATCTAGGAATATAATTTGACTTTAAAGTTACCAAAAACCTAAGAATACATTTTACCTGGAGGGAATTGTATTCTACTTTCTAACTCATGAGGATTTAGATACTCTTTATCCAACTTCATTCCACTTACCTCATTCTCCCTTAGCATGACCCACCTTTAGGTCATTTTAACCCCCATCAAGCCACCCACCCAACAATTTTTCAACAGATCTGTGCTGAGTGTCCACTGTGCCAGTCACCTTTGTCATCTCAACCAGCAGGTAAATGGAGAGAAGGGAACACCAGTGATGTTTCTCATTGGATATTTTGGAGGAAAATTTCAGACATCTGGGGAGCATTGTTTAACA
>NW_020838016.1:4859373-4869373 GCF_003676395.1 Aethalodelphis obliquidens | reverse complement strand
AGAAATGGGAGGGTGTTATGCAAAGGAAATATCACATTTAAAAGCCCAGAGATGTAACACAGCCTGGCACATTTGAAGGACTACAGGGAACTTTGTTTTTCCTGGGATTAGCAGAAGAGGAAGCTAAAGAAGTTGGCGGGAACCAGATTGGGAGTTGGAGAGAGTCAACGTACCAAGGCAAGGAGTTTGAAAGGAATGCCCAAAGACACGAGGAGCCACTAGGATTGTGACTGCTGTGTGACAGGGTACAGGTGGGGATTGTGTGACATGGTCAAATTTCTCTAAAATTAATTTGATTATAATCCAGGATACCGATATCCAGTTTAAAAAAAAAAAAAAAAAACCTAGAACTTTTGCTGGAGTATTCATTAAACAGGAGGTAGACTTGAGCAAGGAGTCCTCAAAACCAGATGTCTCGCTGCTCCCGTCCTGGATTTAAGGAACCGTTATTTGTCCTGGGAAGAGACACTTTTTGCAGGGGCCAGCTGGTTTGGAAAGCAACCTGTGTGTTTACTCCTGATCAGAGTTGCAAAGCCTTTCAGGCCTTTTAAAAAACACATAAGTGTGACAGATACATGGTTGCGTAAGCCAGAGAAAGCAGGTGTGAAGTTTCTTCCTAAAACTAATACTAAGCCTGGAATACACATGCCTATAGATAATTCCAGAAGACACAATAGTTGCCCATCACTCTCAAACACAGGTGAAATGATTCCTGTTTTTATTAAAAACTGAACCCCAGTGAAATAAGCCAAAGACAGATACCAAATGATCTCACTTATATATGGAATTTTTTAAAAACAAACAAAAAAGCAACAACAATAAAAACCAAACTCATAGATACAGAGAACAGATTGGTGGTTGCCAGAGTTGGAGGGAGTGGGGAGAGATGGCTGAAGGTGGTCAAAAAGTACAAACTTCCAGTTATAAGATAAAAAGTCATGGAGATCTAATATGTAGCATGGTGACTATAGTTGGTAATACTGTATTGTATATTTGAACCTTGCTGAGACAGTAGATCTAAAAAGTTCTCATCCCCCCCCCCAAATTTGTAACTATGTGTAGTGATGGATGTTAACTAGACATACTCTGGTGATCATTTCACAATAAATACAACTATCGAATCATGTTGCACACCTGAAACTAATATAATGTTAATGTCAATTATATTTAAACTAAAAAAATAAAGCTGAACCCATACCAGAAACAGAGATGAGACAGCTCCATGTTATATGAGCCTTAACTTTGAAGATTAAAAACTGCTTTAATTACAAACATAGTATTTGTTCATTGTAGAAAATATTTAAAATATTTCAAAATATAAAGGTAAAAATTGAAATCACCTGTAATTTCACCATTCAGAGATAACCACAGTTAACATTCTCATGTATTTCCTGCTAATCTTGTTCTTCCATAAATATTGAATACAGAAAGTTGTTGGAGTTTAGAATTGGCAATAGTAGAGTTTGTTTTATACCTTAACAAATGTTTTCTATTTTTTGCATTTACAGAATAAATGAAACTGTGACTTATCTTACAGTTTGCTAAACTAATATCATTCACTTTTGACAGTTTTATCATATTTCTTGAAGATGAAAAAGGTTTTCACTGGAAAGTTGGGAGGATGCTACAGGCACCCACTCTCACCTGTTACACTTACTATTAAATAGTGTATCCTGGGGGACTTCCTTGGTGGCACAGTGGATAAGACTCCACGTTCCCAATGCAGGGGGCCTGGGTTCAATCCCTGGTCAGGGAACCAGATCCCACATGCCTGCCACAACTAAGAGTTTGCATGCCACAACTAAGGAGCCCATGTGCCGCAACCAAGGAGCCCGTGAGCCACAACTAAGGAGCCCACCTGCTGCAAGTAAGACTTCGTGCAACCAAATAAATAAATAAATAGTGTATCCTAATTTTTTATTTCATTTTATGCTATTAGCATTTCCCAATGTCATGAAATATCCTTTAAAATATGATTTTAATAAATGTGAAAATTTCCATGCAAGGATAATCCATTCAATATTTCATTGAAATAGTTTCCTACTCCTCAATATCTAGGATATTTTCAGATTTTTAAAATTAATATATAATACTATGATGATATGAAACTAATATATATAATATTCATATATAAACTCTGACCACATCTCTGATAATTTCTTTAGGACAAACTCCTAGAAAGAAGACTGGTAGATTTTTATAGGATTTTCTCTTAGATTCAAAAGGGACCCAGTGTCTTTCAGAGAGAGCCTCTCCCCCAAAGCCTCTGGCCTTAGTCTGTCCAGGTGTTGCCCTTTGGTTTAAACCTGAGATTCCATAAATCCCTAGAGCATCTTGTTCAGTCTAACAGGCTTGTCGACCATCTCACTTTCATCACTTTATAGACAACAGTTTTTTGAGTTTTCCTCTTTGTTCTCTTCCTATGCCCAGCTCAGACCATTCAGAAACAAAATGGGATAATATGCACCCATCTGCCTATCTCCCCCTTCTCCAGGTTTACTCCTCTCAGATCCACTCTTAATACCTTCTCTGCAGACACTCCAGTGCCCCAAGGATAGGATAGCCAGTAGATAAGCACTTAAGTCTTCTTAAGTTCTGCCTCCCAGGGTATTTAAGGACCTAACCAGTCAGGACTTCCATAATTACCTGCATTTTAAAAGAGGATCCTAGAGGAACAACAATGCTCAACTCAAAGAATGAATCACTAATGGTGGAAATCACAAAAACAAACAAACAAACAATCAAGTCAGAGAGAGCGATATTTTGCATTTGGTCAATAGGAAAAGAAAAGTATTGAAGCCACGGGCTTGGCTGAACTTATCTACCAGGACTGAGAGAAGGAGGAAGATGAGTGAGTCCGATATGGAACCCTGGGAGTCAGTGGCCTGGGCTCTCAGGAGAGGGGTGGAGGCGGGAGTGGACCAGAAATCTGGACGGTGGGATGGGAGGGCAGCGTGAGCCTCTGACTGCCAGGTGAGCAGTCTGGCCTCATACCTAAAGGCAATAGGAAGACACCACTCTACGGTCTCAGGCAAGAGGATATTGTGCAGAAGCCAGTGTCTGAAGATTCTTCTAGCAACCGTGGGCTTGATAAATTGCAGAGGAGAGAAACCAGGAGTAGAAAAATCAGACAGTAAACAGTGGCAACAATAATAGCTGATATTTACTAAGTATTTATTGTGTGTCAGGCACTGTGTTGTATCTCATGTATTAACTCATTTAAAAACCAGCCCAGATTTATGTTGTAAATAGTAGTATCACCCCATATCATAGATGAGAAAACCGGGAAACAGTGAGGTTAAATTACTTGCTTAAAATGATGCAGTTAGTAAGCAGCAGGACAAGGGCCTGAACCCAGATTCTCAGTCCCTACACTGTGAATTGCTGGGCAGATGGCGGCCTTGGCTGTGGAGACCGTTGCAGCTTTGGGAAGAAAGAGCATGCGTGCATCAGTGTGCACACAGTTTATATTCCAGGCTACGAGGAGGCAGAGAAAAAAATGCAGACCGTGTCTCAGAAATGTTTCCAAGATGGCACAGGCAGGAGGAGGAGGTGAGAACTGTGTGGTATCACAGGACCACGGCCATCACATGTGTGGTGGCACAGCTGTCCTCTGCAACTCACCAGACTGCTGGACTAGCCTGGGCGGGGCTCTGCTGGACTCAGCGCAGCTGACGTAGGAAGAGGAGTAGCTTCCCCTTACTGAAGAGGCATCTGTTTTATGCCAGGCCCTGGGCTAACAGCTTGACGTGTATTATCTCATTCATTTCTCATGGCAAAACTATTTTTACTTCTATTTTACAGATGAAAAAACCGAGGCTCCAGAAAGTTATGTGATTTGCACAAGGCATACAACTCTGCGAGCCGCACGGTTTGAATTCAGGAAAGGCTATCAGCACCCCGTCCACTCCCGGCTAAAGATGACGCTTCACGTTCTAGCCTTTGGGTCCTTCCTTCTGCCTCTCCCCACAGGAGGCCCCTTTCCCATCAAGGAAGAAAGGCCGAGCCTTCCCTTTGCTCAGACTTGTCATCAACACTCTTCCCCACACTCCTCCCTTCTCCTGCCCGTACCTAAAAGAAAATAAGCTATCAGTCCCTGGACCTGTAGGTTGATGGATGGTTTTCCTCCATGCATGACCCTGTCTGGATATTCCCTCCCCTTTTATGAACTCCCGGGGAGCAAGGTCACATGGGACCAAGCACAAGATGTGGAACCAGGAAACCTGCGTTAAAAGTCGCAGCCCCTCAGCTCATGGATGTATGATTACGAGCCAACCTTAATTTCTTCGTTGGGTTGTTCAGAGAACCAAGTGAAATGATGCATGTGAAAGGCTTTGTGAACTGGAAAGTCCGATGTATCCATTCCACAGCACCAGCCCGCTCTCCCCCGTCGGTCAGGATTGAGCCCAGAATAACTGTCCCCGAGTTGCCTCCTCCACATTAGGGGAGATGAAACTGTGGTCAGGGAAGTCTGGGCATCCATCACAGGTCTGCTGCGAGCCAAACCACCTGCCTGCTGAGTCGGGCCGGAGTCAGGGCCAAGCAAGACGGCTCCTGTCTGTACATCTGCATTTGTTACATGGTTGCTTCACAACCACCCTGCGAGGCAGCAGCCCCATCCCTGCTGGTCAGAAGAGAAACCTGAGTCTTCAGAGAGGTGAGTAGTTGCCCAGAGTCACATAGTTACTGAGTGGAGAGCTGGGCTCAAACCCTGGCCTTGGGCATCCTGGTCCACTGCCGCTTCTGGCTCTTGAGGGGCGGCCTGGGGTCCCCAGAGCAGCTTCACCCCTAAGCTCATATAAATTACGCGTTAAGTGTGTAGTTTTCTGTAAATTGTGTGCAAGTGTATAATTATGAGTAAATTAAGCATACGTTAGTTTTGATTATACTATTTTTTGTTTTAACCTCAAGTTGGGAACATCTCAAACATTCTGGAAGACCCTTGGAAGCCCCATCAGTCCTACACACACGGTCAATACAGCCTAATGGTTAAAATCGCCTACTCCCCAGCCAGACCCCTCTCCCCATTCCAGCTTGAGGCGTTCGGCTATGTTCAGTTCGCCTTGCTTAAGCCCAGATGTGGAATCCCGTCCCCACTAGTGGGCCAGGAACCAGCAGTCCCCTGCAGGTGGACAGGCAGCCAGGGGGCTATCATAGGGAATGCTCACAACCTCTGCTTGTTCAGGTCTTGGTCAGACTGTCCCCTCTCCAGAAGCCGTCCCTGACTCTGCCAAGCCGGCCGAAGTGTCCCTTTTCAGTGTTCCCACAGTGCCCAGTAATGGGCTCAGTCACTGTGTGGTGAGTGTCAGTTGCTTCTATGATCCCCCCTCCAGACAGGGAGCAACTGAGGCCGGGGACCGTGTCATGCCCTTCTCCCCCAGCACAGGACCCATCGATAAACGCTTCCGATGTGAGTCAGTGAGCGAAGGAAACAACGTGTGGATAGATGGAAGGGTATCTACCTCCCCTCCAGCTCTTAAATTCTCCTCTACTTCTTCTCCTGTTCAGAAAGGGCCAGGGGTTGGGGGGCAATGAAGACCAGAGAAATAATACTTTAAAAAACTAGTATTGATGGAAAGTTTGGTTTTCTTTTAAGGGCCCAGCTCTTATGAGCCCCCAGAGGGATGGCCCACGGCACAGGAAGTGAGGCGTGCTAAAGTCCTCTCTCACATTCCTGATCCTCTGAACTTGTTTAAGGACAGTGAGTTACCTTCTCTCCGTTCCTTCCCAGGTCACTAACATTCAAGCTGCGGTGACCAGTGTTTTCTGTGCAGCAGTTTCCATTTATCCATTTCCTTTGGTAACTGCGATTTTTTTTTTTTTTTTAATATCTCTTAGGGCTTTCTCCTTGACCTACAAAACAGCACTGTGCACTCTGCGTTCTCTGGGGAGACGTCCTCTCGAACCCTTATTCAGAGAAGCGAGTATGTGCCCGATCCTGTCATCCTCGGTGGGAAGTTTGATTCATCTCACCAGGGGACGGTTGGGGGCAATGCCAGCCTAGGCTTCCACTTCTTCCTTTAATGAAGTGGTACCTATTTGGATGATAAGGAGCCACTGAAAATTGGGAACATCTTACAAATGCAAAACGCCCTTTATATAGAAATGTATATCTCACTTTAGAATGTGTCCTGTTATATTATTCTAATATAATAAGGATTCCTACAAGGAGTTTATAATAACTTGGGGAAATGTTCATGAAATAACATTAACTTTATAAGCAGAATGTGAAATTATATATACAGTATGTCCTCAATTCTGTTGCTGAAAAGTGTACATAGAAAAAAGAAAGGCAGCTTTCTCATTTCATCTTTATAACAACCCTGTGGTGTTATGTGGAATTATTAAATAATTTGCCCAAAGCCATACAGCTATATGTGCTGCCCAAGGTCACAATGCATGAACAGAAGTTTGACTGTGCATGTATATTTCATCCAGAAGGCAATTTGGAAAACGGGAGGGGTACCTGGGGCTCTGCTTGGAGGCATGTGGCAGAATTGCCCTTCCCTAGCACCGTGGAGCTTGATGTGGCCAAATGATTTGCTCTGGCCAATGACATGTGACTGAGATGATGTATCACTTTCAGGTGGGAACTTGAAGAGCGAGGGAGCATTCCCCATGTTTTCCTTTGCCTTCTGCCTAAAGATTGGCAGTCCTCCAGAGAAAGGCTGTCCTGGCAGCTGTATCCTGGAAGAAGGACAGCATGAAGCCGAATTCATAGGTAGCAGGAGGGAGAAATGGCCCCGAGTCGTTTTTAAGCCACGGAGATTTGGAGGATGATTGACACCACAACATACCTCAAGAAAACCTGGCTTATTCTGCCAGATTCAAGGGCACTGACCAGTGAGGCCAGATGACATGAACACTCCCACACGACTTCTTACGGTTCAAATGGGAGGTGGTGTGATGCTATAGGGAGTCTGGGTCTCAGAACCAGAACTGAGTTTCAACACAGGCCATTAACCTGGTTAAACTTACTTTCATGTTTTAAAACAAGGATTATACTATACTCTATAAAGAGTTACTGTATTAAATAAGAGAGTGCACATAAAGTGCCTGCTACTTAGAAAAAAAATAAAAACTGGTTATTCTAAAATTTTGCTACATGATTAATTTTTACAAAGATGCCCCGATCCCAATGTATTTGTTAAGCAAGGTATGATTGTACTTTTTTGATTGTAAATTTCTTTTTTCTACTGCTGAACAAAAAAATTGTGATGACTCTAGTTTTCCCTCTACCAAACAGTAATAAGTATACAATCTACAACATTAATATGTTCATGTATTTCTAAGAGGAAAAACCAGTAGTTATCATCATTTAAAAGTTTACCATTAATAAAAATTACTATTAAGATAAAATTAAGAGAAGGAAGATAATGTTATTAAAAATACATTTAGGGCTTCCCTGTGGCACAGTGGTTGAGAGTCCACCTGCCAATGCAGAGGACATGGGTTCGTGCCCCGGTCCGGGAAGATCCCACATGCCGTGGAGCGGCTGGGCCCATGAGCCATGGCCGCTGAGCCTGCGTGTCCGGAGCCTGTGCTCCGCAATGGGAGAGGCCACAACAGTGAGAGGCCCACGTACAGCTAGAAAAAATACATTTAACAAATATAAGCATTGAGGTTCAGTCATGCATAACATCAATCTAAAGAAATAATGGAATAACACTAGGAAATAATGGAATCTAACTTCCTTTACATGCCTTCTCTGCCAAATACACGGTTCCTGTCCTCAACAAACTTCCAATCTGAGAAAATTAAATATACACAGAAGATTTAGCTCTAATGCTGCATGAAATTTTAGAATATTATGTTACTCTCCTACTACTTCCTAGGTTATATAATGGATCCACTCTTTTTTTCTCATTTCATGCTCCACCCACACACAAAAAGAGAACATATGTGGATATGTCAGATTGTGGCTATAATATAATGCATCTGAATAAAAATCAGATCATTAAGTTGCAGATACTTCTGTAGGAAGCAGGAAATTTTCATCTCCTTTTCCAATGCTAGGGTCAGGTCTTTGCACCTCCTTCTTAGGACTCTCCCAAGAAAGTGCAGTTGGAAATCTATTAGTCATCAGAGCCCAGGATCTTCCTTGTACATTTTCATAATTTTACAGGTTGCCATGTCTTAAAATACAGGAGCATCGCTATAATGTCTCTTCTATACACACCCTCAATCAGCCTCACTTATGCAGAGACCAATCAAAGCTGCTCTGAGAGCTTCTGCTGTCTCCCTTAATAAGTCCACCCTTCATTGTTCAAGGTTGATAATGGGGAAGAATCTCATGGGGCTGTGGCTCTGTCTCCCAGCCCTGATATGTCTGCTGAGACTGACCTTCCCATGGGGAAACCACTAACTACCTCTGCAGTCAATGTACTTGCCCTAGAAGTGTTGCTCCTTCAATGCCATGACTTAGAGTTCTTCCCTTGGGGCCCCTCAGCCCCCTCCAAGGAAGACTTCCTCCCATCCTGTCTCAGTGGAGACAGTCTGGCCCAGCCGTAGCAAAGTCTGTGAGGATAAAGTCTCACCCTTGTTACCACTGCTGCTCCCCAGGGCCCCCCAAAGTGACAGGCTCCTCAAGGAACCAACTTATCTTGCCCCCCTCCAGTAGACATACCAACAGGAAGTGACTGGACAGCCGCCCCCTATCCCCGCCAGCCACTCTCTGGGTCTAGTGTGGCTGTGACCAAGGGGCCAAGCTTAGATTCACCCCAGGTCACTGTTTGTGGCAAACGGGACTGTAGGTACAGAGGAGAGGGGTAGGGCCGAATGCATGCCCTGCCAGCTTTGGCCATTTAGACACTCAGACACCCAGTCACGTGCAGCAGCAGAGAGCAACACTTCTCGTTTCACAAATTACTTCTTCACAGGCTCCTCCAAAACCTAAACCACTTCTCCAGCTTGGGAATTTGCTCCAGAAAGACATTCCCTGTCACTGTCAGTCCATTGTTGCTTCATGCTACTGTCTCTTTAAACTGTGCCTACTTCCTGTGCTAACCTGAACTAAATTCAGTAAAAACACAGCTGTTACACTGTTCATTCAGTTCTTTTTATCCATCGTGGTGAGTTGCAAAGTCCTTCCACTCAACACTCCCTCCCTCCATTCCTCCACACCTTTTTAGAACCTATTTCTATATAAAGCTTGGTCCCCACTCCCCCAAGGAGCTAGTATTTGTAATGCTCATAGATATTGAAAATTATAAACCAGGTTATTTTTTTTCTTTTTTTTCCTTTATCTGCCAGAAAGCTCAGAGGCAAACTTATAGCTCAATTATGGGAACTGAGTCTTTTGGCTCACACATCTATATCACTTTTCTAATTTATACATCCCTCATTCAAATTTTTATGTATATTTCACTATTTTATTATATGGGTTTCTATATGCGCCCTCAACTCTTGCAAAATCCGGAAAGGAATAGAGATGATACATTGATGCCTAGCCAGGTAGGTAGGCCTATAAATAAATAGGTATTAATAGATTAAAAGAAATTTCCTACTCACTGGTTACTTATTCAGCCAAATTTCTTCACTGAGTGTCCATGGTCTTCCGAGTAGTAAACTCCTCTCTTCTTCAGTTCTCTTCCTCCCTCTGGACTGTGTTTTCTCCTTCAGGAACTCACAAACCCAGAGAAGGAATACTGCCCTTCAAGGCAAAGAGGTGAGCATCCTGTTCAGGGCAACATGCTGTGGCAGTGGTCCAAGCAGGGCTGACCCAGCTCCCCTGGTTTCCAGCCCAGTGATCTTTTCACAACATTACTCTGCTTTTTGTGCAGTTTACAGTATGGAAAGCCCACAGTTAAAGACAGAGTCCAAACTAACCACATAGTTTTTGAGTCCTGCTCTAACCCCATCTCTATCTTTTCCTGGATAGGGGATGTTCCCTTTCCTTATCTTTTCCCTGAGCATTTTTACCTTCTGCAGCATGTTTCTTCCTCTCCCAGTTTCAGTTCGTCACTCTTAGTATTTTACCTGGAAAGAAAGAAAGAAAGAA
>NW_020838016.1:4830658-4859363 GCF_003676395.1 Aethalodelphis obliquidens | reverse complement strand
GGAAGGAAGGAAGAAAGAAAAGTACTCCTAACGGTCCAGCTGGCCTGCTGCCATAGGTACTCAATAAATGTTAGTTCTCTTCCCCTACACACTTTGACACATATTAAGTGCTCTTCTCCCTCCTTCTATGCACCCCCCGCCTTCCTGTGCTTACACTGTACTGGATACATAGACCTGTGAACTCTGCCAAATGAACCAGGAGAGATAGAATAGATAGATGTCAGTGTCATTCTGGTAAGAAAAATAGAAATAAAAAAGGTGCCAGTCTGCCGAATCAGGGTATCAAAAAGCATTCCCAGTTTCCAATAAGTCTTTTTCTATCTTCAACATAGCTGACATTTGTCTTTACATACCTGGGGAAATGATGTCTGTCTGCTCTTCATCACTTGATTTGCATTGTAGAAACTCGACTTCAGTGAGGTCATAGGGAGGAAGTTGATGATTTGTAATGGACATTTGTGGTAACTTCTTCAATATCCATTCCTTTCTTCTTTTTTTCATGGGCCCCCATAGGGAGACCCATGTGGTTACAAGGAAGCTAACTCTACTCTCTGGCCCTGGGGTGTAGAGCACATGACGTAGCCAAAGCAAATCATCGCATCCCACCCACCTGGCCATAGTGATTCATTATCAGGTTAGTGCTATGACTTCAGGGAGCCCAGTGGAAATAAATCTCAGGACTTTTGTTAGAATTCCTGAGTCAAGGGTTTTCTCTCCTCCTCTGGAACTAGTAAGTCTAAAACTCCTCCAGCCATTTTGCTACCACAAAGGAAACCAACCTGAGGATGAAGCCAAAATACAGAGAATGGCAAAGAAATGAAGTCAGGGCCCGGATGACATCGTGAAATCTTAGATTAGACCTTACCTAAATCTAGACTTTTTAGTTACATGAATTAATAAATTTTATTATTTACACTCAAATAAAAACTTTCTAACTGATACACTGATGTTACCTAAAATTCATGTAAATTACGCTTGTTTTTGTTAGATAACAATAGTTGTGATTCATCTTTGCTACTTATGCCCTGTTCAATATGCTAAAGACACCACGCAGGTAGAGGCTATGGTGATGTGTATGTCTATGTAGGTGTGTTTTCCCAGATGATCAACACCAGCAATCATCATCATCCCCACCATCACTGCGATGGAGCCATCGTATGTAAATTAAGCTCAGGTGACCAAAGTTTACAGCAACGCTTGAAATTTAGTATCTCAGGAGCATTTCATTTCAGTCCCATAAAAGTTATGATATGCGGATTAAATACTGACTGGAGGCTGAAAGAGTGCTTACTTGAGGTTTATAAACATGAAAAGGATGCATTCTGTTGCCACCTATTTTTTTTTCAAAATATTGTTGCCCTGAAACAGCCAAATGCATGTATTTCAAGTATTTTAAGGGAAAGAGGTGACGTACCTTTTATTTTTTATAATGGTATTTTCTGCCAATAATAAAATAGGAGCAAGAAGAAATGTTGACTAAAGAAGCCATATTCCTTTTCCAGAGAAAACATTTGTTGTCTTCAGTTTCCTCACTTTTATTTTTGAGAAGAGAGAGGTAATTCATTCCCTCCAGTAAACAATTTTCACATGGGAGTCTCCTAACTTTCCCTTTTGTAACTTCAGTCCAGAGCTTTAAATATTTTGTACTTAATTCCTCCTTCCTTTTTGATTCTCTAAGACCAAGAACAAAGGTCTCCTGAACAGGTTTTCAGGCGAAAAAGCAAAGAAGTAAGAAGCTGTTCAAGGGAACAGGGTCTGTCCATAAGCACCCCATAGGGGCTGCTCAGAAGGCAGGAATAGGGAGAGACCAAGATGCCATGAATGATAGAAAACAAGCTTTGGGGGCTTCTGATTTCTCCCAGGAGGCTGCTGAGAGTGTCTGCTGATGAGGAATAGCTGCTGTGGTCAAGTAGCTGTAAGGGTTTGAGCTGTCTTTAGGTGTAATATTGCTCCAGAACTAAAGCCTGGGTTTCTTGGCTCTATAAGCAATAAGTACATCCTTTGATGATTTCTTTATTTCCAATATTTTATTGTAAGCATTTTCAAACATACAGAAACATCGAAAGAACTGTGACGGGTACACCCCATATATCCACCATCTAGATTCTATAATTAATAGTTTGCTATATTTGCTATCCATTTATCTACCTACCTATTCATTCATCAATCCATCTTATTTTTGGGTGCATTTCAAAGTAAGTTGCAGACATCAGTATCCTACACTCCTAAATACATACCTCTTCACACCTGTCATTAACTAGAGTTCAGGGTTTATTTAGAATAATTTTTTTCCCTGGTTAAATTTACATAGAGTGAATTGCATGAATTTTAACTGTATCATTCCATGAGGTTTTTTTTAAATAAATTTATTGATTTATTTATTTTTAGCTGTGTTGGGTCTTCGTTACTGTGCACGCACTTTCTCTAGTTGCGGCGAGCAGGGGCTACTCTTCGTTGCGGTGCGCGGGCTTTTCATTGCGGTGGCTTCTCTTGTTGTGGAGCACGGGCTCTAGGAGTGCAGGCTTCAGTAGTTGTGGCTCGAGGGCTCTAGAGCTCAGGCTCAGTAGTTGTGGCGCACGGGCTTAGTTGCTCTTTGGCATGTGGGATCCTCCCAGACCTGGGCTCGAACCCGTGTCCCCTAACCATTACACCACCAGGGAAGTCCCCATTCCATGAATTTTGACAAATGTACATGCCCGGAAAAGGAAAACTATCAAGATACAGAACATTGTCATGGTGATTTCTTTCTAACACCAATTATCAGTAGGGCTATTCTCCACTGCATTCAGTTATCCAACAAATATTTTCTGAGCTCCTATATGGTTCAGGTATTTGCTAGCTGTTAGAGAGGTAAATGATACATAGCCCTCCACAGGAGTCAACAGTTTAAAGAAAGAAATGCCTACAGTACTTGAATTAATTAGTTAATTAATTAAATAGAGATGCTGTGGAAATCCGTTCACACAGCGGAGGGGTCAGCCAATGCACATGACGTGGGGTCAAGAAGGGCTTCATGCTGGGCATTTTGAAAGATGAAAAGGAACATTAGACATCCAGGGACAAGAGCACAAAGAAGACTGAAGTCCATGACCCTACATGGCATCTGGCATGGCTGAGATACAGGACAAGGGGAATGCAGTGAGTCTGGAGACACTGCAAGCGCAGGTCCAGGGAGGCCTTGAATGCCTGACTAGGGGGTTGAGCTGTTATCCAAAAAGAGATGGGAAGTTAAAGAGAAACCTGACAGACACCTGAGCCAAGGTGATCTGAGTAAAGTTCACTCCATGATGGCCTTGAGAGGGACGAAGAAAGGGACTAACGTGGATGCTCTGGTGATACAGAGACAAACGCTTTGGATCAGGTGTTAAATGATGGAAAATTCTAGTCCATAATCCAAGCTGCTGGACCCCAAGGGTCATGGAGGCTCCAGCTGGCTGCCAGCTCCTCCTCCACTCAGCACCAGAGCCTCACAGACTAAGGAGAACTGGAGAAACCAGGCTGGGAAAGCCTGGGTTCTAACATATTATTTTTTAATGTAGCCAGTTGCATTACAATCGCCTACTGTTGATCATGGAACAACTTGTTTGAAGTGTTATAAAGGGTTCCACCAGACTCTAATCAAGAGACAAGTCTTGTGTCTAAAACAATTCAATCACTTCTTTTACACTGAGAGAAAATTGAGTGATCACATATATACAACCTGCTGCCAACAAGGCTGAGACTTCTTGTATGCTAATGTCCTGCTAAGAAGTGTATAACTTCACAGGGTGAAGGGTCAAATTCTCTTTCATTAGAATGGGAAATAACTGTGCTGCTGTATGACAAGTAGTAAAATCCACAGTGGACGATTGAATCAATAGCTGTGAAATATAGAACACTGCTGGTTTAAAACAAACAAACAAAAAATAGCATCTCTCCACTGGAAAGGATGCCTTTTAAACTCATAATGGATTCGATTTGTGATCAAAGTTGAAGGTGCAAGTCACATAGGAAACAATATCAAAAAAAATATGGGCAGAGGAGTGGATGAGGAAGGGAAGAGAGAGGCTTAATGGGGAACAAAGAGAAGGAATAATTTCAGGAGAAGGCATGTCTTAATTTTTTCCTACCTTTTAATAGAGCTAGAGTTTTATAAATCAGCTAGAAGTATCTTGTTTAAATTGTCAAGAAGAAGAGTTACTCTTATGGACTGAATGTTTGTGTCCCCCCTCAAAATTCATATGTTGACATCTAATGTGATGGTTTTAGGAGGTGGGGCCTGTGGAGGATAATTAGGTGATGAGGGTGGGGCCCTTGTGAATGGGATTACTGCTTTTATAAGAAGAGGCCAAAGAGTGAGAGAGCTCTTTACACCACTTGAGGGTACAATGTGAAGTTGGCTGTCTGCAACAGACCCTTGCTGGCCCCCTCATCTTAGACTTCTAGTCTCCAGAACTGTGAAAAATAAATTTCTGTTTATTTTAAGCCACCCAGTCTATAGCGCTTTGCTAGAGCAGCCCGAACTGACTGAGACAGTACCAAAAAGAGTAAAAATGCTGAGTTTTAGGACTTAATACCCTACACAGTGGAAAGCTGTCCCATGAGAAGTTCTCTTGTTCTCTTTGTCTCTTTTTTAATTTTGAGACTCTCGCTGAGCCTTAACCAGAGGAATAACAAATCTCTAGGTACTGGAAGAAATCTGAGAAGTTGCCTTATGTTTACACCTCATTAAGCCAGAGACCAATCTTCATCAAAAGCAAAAACCCTAGTACTCATTCCACCTCTTTTTTTAACTCTCTAAGTTTTTAGTTAAAAATAATTTTTCATTGGCTTAATCACATTTCCTGGCGCATGTACAGGACCCTGCCCCTCCCTCTACTCCTCTTGCCTCTGCATTGACTTATCCCTTTGGCTGGTTTCTCCAGATTGAGGCTACAGCATCTCCAGCCTCACATTCTGGGGACTGACAAAAAGCTTTTTGTCCTCAATAATTAAAAAAAACAAAATTCCCCATAACTGAGTTCCATTGGACCAGGTTGGTTGGCATGCTGATCCTCAAATGAGATATGCTGATTGGCCAGGACTAGGTCATATCATGGCCCTAAATTGGGGAGTGAGGCTGAACCCATGGCTTCCAGGTGAGGGAAAGTTTTCCCCAAGGCGAATGGAAGGGTTAGTACCAAGATGGGGGTGGGGTGGGGGAGGGAATGGATTGGAGGCCAGCAAAGATAAGAGATGTCCACCAGGCTTCTGAAGACTCAAGGCTTGAAACATTAGTAAGAGCAGAACCAAAGAAACATGCAGACAGCGCACCTGCATCTCTACTGGTCAGAGCAGGGAAGGAGGGTGTGGATCCCAAGCCTCCGCACTGAGAACAACTGCCCTGCAACTGCTTCTCCCCACCATCTACCTCCCAGCCCCATCATTCACACAAAGTGACCAAAAGCCTCCCTGCTGGTCTCAGGAACAGGATGGTGCTGGAAAGTCAGAATAACAAAGTGCACCCATGAAGTCTGACCTTGAACTTTATTTTCAGTCTCTTCCAATAACTGTTCTTCCACAAATTCTCTGCTCACACTACCACACTCTTCTCATGCCTCTATTTACAAGTATTCCAGTCACTCAAACACCAGCCCCAGAAAGTCCTCTGCAATTAGCCCAGGAATCCACAATCTTTCTAACGCTAATTCTACACAATGTTAATAGGTGCTGTGCCTAAGAGGAATTCTGTAGTCCAAAAAAGTGGGGGAAACATTGGGTTAGACAACATTAAAAGGATTTATTTAGTGCACGGCTTCTCCTGGTCCTTAATGTATATATGTGTATCGTGAATCTACAAAGGAGGCTTTGGTAAGGAGTATTTCCCACATTTATTTAAACAAGGGATTTTATTTCAGAAAACTTCTACAGAAGCCATTGTTTCTACAGAGCATGTTTTGAGAAAAGTTGACCCTGCCTAGCCCCTTTACTTTCTAGATGAAGAAACCAATTCTCAAAGCATTTTAATGACATGTTCAACCTGTAGCTGGTCGGTGTCAGGGGCAAAGCCACAAGACCCATCTCTCAATTCCAAGTGCCAAGCCTTGTCCTTTGCCCTGCATCCTCTCAGGTGGCACCTCGGGCTTCCATGGCCATCCCGTTCCCCCTGAGAATGATCAGGGTCTGATCTATGGCTGGAGGGAGGGGTGGACTCTCCAGGTGACCCTACTTTTAAGGTAGGGGTGGTGGACTGAGCACTTCTACTTTCTCACCAGCACACCTCAGAGCTGAGGCAACAGTAAAATCAGACAATTATGGAACAGGGCAACGGTTTAGTAAAGAGTTTGCATAGCTCTTGGTACATAGTTAGATCTCAAAATTATTACTACTGGGAGCCAGGATGACAGACAACATTAAATATCATCTCAGAATGGGGTCCCCAGAGGCATGTCTCAAAAGGATTTGAGTGCTAGTAATTTATTTGGGAAGTGATTCCAGGAAGCAGGTAGGTAAGAATGTGGAGAAGTCAGACATGAGGGGAAAGAAGCCAGTACAGGGTGCGTTCATATGAAGGTTACCAAAGTGGACAAATGGGGCTGAGTTCTGCCGGGTCATCTAGGGAAGCAGAATACAACACACCTCAAAGATACCCTGCAAGGAAACAGAGTATTTATTATTGGTTGAAGACTGTTTCCAGGGATGTTAACTCCTCAGCACTCCTGGCCAAGCAGACCAAGCATGTTCTTATGGTCATGGACTGGGTGCTGACAGCATCATTTAAGCACCATGAGGAAGTGCCCTGCATATGACTAGGGGAGGATGCATTGTCTCAGCACCAGGTGACCGGGCCCCACCAAGTCCATGTGGAGGTTATGAGGATGCATTTTGCAGACCTCCAGCTACAGGGCTGAGGCCACACCTCCCACGGGCTGCTTCCAGCCAATGACTGAGTGTGGCGGAAATACTAAGGCAGGCCCAAATCCTGGAGTCCTCTGACAGCCAGACTTAAGCTCTGGGACTCCATGTCAGCCTCGCTGAACTTACACTGCATGTCTGTGTAGGATGCTTGCACCCAACTCTCCCACCCACCCCCTGCACTCTTGATGAACTTGCGTTGTGGTCTCTTAGCTCTCCTAGACACTCCCAACTCCTTCCCCATGGGGTCTCTTGCAGTGGTTTTCGCTAACAAAATATTTGCATATTTTACTCCCATCTTGGAATCTGCCTCTCTGAGAGCTAAGACTAACACATCCACAAAAGCCCCCCTGGTCACAGTCATTAGAGCAGGGACCATATAAACAAAGTATTCATGAAATCCTTTTGCCATAGGGACAGGAAGTAATATTTCAATGGTCAGGAAAGGGTTATAGGAGTTCAGCTGAGAATCACTCTCACTGCAGGAAAGTTTTCGTATTGCTTCTCTTTTCCCAAGTGTAAATATCTCTGTTATCACATTAACAACTTCCTTCTACACCCCGCAATGCTCCCGCCACACCCTCACATCACTCCCATACCCATTCTCTCCAACAGCACTGAGCATCAGCTGGCCCATCTGCCAGGGGCTGTGAAATATTTGGAAATAACTTTTAGTATCAGCTTTCACAAAGAGAAATAAGAATTTGGAAGGGATGCTTGTTGCAAAATCAAATTCTACCCAGCAAAACCTTGATAATTTGATTAATTAGTCATACAGCCAGGCAGATATGGCGACAAGCCTGGGTTCTAGAATATGGTTAAAGAAGTTTAATTGTAGTGCTTTCTGAGTGGCAGTCCCCATTTAAAACTTAGCTCTAAGGAGGTACCAGTTATAAGTTATGCCCTGCCTCTAACCCCTTAGTACTGCTAATGGTACTTTGAAAGAAAATTCAATTTTTTGAGCCCTTAGTTTGCAATAGTTATTAATTATAGAATGGGTCCCTTAGCTTGTGAGTAAAAGCTTGCAATTTTCAGGGAAGGAAATTCTATGGTTTTTATCCAGCAAGTATCAAATAATTGTGCCACTGTCATCCTAAGCCCAGTTTGAATGATTGGGCTGTTCTCTGGTGGCCAGGCAGGCAGCCCAGTCCCTGCAGACAGCTCTCAACATGCAGCGCGTGGCCTTACAGAAAAGGCTCCCTCAGGCACTCGTGTGTATAGCAGACGGAACAGTCAATTATCCTAAAATGAAAGAAGGGCCGGATCCCCTTCCTCCTGCAGGCCACGAGAATGCTTCCCGAAGGCCCCTTCTGGTCAGATGTCCCCTGGCTTTGTTTTTCTTCTCTCTCAGTCCCATGGGAGACTCACCCTCCAGCCTGCTCAGACCTGGACAGTGGAAACTGCTCCATGCTGTAGATGTTCCACCCACCATCGAGGTGTTGGCTGGGGCTACAGTCATCTCAGACCTCCACGGGGGAGGAACCTGCTTCGAAGCTCACGCGTGTGGCTGCTGACAGGCTGGGGTCCTTGCTGGCTGATGGCCGGACACATTTCTTCCTTGCCACGGTGGCCCCGGCAACATAGCTGCTTGCTTCCCTAAGTGGGAGCTCTGAGAGGAGGAGACCAAGAGAGAGTCCTCTTGTAACCTAACCTCAGAAGTGACATCCCGCCTCTTCTGCTAGATCATCCTGGTTGGAAGCGAGTCACTAGGTCCAGCTCGCACTTAGGGAGAGAAGATTATAGAGGGGCAAAAATACCTGGACGTGGAGGTCAGTGGGGGCCATCTGAGAGGCCATCTGCTATGTTTGCCCTCTGGCCCCAGTGATTCCTGACCCTCTCCACATGCAAAACACACACTGGTTGTTCTCACCCAGGGAAGCTTTAGGTTTCTCTCAGTCACAATCATTTTTGCAAATACTCACAAATTCAATTGGGTGTTTGGCTAGAAAATCATCCACTTGAAACTTGAGCTCCTTCCATTGTGGGCAGCTCTGCTTTTTGGAGGTTTTTGGACTCAAATTCATGGACCCTCTTAGGAAACCGATGGAAGATATATTCCCTCAGTATAATATGTAGGAGTGAGATGGGACTTAAATAGCTTGGCAGGACATGGTCAGATGGGGTGGAGGAAGAATTATCTGATACCCTCCCAGAGCTGGGTCAGAAGGGGCACATCCAGGGCCTGGCCCTCTGGGGCAGTGGGTAGGTGAGCTACATGAAAGATGTAAGGACATGCATGGTTTGTGCTTGTGCAGTGTTCAGATGAATCATAATGTCCATTTTCCAGGTTTAGACAGAGACATAATACAATACAGTAAGTCCCCTACATATGAATGAGTTCCATTCCAAGAACACATTCATAAGTCCAAGTTGTTTGTAAGTCCAACAAAGTTAACCTAGGTACCCAACTAACACAATCGGCTATATAGCACTGTACATAGGCTTATACTTTTCACATAAGTAATACATAAAAAACAAACAAACACAAAAAATAAAGAAAACATGTTTAATCTTACATTACAGTACCTTGAAAAGCACAGTAGTGCAGTACAACAGCTGGCATACAGGGGCTGGCATTGAGTGAACCGGCAAGAAGAGTTACTGACTGGAGGAGGGAGAGGAGGTGGGAGATGGTAGAGCTGAAGTATCGTCAGCGATAGGAGACGGAGGGCGAGCTGCAATTTCACTCACGCCTGATGCAGATGGCACAGGTTCTGGTTCCTTGCTAGATTCAGTTCTATCTACCCTCTTGAAAGTATGATCCAGTGATGTCTAGGTAGTAGCTCTTTTTTTTCTCATCATAGATGACACAGTAGCACCGGATTGCATTCTGCACAGCTGCTGCAACCTTCGTGTACCATTCTACATCTGGGTCTGTGCCTCAAAAACTAACAGTGCCTCCTCAAATAAAGAAAATCCCCTTGCTATTTCCTGCATCGTGAATCTCTTAGGTTCTTCAGTTACTTCTTCCTCTTGTCTCTCTTCGTCCTTTCTCTGGGCCTCCAATTCCATCAGGTCTTCATTAGTAAGCTCCTCGTGTTGCACAGAAACAGTACCGTACAGTAAAGTACACAAAAGCACAATCACTTGTAGAGGATGCATGCACGTGACAATGTATGCCAGACACATGAACTAACTTACGTGATTGGACACGCGAACGTACACATTCACGTCTTTGAAAGTTCGCAACTTGAAGGTTCATGTGTACGAGGGAACTTACTGTATAGAGGTAAACAGCTTGGATTTGGGAGTCAAACCATCTGAATTTACATCCCAGCACCAGTCTGTAGTGTGATCTTGAGTAAGAAGCTCAAGTTCATTGTGGTATTGTGAGGACTAAATGAATAAAGGCTGTAAAGTGCTCAGCACAGTGCCTGGCACAGGGTAAGAGACAAACCATACTAGTTACTGCCACTTTCACAAATTCTCTTCGAGACTTTAGGTGGGTCTCCCAACTTCACTGTTTATTCATATGCTGCAATCTTTTGTTACCAGCTGACAGTGCTGGTTTTCTGTGGCAGAGAAACTCAAACTTCTAGCTTCCTGGAGGGCCTGCCATGCCTGGAGGACCACCTGAGAAACTCTTGTTTGCCCCATGTAGTCTGCACATCTGCTGGCCGTTGGATGCCAAAGCTCTGATTGGAGTATACTAATCACATGGCTTCTGTCATGAGGCATGAGAGAGAGAAGCAGGTTCTGTGACTAATCTGAACCGCGCCCCACAGAGATCTCCTGCAGGCAGCCAGCCCCCAAACGCAGGGGCTGGGTCTAAATTCTCTATAATCCAGCACCAAGCAAAATACTCCTGGTGCACGAAAGGTGCAGTAAGCATTGGATGGAGGTAAGTCCTATCTTCTCTCCTCTTTTGGGCACGAGCTCAGTCCCCAGATAATAACTGCCATTTACTGAGAGCCGAGCACTGTGCCAACTGCCTTCAAAACCAGTTACACTCTCTCAGTTCCCCAGCCAGTCCTGCATTAAACGGATGTGGAAATAGGTAGCAGCAAACAGTCGATTGGATAATGAAGGCCGTGCACATGTCCTACACCATGCTGCTCCAAGCGCACTTGAAAATGCCAGATGGAAGCTTCTTTCATCTGCCTCCCTCATCTTGAGGGAGCTGGAGAGGGACATCCTCTTTTGCTGGTCCCAGATGGGCTCCGGATAGAGGAGCCATCTCCCCACCCACCAGACGTCTTACAAAAGCTCCTGGAAAACCCACTCAAGGCTCTGAGCCCCAGGCCCACCTCCACCTTGTACCACAGGCAAGGAAGCAGCTCACATGGGCTGATGAGAGCCGAGTGTCTGCATCCCTTCCCAATTCCTCATTAGTAGTTGGAAGTTAGCCAGTATGGACTATTTATACCCTGGAAATTGGTGAAACTACAAATCAAGTCTTTTACTTTATTCCAGGAGCATGGGTTCTTATGCATGGACCAGCACACCAGTGTTATAGAGTGATGAGATATAAAGCCTTACCACCCCAAGACAATGTTCTCATCAGTGTGCAAACATTTCATGCTGCTATGAAAACTAGGAATGCGTCAGATGGAGTCACATGCTGCCTCTGGGAGAAACCTTCCTATCGCCTTGCTTTAAGTATGACAGCTGTCATCTTGGAATTTTTCATTTACCAATAGAACCCTTAATTCACCTATAAAATATGATTCACACAATGAATCCAGGTATTTCACCCAGTGCTAAAATCCAAAAGCAATTAGCCCTTTTGTTTATTTCATGTGGGAGTTAGACTAAAAGCTAAATGAACACACAGAAAAAGAGCCAGGCATTGGTCCAAATGTCTGAATGATGTACTAATTAAATTGTATAACAACACTGCTATCTTTATACATACACTTTATTACAGATTGGGGATTCAGCCTGGGGCCGTCCAAGTCAGCCTCTGGGAAAGCACTTCTTTAAAACTAGAGGAACAGTACAGGGTAAGGCTTTGTTAGGAAGATTTAGCTACACATTCAGGAAGAACAGATAAGACTTTGGATGAGATTTTAAAAAGCTTGGTTAATTTTTCTCTTCTCTCTGCTATAATATGATCCTAATCAGGGATAAGAGTTTAAAAGTCTGCTTATTTATGTATTCACTAAATAAATATGATAAAACCTGGGGTAGGTCTTCCCTGGTGGCACAGTGGTTCAGAATCCGCCTGCCAATGCAGGGGACACGGGTTCGATCCCTAATCCCGGGAAGATCCCACATGCCGCGGAGCAACTAAGCCCGTGCACCACAACTACTAAGCCTGTGCTCTAGAGCCTGCGAGCCACAACTACTGAGCCCTCATGCCACAACTACGGAAGCCTGCGACCTAGAGCCCGTGCTCTGCAACAAGAGAAGCCACTGCGATGAGAAGCACGTGCACTGCAGCGAACAGTAGCCCCTGCTCGCCACAACTAGAGAAAGTCTGCACGCAGCAAAGAAGGCCCACTGCAGCCAAAAATAAACAAATAAAATAAATAAATGTATAAAAAAAAAACCTGGGGTAGATGCTGGGGGGGATAATATAAAATTAATCAGACCTGTTCCAGCCCCTCTAAAATTCCTCAGATAACCCCAGTCTGACAAAGAAGTGAATGTTTATGACATGTCCCTAAATGCGACATAGGACTCACAGGTTCCTTGTGGGTCTGGATCAAGGGTGGGAGAGTGCATACTGAAGGCTCCTCAGAGGAAAGTGGATTTGAGTGTGTTTTTGTTTCATTTCTTTCATCCTAATCCATAAACTTCCATAAGGAGTTAAGAAATATGTATTATTGGGCTTCCCTGGTGGTGCAGTGGTTGAGAGTCCGCCTGCCGATGCAGGGGACACGGGTTCGTGCCCCGGTCCGGGAAGATCCCACATGCCGTGGAGCGGCTGGGCCCGTGAGCCATGGCCGCTGAGCCTGCGCGTCCAGAGCCTGTGCTCTGCAGAGGGAGGGGCCACAACAGTGAGAGGCCCGCATACTGAAAAAAAAAAAAATGTATTATTGAAGTAGCTTGTTTCCAGACTCATGCTGGTTGTTACAAGGAACACCTAGAAAGACTAGTAATAGCAGTAATGGCTAATAGGCATTGAGGCTTTTCCAGGGACCAGGCGCTGCTCCAGGAGGTTTACGTGGCCTGATTCACTTACCATTCACAGCAACACTAGGTCTTCCTAGTGTTGAGCAAAGCGAAGCTTAGCGAGTGACAGAGTGGGCATTTGAATCCGGGGTTGGGTGCTCCCCACCGTACACTGTCCAGGATTCCAATGGCCAAGTGCAACTATGCTGTCACAAATCACCTAACTTATCCTAATATCATCTCTGTATGTTTACTTTCTTTAAACAGACTGTCTGATACAGCAAGAGATACGTCATGACATGAGACTTAGCATCCATCTTAAATGTTCCCCCTGCCCACATCACTAACCAGGCTGTGACATGGACGCAAGTTGTCTCTTCAGTCTCAGCTGCCACTACTGCCCACCTGAGGCCACTAAACCCAAGTCCCCTAAACCACTCACTGTCTCCCTAATCATCAGGTCCCGGTGGATCTCCAAATCTCCGCAGGTTGTTTCCACTCCCCAGAATGAACTGATGACTCTAGAACAAAGTTGCTAGCAACTTCTAATGGTGTTTCTCTGCTAGACACCAAAAAAAAAAAAGGTAAATCTTCAGCTTCACCAACTGCACCAGTCAAACAGCAGTGAACATTCCAAGTCACTATGGGAAAGAAAATGGCCACTGTGGTTCTGAGGGGAGCCTCAGGAAGAGTGGGGGTGACCCTTAGTGTGGACCCTGAAGAACAAGCAGGTTAACCTGGAAAGAGGAGAGAGAGCTGGACTACAGACTATGCTTCCTTATATAGGGCCCAGCACACAGTAGTTGCTCAATATAATTTGGTCAAATAAATGATGACAGCATTCTGTCTTGTGTCATGTAGGTGCTAGGGGATATTTGCTAGTGATAACAAGATGCCCCCTGCAAGGAAGGAGGGGATGGATCTGGTTAACGGCACAGAGAGAACACACCCGGCTGTGGTGGAAGCAGGTGTGTTGAATGGTGGGGAACAAGGTTGGGCAGGTGAGCCTGATTCTACCAGCTAGAAACCAGGGATGGGACGAGAGAGAGAGAGAGAGAAGGGGTTCTTCATCTGCGGGATGCATGCGGATCCCCAGGGCAGGGTGTATCAGACTCCCAGGTACACACACATCACTTGAGGAACCTCATCCTAATGTGGATTCTGACGCAGCAGGTCTGGGCTGGGGCCTGCAAGTTTGCATTTCTAAAAAGCTCCTGGGTGCGGACACTGCTGGATCACACTTTGGGTAGCGAGTCCTAAAGAGTCCACAACAGGCTTCAGAGGTCTGTGAACTCCTTAAAATCATTTGCAAAATGTTATATTCTGTACACATGTGTGTTTTCTGTAGCAAGACCATAGTTTTCATTAGACTCTAAAGGGTGTGTTTTGGGTTGAATTGTGTCCCCCCAAAAAGATATGTTATAGTCCTAACCCCAGTATCTGTGAATGTGACCTTCTTTGGAAATCGGGACTTTGCTGATGTAATCAATTTAAGATGAGGTCGTTAGGGTGGGCTCCCCTCCAATGTGACTGATGTCCTTAAGAGAGAAACATGGACACAAACACACAGGGAGAATGCCATGTGACAACAGAGATAGAGACTGATTCAGCTGTAAGCCAAAGAATTCCAGGATTGCTGGCAAACACTAGATGCTAGGGAGAGACAAGGAAGAATTCTCCCTCACAAGTTTTCAGAGAGTGCATGGCCCTCCCGACACCTTGATCTTGGACTTCTAGCCTCCAGAACCATAAGACAGTACATTTCCATGTTTTAAACCTCCAATTATTTGTGGTACTTTGTTATGACAGCCCTGGAAAACTAACAAAGGGTCTGAGATACACACACACACACACACACATGGTGAAGAATTATCACAAAGATACAAGAAATCGTTGATGATTTTGAGACTAAGATTTGCAGCCATAACTGGCAACTTGCGACTACTACACTTGCCACTTGCATTTGCTTCCTTTCTTAAACCCTAAAGACGGCTTCTTTCCTGATCAGATCTTTCTCTGTGACCTCCAGCTTTTCTTTTTCCTTCAGCCTGCAGGAAGACACACATTCTTTCTGGACTTCCAGACCTGAAGATCCTGCTATTTCCTTCTTGGCATAGAATGTGGAGAAGCTGAAGCTTATGGCGTTTCTTCCTCCTCCAGGTCCCACCTCTGCCGTGGTTTGTCTCACTTTGGTCCACACAATCTGGTTCTCCTTCTTTTTTTTTTTTTTTTTTTTTGGCCACACCACACAGCATGCAGGATCTTAGTTCCCCGACCAGGGATCGAACCCATGCCCCCAGAGTCTTAACCACTGGACCACCAGGGAAGTCCCTGGTTCTCCTTCTTTATTCTTGTCCTTCCTTGGCTGTGAGGAGAGAGGTAGCCTTCCCTCTTTGGATGAGTAGATTTAAACCTTGAGGTATTCTACCCCATGCCTTACCTGGACACCCAGGCTCTCTGGATTAGGGGCCAAGATTCAAATAACTTGTATTTCCACAGGAATTGCCTCTGTCTCCAATTCACTTTCTGTCCTCCACCATGTCTGGGCTCTTAGGAACTCTGTTCCCCACATATGTAATTATGGTGGCCACTGCTACCAGTACACTTCTCTTCTGCTGCAGGAGAACAGAAAGCAGATGGAGAACTAGCATTTACTGAGTATTCAGCACGTGGTTTTATATACATTGTCCTCTACCCTTCACATTCACATTTACATACTCAAAGTGCAAATGAGTACCAGCACACCACTGATCTCATCTTCTAAATTAAGACACCAAGTCACAGAGCTGGCAAGGAACAGAAGCAAGATTCCAGTGCAGCTCCATCTGTTCCAAAGCCCATGCTCTCCTCACCACTCTAAACTGCCTGTCTGAGGCTGAGCTAAACAGCTAAATCAGGGAAATATATAAAACCAGTCAGGCTCAATTCTGTAGTTCCAGAACATTGTCTTTAAGACAAATATTTTGGTGTCATGTAAACACAAGCACCATCTGTCTGCCTGCTTGCTATCTGTCTGATCTACTTACTCTATCTGATGCAAAAATAACCACCATCAGCTATTCAACAGACAAGACAAGCAAAGCGATACTTTTCCCCTGGTTGTTATGGACACAGTCAGAGCTTTAGCTTTTCAACAATAATCCCCAACTCTGAATTTGCAACACCCCAGGGCATTTGCCATCACTGTAAGGGATTTTGAAAGATTCTTAAAAATTCCCAGAACCAATTAGTGTCAATATACTATAAGAAATAGACAGGCTCTGAAGAGCAGACCCTTCAGAAGGCAGGGAGAAGGCTATATGGTGGAGCCCAGCCATGGTGAGAGCTGCTATGATGAGCACAAGGTGGGTGGGTCTGTTTCCTGATTCTTCACTCAGGTGGCCCTTTCCCCCAAGAAACAGATGAACATGTCATTCTTGCTTGTAACTAGGCATGAAGACCTTGACATTGTTATGGTACGAGAATGGATGAGAAATAAAAATAACCCCAAAAGGCTACAAAGATTTCTGGGTAAAAGGTAAAATGACATGGAGCTAATTTTGCTTGGAGAAAGGAAAGCTGAAAAGCAAGGCTGCTGTTTATATTTGGGAGGGACATATAAGCAGCACTTCTGACCCCCAGTTCTGTCTACCTTACCTGTGGCAGACACCACTCACTAATAACAGAACTCTAGCATGGAGCCAGAACTGAGCCTCAGAATCCTTCTCGACACAACTCTCTAGGGAAGCACAAGAAATCTACTGGCCATATTCCTGATATGGAGCAGGCTACCAATCAGCATATTGATACCCACTATGACACCATGAAGGGCAAACAGGATGGCAGAGCAAGTACCCAGACCCTATCTCTCTTCTCCTCTTTTTACCTTGCCTTTGCTCCTCTAATTTCTCTCGTCATCATTTCTAGACAAACCTATCCCTCTCAAATGGTTCTGAATTTGTGTTCATTTGTACCGCTGGGCATCCACTCACCTACCCTTCCTCTCATAGGTATATGATAGCTAAAGTGGCATTTATAAGAAATGAGAGCCTGAGAGTCTGAGGACCTCAGTTTGAATTCATCCTATTCCAGCCCTTTGACTCTGGGCAAGTCTATTTCCTCATCTGTAAAAAAAGAAGATACTTGCAGGAACCTCTTCATATGGTTTTTATGAATATCAAATGAAATAATATAAAGGACTTCACACAGTACCCAGAATGAATAGACATTCAATAAATGTTTAGCTTAATCTGAGGAAACAGGAGACATAGCTATTTCGAGACAAATTCCCCACCATCGTTGAAAAAGCACCCTGATTCACCATGTTACTTATATTGAACACTCTCTTGAAATCTAGAGTCAGCTGGGACCTCCCTCTCCCTTGAGATTTAAGTAAAATTAACCTGAGCTCCACCCTGCAAAGCCATAGCCTTTGGAAGTCCAAAGCCCTTCCCATGGATTCCAGCGTCTCACGTTCTCAGGACCACCCCTCCCTTCTGGGCTCCTGTGACCTCACATGTAGACTCTGCTCAGAACTTCCCCAGCCCAGACACAAAACTGAGCTCGTTCCTCATCTGCCCCCCAAAAAAAAAAAAAAGTGCACGTGTGCGTGTGTGTCTGTTTTCCACAAAGATTTTGGGAACAGAGGAGCCCTTGTCTCTTCCAGTTTACCACTGACACTGGCTGCAGCCCCCAGGAATGTGGTTATTCATCTCCAGCCCCTGTCTGCAGAGGGTCATCATCCCACCCATCCTAGAGCATAGGACACAAAGCAACCTCCTGCCAACTGTTTTTCATCAGCCACTCGTATCTGGTCCACAGTGCACACTCACACATTTGTAGCCCTGAAAACCCATGGGAGTACAGGGTACCCCAGTGTGGCAGTTCAGCCAGACTGAACTTTTTAGATTTCTTTTTGATTTCTCAGGTGCAGACTGAAAAAGTTGGATTTCGGGCCACTATTTCGCCTCACGCCCACCTACCTGCAACCTGCACAGAGCCTGAGCCTCCTCGAAAGTCATTTTCTCTTGAGATGAAAGGGTTATATTCCCCTGCCATCCCCCCAGAAAATGACCTTATCAATATTATTGGTCCCACATGCTCTTCTTGAACCTTGCCACACCCCCATCAAGAAATGAAGACTTTCCCTCTCCTTGAAATTAGACAAGCCACTATTGCCTCAACCAATAGAATATCTGGCAGAAGTGACACTGCATGACCTCTAAGACAAGGTCATAGATGAAAATATGGCTTCTTATCGGATCCCTCTATCCAGGATTCTCAATCTTGGAATCCAGCTACCATGTTGTAAGGAATCCCAGGCTACATGGAGAGGCTATGTATAGGTGTTGTAGCTGACAGACCCAGCTAAGATCACAGTCAACAGCCAGCATCAACCACCAGACATGAGTGTACCTTCAGATGATGCCAACTCATCTCTTCAAGCTTTCCCAACTGATGCCAGGTGGAGAAGAAAACAGTTATCCCTGCCAACTCCTGCTTTAATTGCAGATTCAGGAGTAAAATAAATGTTGTCCTTGTTTTAAAGCCACTTGGTTTTAGAGTGGCTTACTTTGCAACATTAGATAACCAGACCAAGTATGCCTACCAATTACTGAAGATTATACAAATGCTGACACTCCATAATTCCATACAAACTGGTTAGTTACTGAGCAATCCTGAGAGTTAGGAGTTAGCACTTGGGCACCAGCATATGTCCCAGCCCCAGAAATACAAGGACCAGAACCTCAGAGCTGACGATCCTTCAGCTCTACCATCTCCCACCTCCTCTCCCTCCTCCAGTCAGTATGCCAGTTTATTAGCTCATTCTCTGACTCATGCTAGGGGGGATCAACACAACCCTTAACAGCCAAATAAGAGTGGTTCCAACGTCCTCCTTAAGATTTCCTGAAATTCCGCACAGTCTATCTTCTTATAGTCTTTCCTGGCTCTGTGCTTCTGTTTTTGCTGAATTAGTTTTGTCAGTGGGTCATTTCTCCAACTAGCCCGTGCTAGTAGAGAATAGAAGTCAACCTGTTTCTCTGATGTTTCAAAAAAAAACCATTCATATAAGTCTTTGTCTGTGAATCAGACATTACTAAGTGTTTGAGCAAACTACGGTGATATACTGCAGAACTAGAAATGAAATTTCAGACATCCCTATTCCTTTCAGGTTCCCATCCTGGCCACCTCACTGCATCCAGAGATCTGGATGTCTTCAGATTCAGATTTCCGTCTCTCCACTTTCACCCTCAACATTTTCCCCTCATCACTGCCTTCCTCTCCAAATGTCCCCAGGAATTTCATGTCTAAACATGGTACTTTTCTTTCTATTGTGTAGGTCAGTAGCTGTCAAACTTGATCATGTGTCAGAACCAACTGGAGATCTTATAAAACACAGATTTCTTGTCTTCATCCCAGAATTCCTGGTTGAGTAGGTCTGGGATAGGGCCGGAGAAGTTGTATTTATAAACAAGTTCCTGAGTGATGTTGATGCTGCTGGACTGGGGACCACACTTCTCTCCAGCCTTTATTTTCAAACTTGTCTCCAGGTCTACCTTTGCTCATCAGCCAATCAGAAAGAGTCACCACGCAGTTAGCTGCCCAAAGGTTGCTTGATAGCCTCTAGAAATCACTTGTGCTGTAGAAGTCAGTTATGGTTTTAATTACAACCTTTTCCCCCTCCAGTTCGTTTGCAAGGTAGTATAAGCTAGTGTGACTGGTTCAGAGTTAGCTCTACCTATCACTAGTGATGTGACTTTGGCCATGTTATTTAATCTCTTTGAGTCTGTCTTCCTCACCTGTAAAACCATGGATGATAATGCTCACTTCTTAGGGTTGCTTGAGCATTAATGGAGATAGTGCATGTGTAGTACTAACCAGTTTCTGGGTATGTGAAAAATATCCATGTTAGTTATTTCTCATTTATTCCACAGACCTTGACCAAGCCCCTGCTGTATTTCAGGCACCTTGCTGGTCACTGGGATGAGAGGTGAAACCGCATGATAGGAGAAGGGAAAAACAGTAAACAAACACAAGATCACAGGTTTATGCCAGAGATAAGCTCTTGAAGATGTCTGATAATTCCAGACTAATTCCTCTTAGAAATAAATGTAAAATGAGAGATGTATTCTGGGAGCACATAAATCCACGAACATTGTAGAATGATGTGCTCTAATGCTGCTTTTTATTTTCTCAGCATTAGCTCTAATATTTCACAGAGGGCTTGTTCTTACATTAATAGCATATCATGGCAGTTGTTGGCGCTTCCTGGTCGTATTTTATCACCTCTAACTTCTATTCCAAAGTTATTGGTCTTTTTGGTACGTTTTTCATCACTTGTACAAACATCACCTGATGAATGCTTGGATGACTTTGCTAAATGATAATAACTGAATGTTAAAATAACAGAACAATAGCCACCAAAAATCATTCAGGGAAGTTCAGGTGCCCGTAAACAACGGAATGGTCGCGAAGTGCTGACGCCGGACATCAGCTAAGATGGCGTCGCCCTGTGGCAGCAAACACACAGTTCATTTCACAATCACCTGGGTCTTCCAGTCCATGATGGGTACTTCCGGCTTGGACTGTTGCTGCTTTTCATTTGGGGGAGTTGCATTGCTTTACACTTTGTGCATAAAGTGAAATTGGAGTCTCTATGTTGCACTGTTTCAAATCTGTCACTCAGATGCCCATGAAATGTGTTTGCCCGGAATCACATTGGTCTGATGTAGGTGGTGGGAGGCACTGAGGTCACACTCCAGTGATCCGCTCCCCGCGTGGGCAACTCCATCCTCCATTCCTGCAGCTCCTCTTTACCTTCTAGGTGTGCCCTCATCAGACAAGCACCCTTCCTGCCAAAATACAGTTAAGTCCCCTACATACGAACCTTCAAGTTGCAAACTTTCAAAGATGCGAACGTGTGTTCTCACGTGCAATCGTGTAAGTTAGTTCATGTGCCTGGCATACACTGTCATGTGCATGCATCTTCTACAGGTGACTGTGCTTTTGTGTACTTTACTGTACAGTACTGTATAGGGTACAGCAGTACAGTATCTTTATTTCAAGCCCAGGATGTCTGGAAGCAAGTGTAAAAACAGCAGTGATGTAGCTGGTAGTGGTATGATGAGAAAAAAAGAGCTACTACCCAGACATCACTGGATCGTTTTTTTCAAGAGGGTAGATGGAATTGAATCCGGCAAGGAACCAGAACCTGTGCCATCCGCATCAGGCGTGAGTGAAACTGCATCTCGCCCTCCGTCTCCTATTGCTGAGGATCCTTCAGCTCTACCATCTCCCACCTCCTCTCCCTCCTCCAGTCAGTAACTCTTCTTGTCTGTTCACTCGATGCCAGTCCCTGTATGCCAGCTGTTGTATCGTACAATTGTACTTTTCAAGGTACTGTACTGTAAGATTAAAAATTTTTCTTTATTTTTGTGTTTGTTTGCTTTTTATGTATTACTTGTGTGAAAAGTATTATAAACCTATTACAGTACAGTACTATATAGCCGATTGTGTTAGTTGGGTACCTAGGCTAACTTTGTTGGACTTATGAACAAATTGGGCTTATGAACATGTTCTTGGAATGGAACTCATTCGTATGTAGAGAACTTACTGTAAAAGCAATGATCCCAGGGGATACATTTTGTCATGGGCTTATAGTCTGGGGCCAACATCTAGCTTCTGTGGTTGAGACAGTCCATCCCACAGGAATTCATGGAAATTAAAGAGAAATATGTATCCTTCCAAACATTTCACTGTAATAAAAGTATTGCAAGTAGTTAATCCTTTTCTGGTTTAAATATAGCCAGCTTGACACTTTTAAAAGGAATAGAATCTCTGTGTATGTTTTGAATGTAAATTTAGGATTATGATCCAGAATACTGTCAATTATTTAGTAACTAAAATTAGAATAAATCAGGTAAGACTCTAAAAGTTACATTTTAGGGAAGTTAGCATCTGCCTTCCCACTGATGTTTCATATTTTTCTTTAGTAATGGTATTTCAAATAGAAGGGAAATGCTTTCTAACATTATTTAGTCCCTGCATATTTAAAATGTGGTAAAAAAAAAAATAGAAAGAAAGAAAATTACTTACTAAGAGTCCTGATTGTGAAAATATACAGTATGGAGCTAACACTGAGTGATTCCTGATGTCCTAGACTTTGGGGGAATATCTGATGTTCAATTAGGGATATTCAACAAGAGTGTGTGGCAGGAAAATTATTGAGCTTTTCATCTGTGATTTGTTCTCATTGTATCTTTCCTCCTCATTCCACAAGAAAAGGCTGTTTCTGTGTTCTCTCGTCTCATGAGTGTTTGTGTTACAGGGCAGAAAGCTGAAGCCAGCTGAAAAGACCCTGCCTGCTCCTGGCTTTTGTTCTGAAAGCTGAAACTCTGAAGAGATTAGGCTCATCTCTCCAGGGGACAAGGGTAAAGAAGCTGCTGCCCCTGGGGGTGGCAAGAAGGAACAGTCAGAGCACCCACTAGTGGCAGGGGCAGGGACTGCATGGTGCCAGAACACATTCCCCAAAAGTCACATCTTTCTGAGTTTTCTGAGTAATATGTTAACATGATTATTGTAAGAAAATGATGAAAAGATACTTCACTAAGCATGTGAAATATGCGATGAAAGTGTTAATGGTCTGATATCACAGCCAGAGAGAAAGCAGTCTCAGGGAAGAGCCTTTCCAGTTTGTAGGATCACCCTCCCCTGCTCACCTGGCTGAAGAGGCCTCCACTGGGCGCTCAGTGCTGCTGAGAGCCTCAGCCCAGCGCCTGCCCTCGTGTTAGAACCTGGGCTGGCCGCCAGGTAGAACTAAAAGAGGTTGGCCAGGGCTGAGGTGTTTCTGTGGAGAGCACCGGCCTGGGAAGCAGCTGAGACTCCTGCCTGTAAGGAGGCACGAGGGCCTGGGCACTAAGCATCTCGTAACAATCAGAGCACAGATGATAAAGTCCCTCCTTGTACATTCTGGACCAGGCAAGATCCCTCGCACTTTTGAACCCTGAGGGCCTGGCAAAAATGCCTACACATTTAACAACTATCTCCTTATGAGGCATCACATATGACTAACCCTGGCTGTCTTTCTTAGGAGGGATTGCAGCTCTAATTACACAGTCTTAATGCAAATAGAGATTATCATACTAAGTGAAGTAAGTCAGAAAGAGAAAGACATATACCATATGATATCACTTATATGTGGAAGAGAAAACATGACACAAATGAACCTATCTATGAAACAGAAACAGAATCATGGACATAGAGAACAGACTGGTGGTTGCCAAGGGGGAGGAGAAGGGGGGAGGAATAGAGTGAGAGGTTGGGGTTAGCAGATGTAAGCTGTTATGTATAGAATGGATAAACAACAAAGTCCTACTTTAAAGCACAGAGAACTATATTCAATATCTCAATATCCTATGATAAACTATAATGGAAAAGAATATAAAAAATAATGTATATATATGTATAACTGAATCACTTGGCTGTACAGCAGTAACTAATACAACATTGTAAATCAACTATATTTCAATAAAGAAATACTTTGCTTAAAAAAACCTAAGGTTAAATAAAGACATTCTCAGAAAAAAATGGAATCTTAATACATCCAAAGTGGTGAGACTAATTAACCCTAGACAAAAGGCCAAAAGCAAGCACAGTTTATAACTGTGATACATCAGGTACTGGTGATAAACTGTATCCTTAGGAGGATCTAAATTATATTGTTAAATGATTAATCTGAGAACATTTGATGGTTACTCACTCCTCAACAATTTACAGGAACTCACTATGTGCCAAGTACCATGCACAATGTTACTCCTAAAAGTATGGAAAAAATTTTTGTTCCTGCCCTCAGAAAATTCCCAATCTAGTCCAGGAGTCAGATGAAAATTCAACAGAACCTAGAAAATGCTTTAGAGAGGTATGCATATATTTCCATGGGGAACTTATTAGGAGCAGAAGGGCCAAAGATGGACCAATTCATTGAGTTTGAGGCACTAAAAGTGAATTCCTCGGTTTTATTCTAACCATAATGGAAGCAGAATACTTTTACTTCTTGCTTTCGTTTCACCCTATTTGGAATTTTCTCAGCAAAACTGGTCTTTCTCTAGATTAAGAGTTCATGGGTCTTTGAATGGATTTTAAAGAATTAGTGAAACGGAGAAGAGATTTGTCATATTTGAGCTCCTTCTGAATAGTTTGAAAATTGTCTCTATGGAAAAAATTAATTGTTGTCAAATTTTGTTCGGAAGAAATTGTTTCATACCGCACAAGTATAGAGTGGCATGGATATTACTATACTTCATCAGGTAACAAATAGTCATCTTCATTGAAGTTCTTTCCTGTTGATATATATTTTAGATGTAAGCTTCTATTATGATTATGAGCATCAATCCTTAGTACATGGCCTGGCTTAGGTAGGAAAACATCAAAGAAAATAAAGTGGAGGAAAATGTGTTTCCTTGGGTTTCATCCTAAATGTAATGGACACCAAAACATGGTCCCTCTTGCACAGCGAGTTTCTCGCTCAGTGGAAGCATAAAAACTAGCAAAATCAAAGGAACAATTGGCATCTGTCTATTGTGGGAATGCCCGGTTCAGAATGGATCGCTTTCATGAGAAGGTAGGTCAACTCAAAAAAACTAGAGAAATTTACACCAACTCAATAGCCCAGACTTAGAGCATCCTACAACAATGCTTATCTCATGATAAGCTTTGCAACTGGGCAGACCTTGGGGTGATTTACCCTAAAGCAGTCAAGTGGATCTGCAGTCTGAGAAGAGAAAAAACACTGAAGCAGTGCCTTTGTCAAGAAGTGTTGCCCTTACCTAGAGTCACCAGATTTTCTTCTGTTTGAGAAGGTCTCAGGGGACACTGAGCCAGCCAAGTTCCCTTCATCATGCAATTGAATGAATGCATGAACTGTTATCAGTGGAGCCAGCTCCTTGTTTTCCTATTACATACATGCAGATGTTCATTCGGCGAGCCCCTCTCGGAAGCATCAGATGCTTAGGGCAACTTTGAAATAATGAAAAATTTCTTTGCCAAGAAAAATGTTGGGAGAAAAATTTTGGTGCCATGGGTAAAGATGGACACATTGCTGTTTCACAAAGCCTCCAGGTTTCCCATGTTGCTGAAAAAGAAACTCCGCACATCAGACTAACCTCTTGTTTTCTACATCCACGTCATGTAGACAATAATTCTAAAATAAGTCATGTCCGTTTCAACTTAAGAGTCAGAACCTTGAATCATGCCTTAACAGTAGGATTTGTCAAGAAATTAAATGCTGAAGTTCACTTGCTTTCTAAAGTACAAGTTTTGAAGCAATTGATTAACTTCAGGCAGAAAGCTTTACCTTTCTTAAGTGACTAGCAAAGCCCATTGTCAGACTGATTTGACACCGAAGAGCTCATTCGTGACTTGAGTGACTTGACTGACATCTATGGCCATCTGAATGAGCCATAACTCTTGACTCAACATCCAGCAGACACCATTATAAATGCTACTGAAAAAAATTTCAAGTCTCCTGACCAGGCTACCATTGTGGAAGAGGTGTTTGGAGAAAGACAGCTATGTGTTCCTTGCATTGTTGGGGAAAGGACAGCAGCAGGTCAGAGCCAAGAGTGAAAAGGCTTTGCTGACTCTTGTGCAGGTACAAATGGGCAGACAAAGAAACCCTTGAAGAATATTTCTGTTGGATGACCTTAAAATTGAAATATATCATCCTGATTCTTTTCCTTAATGACAAAGACAAAATTTATGATTCAGACATTGACAAAGTTGACCTCATTGAATTGAAGGCAAAGAAAATAATCTTGCAAGAATTCAACTCAAAGTGTTTCAGAGAATTCTGTGTTCCTTGACACAAGCCTACCAGAATAACCTGTGAAAACTCTCTTTTGCTAGCAAATACCATTGCAAGTTAGAATTTGCTATCCTTGTTACCACAAAAATGAAAAGTCTAAACTGATGGTTTGTGAAAGATATTTGCATTATCACATAAAGAAAACCCACACTCTAATTTCAATCTCATTCTAACCAAACTTCAGCAATCTTCTTATGAAACTCACTTCGGAACTAAATTACATTTTACTTATATTTGCACATTTTAGCTTACTAAGATTTTTTAGGAAGTGGCTATTAATTTTTGCATGCAAAATGAGATTAAGAGGATTATGTCTTTTTAAAGTATTATTTTAACATTATAACTATGTGAAAGATATGTTTGCAATGCAGCAAACTAGATTGTAGGAAGAAAATGGATGTAATGTGTTTACATGCATTTTTCTGAAGAAGGCATCTCTAGCTTTCGTCAGATTCTTAAAGACTACCCACCCATTCACACATACCCCTTAAAAGGATTAAGAATTACTGACCTAATTAAATGTGTATTTTCTGACGGGCTCTGAGTCAGTAGAAGGAGCAGACCCAAATTCATATTTGGTATCTTGTCTTAATAAAGTTGACATTTTTAAAACCAATAGTCCATGGACCTGGGTTAAAATGAAGTTCTTTTTTTTTTTTAAGTTTAAATAGATTGAATTTTTAAAATGTGGTTCTTATTTGTTTATTTTCCCTCATGGTCCTCAAAGTCCATGTCTGTATCTTTGAGGTACAAGGCAAAACCAGCAGTCCTAATGCTAAAATATTTGGAATATTTATTAGGGATCTTATCACAGCAAAACATACTTAAAATAATTAGCCCTGGAAACAAACATTAAAGCATCATAATATATTGCCCTTCAGTTCTTCAGAATGCTCATAGCTGAATAAGGAAAAAAAAAGGACTTGAAGGAAATAGAGATGATAAAGTCAAACACAGAAAAGACGTCACTCAGGACTTTCCCAAGGGATGAAGTATGTGTACACACAGATGAGGGGCATGCCGTGTAGCAGTGCGCGTGTGTGTGTGCGTGTGTGTGTGTGTGTGTGCGCACATGTGTGTGCGTGTACTTGTATGAGCACGTGAAATGAGCAAACAGCAGTGATTTCTTCCAGCTAAATGCATATCTTTGAAAGTGGAGAGTCAGCCCTGGTGATGCTAATGAAGTGGAACATAAATATTGGCAAGCTGGTTGTCAAATAGAAGCTTTTAAAGGTTGGGATTTTTCAAGGAAAATGTTAACTGCGGTTAAAGGGCCAAAGTGGTCTTAACCTGATCTCAGAATCTAGAATTTCACTTGAAGTTCTAATACCCAGGACACTTATGCTAACGTTAGCTTTCCCAGCTCTGCAACTGGCATTTTGGAACGTTTGGTCCGCAACGATAAATTATCACACTTGCTGAATACAGGGTTAGAAGGGGACTAGCAGACACAACCAATTAATATATCAGCCTCCCAAGCAGCCCAGGAGCAGAGGGGAGTGTGCGGGCTGATAATGAACTCTTTTGCCATGTTTCAAATAACAAGTGTACTCACCCCTGGACAGACCTCCCACCCTCCCCTCCAAACCCACACACACAGCAAGTCTTTACTTCTCACTACTTTTCCAGGTTACACCCATCCCAAGAACCAGCTTAATTTCTACCTTCTTAAGTCTTTCTTTCTCAACTCCCCATAACTACATCAACCTCGACCTTCTCTAAATTCTTCTATATCCTTCACTCTCAATCTCACTCATTTGCTAACCCAGGTTGCTATCTTTTTTATAATAACAGCTAACATGCACCTGAATTTTTACTATGTACCAGGCACTATGCTAAATGCTTTACAGGAATGACCTCATTTAATCCTCGCAGCAGCCCTATGAGGTAGTTTTTATTATTCAAGAAATGTTTATATGAGGAAACTAAGTCTTTAGGGAGGTAAAGCAACTTTCCCAGGGTCCACAACTAATAAATAGTGGGCCAGGCAATCAACCAGCTTGTCCTGCTCAAATGCCCACCCTCTTAGTGGCAAAATGTACAGCACTGGGGCTTCCCTGTTGGCGCAGTGGTTCAGAATCCGCCTGCCGATGCAGAAGACACGGGTTCGATCCCTAGTCCTGGGAAGATCCCACATACCATGGAGCAACTAAGCCTGTGTGCCACAACTACTGAGCCTGTGCTCTAGAGCCCACAAGCCACAACTACTGAGCCCACATGCCACAACTACTGAAGCCCGCGCACCTAGAGCCTGTGCTCCCCAACAAGCCACTGCAATGAGAAGCCTGCGCACTGCAACGAAGAGTAGCCCCACTCGCCACAACTAGAGAAAGCCCACGCACAACAGCAGACCCAACGCAGCCAAAAATAAAATAAATTCCAAAGAGTAGATTAAGAAAAAAAAGAATAAAAAGAAATGTACAGCACTGATGTCTGATGTACATATACCATCTACCCAGCTAGATTTTAAGCTCTTCAGAGCACCTGTATAAACTTTGCTTCATGTGACCCTCAGACACCCATAATCAATCAATACTTATTGAGGGAGTAAATGAATTAATAAGTGAATAAAAATCAATGCACCAGCTGAAAAACCCGAGAAAAATTAATTGATTTGGACCTCCAAATAGCATGCAGAATCAGGAAAAATGTTCCTGTTACTACATTTGTCAGTAGAAAGCAGATAAATTGCTGACTCGCTGCCCTTGTGCTCAGCACAGAGTTAGAGCTGGGGAATAGGTCTCTGTTAACAACCATGATGGCCCTCAGCTTTGTCCAACCCCCCAAGTCTATCTTAATCCTCAGAATCCACAAGGTTCACTGGGAGAGAGGGGAGCAGCACAGGAGTTTACCAGGGCCAAGGCCAATTCTCCCCTAGACCCAATGCCACACACACACACACACACACACACACACACACACACACACACACAC